>NW_027472586.1:17287398-17849898 GCF_030347505.1 Rhynchophorus ferrugineus | reverse complement strand
CCGGCTGGATTCTCTAGAAACAATCATTACTTAGATATAAGAATATGGACTTGTTTCTATATTTATTCGACAACAGTGCAGCTTGACTTTCTCCGATATCGAAGAGACGAAAACCATTCGAACCGTATAGTTAAGTTGAAACATAAGGAATGTGTCCTCGATGTTCCAAAAGCGTCCTTTGTAATCGGCGCCAAGGGTGGAAAAGGTAGCTGGTTTGGCCAAATTGACAGGACTAATCACGGATTGCTAACAATATATAGTCAATTCAAAACAGTAGTTACACGTGTATCAATATGTGTCCGTCTAAAGTTGTAAATTCGTTTTACAGTCAGACAATATTATCCTTCTCATTTTATTCTATTTAAAAAGACATAGAATGCTGTCTGATAAGTTCGAACACGTAACCGATAGAGCCTGCAAAATTTGTCCGTTTTTCAAACGTCTGCAAAAGTATTTATTTCAATCGAAACTTAATTGAATACAGTTATTTCAGAAAAAATTGTTAGTCTGGAAAGTATTCATGAAAAGAAAAAACATATACAGCTATTTAAGGGCATCCCTTCATATATTGTTGTGTAATAAAATATTTAAGTGGTGTAAAAATAACCCACGAAGGGGTTTAATGGGACTTTCAAAGATTCCTTTTAAAATAATACAATTTTTTAAAAAATATAACATAATCAAAGAAGAATTATTATATCAATTTAATATATTTAAATGAGACATAAATATTTCAGAATGGTACATAGACTCGCTCATGACAGATGATAATGTATATCGTGTAAGTAAGATGATAATAAATATCGTGTAAAGACAACAAAAGTTGATGGAAAAAGGTAAACGTTGGAATAACTATCGATTAGGTTTTGCTAGTCATAATATTTATTAATAATTCATTGCAGACATATAGTTCTTCATACTAGAAACAGGAATGCTTTTATTCCTGGTGCAGAATTAGTGTTTTCCGCTAAGTTGAAAGGTGACTACCATCACAAAATGACCCATAACTTGTTTTTGCAGTAGTTTGAAAATCACCTTTTAAAGAACTTGGAGGAACCTTGGAGTTATTGTTATGTATAATGCACCATATATATATATATATATATATATATATATATATATATATATATATATATATATATATCACTCGGGCTTAGCAACCGTTAGCATACCGCACAAGACCTTCGCGCCATGAATAGTTGACTCTGATATTGTAGTTGAAATTGATGTACAAGCGTGACCAAGATATCACCATAATTTGATCTCTAGGTTTTAGTTTGCATCATATGGTAGTAAATGTCATTTCTAATCTTGACTAAAGTATTGGAAATACCAATACTTTAGTCAAGAGGAAATGGCTTGTTGCGTAATTTCTAACGAATGAAAGTTCTTGCCGAGTTCATCAATAATCTTCATCCTTCACCTCCTTCAATTCCATTCTTTGTCTTCGCATTTGAACCTCCCAATGCGCTGAAAGGACTCTTAGGCATGTTCATTCACCAATACACTCGAATCTATGTTTCGCTTCAGCAGCATCTTTTTTGCAATTGCAAACAAACAACAAAAACAATTTCAACACATGATACTTCTTGGGCTCAAACTCACTCAACTCAACTCGTGTAACGAGAAGCAGGCCAAAAGAAAGCAAGACCTGAAGATGACAGATGAGATTCCGAATATACTCAAAATTGAAAGGTTCTTATTAGAATTAAACGAAAGAATCTTATAAGAATCAGAAATAACATATGTAGTCTATCCAAAGCAGCAGTGACCTCACGTCATCAAGATGTATAATGTATTGACTGCCGCAATTTGTAAATTCGTTTCAATACCAGACAATATTTTCCTTCTCATATTAATCCAGCTAAAAAGTGATACAATGCTGCCTGATACGGTCGATCATGTAACCGAATCAGCATGAAAAATATGTTCGGTTGTGATATGTCTGCAAAATTCTTCAAAAAATCAGTGGTTATTTGATTACTGTGGTTGAAAATGTCGAAGCCAAATAAACAGTCAGTCAGTAACAGATCACGTCTCTAGTTGATAACTTCGACCGAAAACGGAAAAATGCGTTAGAGAGGTAGGTATTGATACTATTAAATATTAAGCTGCTGGCAGTTTTAATGGAAATATTTTTGTTATTTAGCAGTTGTACTGAATATTAGTGTGGGCACTATAACTAAAATCTCTCAAATTAAAGAAAAATCATATAATTTTGGATTCGCCGAAATGAAAGTATCTACATACCTTGATGTTAGATGATTCAAGAATAAATTTATGAAGATGTATTAAACTGAAACATATAATATAAATAATATAAAGATAACCCACAAAGAGCTCCAATGTAATTTCTAGACATTGCTGTGAAATGATGCAATTTTTAAAAGCATATAATAAAATTAAGGGAGACTTATTATTTCAATTTGTGTACAGACATAGGTATTTCAAAATGGACCATTAGGCCACCCTTAGCAGGAGGCTAATAAAAAGATTGTAGAGTAGATAAAAGTTGATGTAAAAGGTAAGAGTTAGAATAATATTTGATTAGATTATATATGCTATATATATTAGATAGTTATATTAGATATTAATGATTAATATGTATAATATTTTATAACAACATATTCCAGATATATTGTTCTTCTTGATAGAAACAGGAATCCAACAAAAAGGTCCCAACAAGTCGTCGGTAAAAGCTGTAATTAAGGATTGACTTGCAAAACAAAAATTAAATTATGAAGATACCATGTTAAAGTGTGAATTATTTAAAATCATCAGTTGGTAAACATAGATGAAATGTTTAATTGTATTTTATGTAATTTATTTTTTTAGAAATAAACCTGAGATACACATTTGATTAGATGGAGTGGTTATGGGATGTGTACTACTACGGTAGATTGCAGATCGATAAAGATATATAGGGAAGAACTATTTGGATATGTGGAAAAGATTTTCTACAATAACACCCTCCAGTTTGGATGAAATCCATCAGACATACAGAAGAAGAAATTGATAAATTGTAAACAAATGGAATTGTAAACTATTGATAGATTGGAAACTAACAGTTCATCTGTTGACTTGAATACGAGTTCAGAATGTGACAGTGAGTGAATGAATCTTTCTGAATGTGGGATTGAATGGTGACGATACCAAGACAGGGTGATGAGAATGGAAACAACTAAAGGTGAGCATATAATTAATATAGGATAAACGAAACAACGAAGGAACACGAACTAAACACAAAAAGGTAAATATGTTCTCTAATGAAAATAAAATACATTACTTGGATGTACAATTGTTAATTAGGTAGATTGCGGCTCTAGGGGAGACCATAGATGGTTTAGAAAAGAGTTCAATGTAAATATAGTAAAATAAATCTAACCTACAAACTATTATGGTATTTTAATAAACTGTAATTTAAGGCCTTCGATAAATGTGCATTAGATGTACTATAATGTTAAAATAAATTATATTTTATCGTAAATGTATGTGATTGTTTAATATTTGTGGTTGTCCTAGGTAAGAGTGCAAAATCCGACAAGGAAAATGATTCCAGTCACGCCTGTAACCAGGCTGGGTAAGGCAGGCCGGATGTCCTCTGGGATGATTTCTAAGTTGGTTACTCGCCAGTCGGTAGGCTTAATGTCGAGGACAGTGGTTCGGAGCCCACGTTAAACTGTAGGTTCAGTCCACATTAACCCTCGTTAGTAAAAGGAAACATTAAAATATATATTTTAAAAAATATATTTTATGAAATTTATACTATATATGCTATATACAATATATATATATATATATATATATATATATATATATATATATATATATATATGAAAATTTTATTGGTTATTAAAAAAAATATACTGGGCAATAAACTCAGTTTTTAGCTATATTGCGTAATCATTCCATTTGTCTTGTGACTTCCTCCTCATTGAACGAGAAGAGATATCGTAGGGATAATAAAACTCCGAGGGTAAAAAACATTTCTGTGGAAATTTATATTCTATAATGACACCCCTGACCCAAAACTGCTGTCGTAAAACTATTTCAAAATTGATTAAAACTCTATTCTCTCCTTCTTTGTCTGCTTTTAAACCGCCGTTATGTCTGAATCCTCGATCCCTCACCCTCCTGATTTATGACTTTTAATCTGTATCTCTATATCGCGGCGCCGACACCCTCAAATCTAATAAAAGTTACTTAGTGTCTTAATTTTCTCGTAATTCTGCTCTTTGTTTTTATTATAACATTATCTTTCCATCTTGGACTATCTCGATCTTGATCGTATATATACATTATTGGACACTATCGAAACAGTTCCCTTAACTCCTTGTATTTACACTTTTCTTATTTATAATCTAAACATTCAGGACGATAAGACATCCACTGTCATTTGTTAATTTGTTCAAAATCGGAGAGGTGTTTTAAAAGTATATAAGTAGGTCCACCTTCAGAGCTAAACGACGAAAATAAGTAATTTGATTGAATTAAAATACAAATTACAAAATGTTAAAAAACATGCAAGTTACGAAATGGAGTCAGGTCTAGTTCTATAAAACATCTGTTATATTATATGAACACATTTCTTATATTTGGTCAAATGAAAAGTCCCCGGCCTACCGCAGTAAAACATATTTTTTTAGACAAAATTAGTTTTTCTTTATTCAACATAATTCGCTTCAAGGGTGATACACTGATTATAGAGACCCTCCCACTTCTCGATACTATTTTTGTAGTACGATTTGTCCTTGGCTTCAAAATAGGCCACAGTTTCGGCGATCACCTCTTCATTCGCCGAAAACTTCTTCCCAGCGAGCATTCTTTTGAGATCTGAGAACAGGAAATAGTCGGTGAGGGCCAGATCTGGAGAATACGGTTCATGACGAAGCAATTCAAAGCCCAAATCATAGATTTTTGACCCGGTGCATTGTCTTGGTGAAGCAGCTCTTTCTCTTTCTTCAAATGCGGCCGTTTTCTGTCGACTGATTAGACTTCGGAGTGAAATGATGGAGCCATGTTTCATCCATTGTCACTCATCGTCGTTGTTTTTGGTCAAAAGTAAACTCGGACGGCACTCACTTTGCACAGAGCTTTCGCATACCCAAATATTCGTGAATGATATGATGACATTTTCAGTTAATATCTCTGGAGTGTCTGCTGTTTCATTCAGTTTCAATTTACGGTCATTCAAAATCATTCTGTGGACCTTTTTAATGTTTTCATCGGTAACAAATCTCTTTTGGGCGTTCACCGTCTTCGGTGCTCATTTCACCACTCATGGTTGATTTTCCTAGGGCCGTGTCCGGAAACTCGGCATCAAGCCAAGTTTTTGCTTCAACTATATTTCTAAAAGCAATATATTAACAAGAAGCGAAATTCCTTTTTATCCATTTTTTTCGCATTCAAAATGCTATAATTCACAAACTAATGATCCGACAGCTCTTCAATTTATGCACGCATCTTTTGAGGGTTAGGGCTAACTAATAATAATATATGGATTTAATTCTAGTAGCTCCATCTATGTGTCAGGCCGGGGAGTTTTCAATTGACCTGTAATGGTTAATAACTGTCCCTGTTAGCAAAAAATCTGTGCTACTCCTGTTACTCCTAGCAAAAAATCATTCCAACGTTCTTTGTGAGGCTTCTGACAACCAATGCAATTTGTAAATAGAGTGGTAGCGTGACTCCAATATGGCTGTATTTAGTTTATTTATCTTATTTTATTAAGATTTCCTTTAATTATGTCAACTTATCAAATAAGTCAGATGATTCTGATTTAATTCTCAAAATTTGCACTATTTAATCCTAAAGAAAGTTCCATTTTATGGACTAGGATATTAACTGATGTCCAAGACAGCATTTTTTATTATTTTAGCCGATTTAAATTCTCTTCATATTCCTAATAAAGTTAATTTAGCAATTACTGAATGTGAAACCTGCTAACATGAGAATATTTGATTATATTGTTATTTATAGTAGACCAAAAAACTTAATATATGGATCTCTAATCTGGGGGGCCTAGGCAAATATAACTCTTCTCTTCCTAACTTCATGTTCTGTTTACAGGTAAAAGTACCCCTTCATAAAAAATATCACAAGCAGATTCCCCTACAGGTTCTACAATATGTTATATACTAATGTTTTCTGCAGGGCGCACCAATTAATAACATCGCTAAATGTATTTATGTTCAAATATATTTTGAAGTCATATGCATTTCAAGTAGTAACTACAAAATACCTGAGCATCGGTATTTAAAATACCAATTAAAATTACATTATTAAAAAGTAATTGAATTACAACTACCAAATACGTATTTCAATTACGTATTTTAATTACAAGTACTTCAAATAATATCTAACCCTGGCCACTTTCGACCATTACCATTTGTTCGATGGTAATTTACAAACTACAAAATATGACATTTTACTAATAATTCATACCGTACGCAGGTATTTTCGTATTGTCTGTTGTTAATTTTCTCTGCTAAATAGTTAATAATTCTGGAATTTCGGCAAACTAATTGAAAAATAATGTAAACGTAAATTTAACCTAAAAATACCATCTAACCGTTACTCTCGTTACTTAAATGCCAGAAATGCACAAAAAGTAAATCGGTAAATGATGACTTAGTTTGAAAAACTTTTTTCACAACCATTCTACGTATTACGAATAAAATATTACTCGTAATAAATGTTGTTTCTTCAAAAAGTTTTTGAAAGAAAAGTTGATGTTAGAAATAATATGAGTTATAATTTTAAAAAGTAAAACGCTTCTATACTGTGTGTGACATAATTGTTTTAGTCACACTGGAGACTTTTATGGTTATGTGCTATAATGGCACATTGTTTTAGTAATTTCGTGTTAAAAATATGCATTTCAACATGTATCGATAGTGTATGGTTCCTCGATGAAATAATACATCTGTAAAAACTCGGTAAATCAAAAAAAGTTTCAGAAATGTGGTTAAATATTGCAAAATGAGAACCAGTCGGTATATCTTCAACATTGGTTTATCAACATCAATTATATCCAAAGGATCTCATAAAGGTAATATGAAGGTCAATAATAACTTTCGAAGATTATTGATGAGTTCTTGTTTGTTCTTGTTTCAGTTACCAAATAAAATAGAAAGCTATAATATAATGTGAAGGATTTAGTTTCACAAGTGCGCATGAAGTCAGTAAATGTTCCTTCAAGATTTTAATGCCGACCAGGCAGAAGACAATGGCTTCCACCACTTTTTCTTGGATATCGATCGATCATTCATATATTATAAAAATACAAAGGAAAATACAAAGGAAAAACAAACTACAAGCTTTCAAAAAGTGTTAATCAAGTTGCATCATAGTTAGATTACAAAAAGCTAAAATTATCAAATATCTAGCTTCTTTGAAGTCAAATAGTTCGTTCAGCTATACTTCAACAGCCTAAGGGTAACAGATACTTATTTAAATTAATAATGTGACTTTATCAAGTTTCTACAGCCTAGTATGTGTGAATATTTACATATAAAGAATATATGAATACAGAATAATTTAATATAATAAAACATGTCTAAACACAGATTTTTAAAGTGCTTGCTAAAATTGCAATTATATGTGCTCTTAAAAGTTTGTAAGGCTAATCGTTAGAATAATTTTCAAAATTAGAATTTAAGCAGTTCTATCATCAAATGTATATATACATTAAATGTTTATGTGTTGTAGTTACTATCCGTTATGAAAAATTTATCTTTAGATAACCGTGTCAAATATAATTACATATGTATCTGAAAGTTATCATCATAAAATAAAAATATTATAACATCTTTATTAGATACGCTTAGTACAATCTTAATTTACAATTAATTTATTACTACTTTTCCTATGTACTTGGATTAATTAATAAGCAAGACGAGTGCGAGAAAATACATCAGTATGTATTCCTGAATTATAAAATTATAATTATTTATTAATTATTAACATATAGCTATAGTTTACACTAAATGTATACACTTTATATAAGTTCGTATGGTGTTGTTCGCTTCAATCTCCTGACACCCTGCGCGCTGTCCAGCAGTTGTATCGCTTCCAGGTTAGTATGATTTAGTAATGTTCTTTGGTGTTTCAAAGCGAAATCTTGGATAACTTCGCAAATCCATTTAATTTCCAGGTCATCGTGCAGTTCTTCGTGGTTTACATAGCGATAGGCATTGGTAATCAAGAGAAGAACCTTGTGACAGCCTTGTATGACTAGTTGATTTGAATTTTTAGTACAACCCCATATTTACACCCCATAGGTCCAAATTGGCTTTATACTTGTATTATAGATCAACCTCTTTGATTTTAGATCAAGTTGAGAGTATCTTACGACTAACCACTATAGTTGTTTTATTTTGGTTCTAATGTGTTTTGCATTTTGTCTAACATGATGCTTCCAATTTAATCTACCGTCAAGATGGATTCCAAGGTATTTAGTTGATTCTGCTTGAGGAATCGGGCATCCATTGAGTGATATAATTAAGTTTTTATTATTTCGCCTCAATGCAAAATTAACGTGGACAGATTTGGAGCTATTAAGTTGAATTTTCCAATCTTTCGTATATTTGTAGATTTTGTTGACTGCCACTTGCACTTTTTCTATTACCCTAGGCAGATATATATCTTTTACCATAATAATTGTGTCGTCAGCAAAGGCTCCAAGAAGTGTTTCTTTTGTTGTTGAAATGTCAGCAGTATAGAGCAGATACAGGAGAGGTCTTAAGACGCTACGTTGTGGATCTCCAGCCGAGATATTTTTAAGGGTCGAAAATGCCATTTCGTGCGATACTCTAAATATTCTTCGGAATAAATATGACTCCCGCAATTGACAACAGTTACGCGGTAACAATTTGCCCATCTTACAGATTAATCCCAAATGCCAAACCCGATCAAAATTTTGTGCGACATCCAGTAATATTGCAGAGCAGTATTTCTTTTCCTCAAACGCTCTTTCAATAGCCGCATTTACTCTGTACACTTGATCGATTGTTGAATGGTGATTTTGAAAACCAAACTGGAAATTTGGTATTGTTACCAAATGTTTAACACGCATAAATATCAGTTTCAATAATCAAATAGCTTTGTTACAGGCAGTAGCGAAATAGGCCTGTAAGATTCGACTTGTTCTGCATGTTTGTCAGGTAATCATAAAATAATCAGTAGGTTTTCGCAAATATGGGATACTTGGTCTCATAGTACTACTGATTATTGGGCCAGTAATGAATACTATTTAGACAGTGCGAGTTGTCTTATTGATAATACCTTGTACTTATTTTTTTCAATATTCTACGAAGTTTCATAGCAAGTATGTCTGATATACTCACTTCAATTCTGTAAGAGTTCTAGTATTCGCTTTAAAATTGTTATTTCAGTAACAATCACCATCGAGGGATCGATTCCGAACGAATTTAGGTTATTTTCTTTGATAAATCCCTGTTCCATGTGTTAGTTTTTCATTTTGTTAAATATTTTGCTTTATTTCCACTAAAATCTTCACACTTGTAATTTAAAAATAAATCTTTGCTTAAAATCTAACTATGCCTTATTATTATAATTTTTTTTCTTTACTAATTACATCTTACATTATATATGCTTGTTGTACTTGCATTAATAGATGAGCAAGGCTAGTACGGGATTAATACGTCAGTATGTATTTTCCAAATTAAAATTAAACTAATCAATTTAAGCTAAAGTAACAAATAATATATGTTATCCCGTAACTTATACACTAAACAAGTTCGTGTGGTTTGGTTCGCTTCAATCTTCTGATTTCCTGCATGCTGTCCAGTAGCTGTAATGTTTCCACGCTGCTGTGATTTAGCATTCTTATTTCATGTTTTTAGACGAAATTTTGTATCGCTTTTAGTATCTATTTGATTTCGAGGTCATCGTGCAGCTTTCGCTGGTCACGTAGCGATAATCACGTTGGTAATTAATTGTAGAATTTTGTTTTGAGTTCGTTGGAATACTAGTTGATTTGATGCCTTAGTGCAACACCATATTTGCACACCAAAGGTCCATAATGGCTTTATGACTGACTGATATAACGAATCTCTTTGATTTTTGGCCAAGTTGAGTGTCTCTTCCGACTAACCAGTACAGTTGCTTGACTTTGAGTATAATCTGCTATGTTTTTTGTCTAACATCATGTTTCCAGTTTAATTTACCATCGAAATGTATTCCGAGGTATTTAGCTCATTCTGTTTGAGGAATCGGGTATCCTTCATATGATATAATTAGGATCTTTGTCATTTCGAGTCAAATTAACATTGATTTTTATAAATGAATATTTTTGAGATTATTTGTTAGAAACACCATGTCCATTTCCCTGGTGAAATTTACTGGTTTCTGACAAAAATTACTTTTAAATTAGAAAAATTTCTTGGATATATTTAACACCGATGTTTAACAATATTATTGCGTCTTCATGAAAAACAATACTGTCTCTTTATTTATATTTTTCGATTATTATTTATAGATTATTTGGATATATTTTAAATAAACGCTGGCCACTTATTTCCTCAAGTTTTCTACCGCACGCCCATGAACATAAACCTTCCTCGACGCTTCGACGTTTCAGGTTGCCGTTGGTGTTTTCGGTCTTTATCGTGCTCGAGCCGAAGAAAGCCGTTCGCTCGACCCACGGAAGCAACTTTTTCATGGTCAAGTTTACGTGCGTGAGGAATCGTCCGGGTCAGTTCAACTACGAATCTCTTGGAGGTCGTCAATGGATGGCGGGAGGTCTCAAGATTATATAATTTATTTTGTAATGCCGGCAGTGATAAAATGTTGTTTTAAAAAATGTATATTACGACATTCTTGCATTTAAAGCGATTTTTAAAACGTATATAACTCATTGGCATCTTATATTTTAAATTTATTAATATATTATTAGTAGTCGGTGCCTACTAACTTACAATTTGTCTCTATAGTGACGTAGCACAAAATACTTATCTAGGAAGACCGACTTATTTACTCTTACTTGGACTATAAAAAATTAAAAGTTAGTAGTACTTTTCACTGTTTTTACCATTAACATCAGTACGTAACTACACAAGAGCACACGATATGGTCCTCTTGAGTTTACGTCTTAGTTTAATGTTATCGGAGAATTGTAACACTTGTTATGGTTTTTACCTGGGAGTGGAGTCCTCATGTCTTAAGTAACAGCTCAATTGAAAAGTAACCGACCTGACACATAGATGGCACTACTGGAATTAAATCCATATGTTTTTAAGTTAGCCCTAACCCTCAAAAGATGCGTGTATAAATTTGACAGCTGTCTGATCATTATTTTGTGAATTATAGCATTTTGAGTGAGACAACTTTTGTTATTGAGAAAATAATTGATAAAAAGGAATTTCGCGTGCTGATAAAATATTGCTTTTGAAATGAAGAAATACAGTTGAAGCAAAAACTTGGCATGATGCCGAGTTTTCGGACTCAACCATCAGGGATTAGTATGTTAAGTTTAGACGTGGTGAAATGAGCGCCGAAGACGGTGAACGTAGTGGACGCCCAAAATGGGTTGTTACCGACGAAAACATTTAAAAAATCCACAAAATGATTTCGAATGACCGTAAATTTAAATTGAATGAAATATCAGACACTCTAAAGATATCAATTGAACGTGTACATCATATATGTGTACATCATATCATTCACGAATATTTGGATATGAGAAAGTTCTGTGCAAAGTGGGTGCCGCGCGACATCACTTTTGACCAAAAACAACGACGAGTTGATGATTCGGAGCAGTGTTTGATGATGGTCAAACGTAATAAATACGAGTTTTTCCGTCGATATGTGACAATGGATGAAATATGGCTCCATTATTTCACTCCCAAGTCCAATCGACAGTCATCCGAGTGAACTACACACGATGAACCCACTCCAAAGCGTGGGAAAACGCAACAGTCGGCTGGCAAGGTTATGACGTCTGTATTTTGAGATGCGCATGGAATAATTTTCATTGACTACCTTGGAAAAAGAAGGACTATCAACAGCAACTATTACATAGCGTTATTGGATCGTTTAAAAGACGAAATCGCCAAAAAGGGTCGCATTTGAACAAAAAGAAAGTGCTGCTTCACCAAGACAATGCTCCATGTCACAAGTCAATGAAAACGATGGCAAAAATCCATGAATTGATCTTCTAGTTGCTTCCTCATCCACCGTATTCTCCAGATCGGGTCCCCAGCGACTATTTTCTGTTCTCAGATCTCAAAAGAATGCTCGCTGGGAAGAAATTTTCGTCGAATGAAGAGGTGATCGCCGAAATTGATTCCTATTTTGAAGCAAAGGACAAACCGTACTACAAAAATGGTATCGAAAAGTTGGACGGTCGCTATAATCAGTGTATTACCCTTGGAGGGAATTATGTTGAATAAAAATATATTTGTGCCAAAAAAATGTGTTTTACTATGGTAGGCGGGGAACTTTTCTGTTAAGTAACTATTCCTGTAGTATCTGGGAACATCCATAATACTTCTGAAGAATTCATTCTGAAACATTTATACTATGTTGATATTACCTATCGTAAAAAATCCCCATGACCTTATATGTTTAGTCCCTGCTTGTAGAGTAGCAACCTATTATGTAATTTAATTATATAATAATTTAGATTTTCTTCCAAATAAATAATGCATGTTTTTGTATTTTCATAGCTCTTTTCTTTTCATTTTGATATGCTCATTACAACGAAGTTTTTCATCTAGATTCATCTCAAAGTACTTATTATAGCAAGTACTATGAGATAATAGTATTGTAGCGACCTTGAGCATGTCGAATTTTACATCGTGGAATAACGGTCTACAAAATACCCAGAAATATAATCCCAGATGTTGAACACGGGCGGGGTGCCAACTGGAACCCGACAACGAATAGCTGGCGGCAAACCCGAGACGTTTATCTGGTATATTATTGAAGGGTACTTCGGTCATTCAGTGCTCAACCCTCGTTTGGTTTAGACGTGCCACCATCGACTGCCCAAGCCTCGTCAACAGGTAACTCCGCTGCCATCCGTTTTGTTTGTATTTTTCACATCTTTTTATATTGTCAATAAATAACGGTCACATCATGTAAACACCACTGTTTCATTTCGTTTTACCTCCATTCACCGAGCCACATCATTTACCCTAAAGTATTATTCATACTTATTGGTATATGGGCAGTTTGGTTGTAGATTAATTCGATACACTAATATACTGTCATTGAGTGTTGTCCATATTTGGGTCCATTTTGTTTTTTTTTTCTTTTGGATGTTTTGGCTTTGTTATCTGGTTGCTTCTTCCCTATTGTCTCTAATAGAAACAACTTATGTGTGGGTAAAGAAACTCCAAACATCCTGGCTGAGATGTTAACGTTTGAGAGATCAACGTATTGCTTTGGTAACATTTTATTTAGTTGAGTAATGGGTCCATGAATCCCTGATGGCAGACTTTATGGAAGGCTTACGCTGCATCCTATAATACAGATGAGCAAAACTTTCTTCTGTTCGTAACCAAAATGATGTGCACGTATTAGATTTTTTCTATCTATGATTGGTTTCAAATACTTTGGGTCTTACTGGTAGCACTGAAGTTGGTCGATAAGATTTTACTTCATTTGGTGGTTTTCCAGGTTTCAGATTCATAATAACTTCAGCCATTTTCCAAACATCCGGGACATGTTTTAATAGAAATGTTGCATTAATCAACTTGATGAATTTTATAATTGTCTTTCTTGTTAAATTCCTCAGCACTTGCACTTTTTAAGACATAGCCTGGTGTTATCTTTGGACTGATGTAAATCCTTATAACTTTGGAGACTTTTTTTGATGTGACAAGTTTAATCGGAGGATTTTCGCACTCGCTGAGCGGTTGTTCAAACAAAAATGTTCAAACACAGTTTCATTTGGTTTAAGGTAATAAATAAACAATAAATTGTCCTTTCCATAACTCTGCGCCATATCTCTTGAAAAAAACTTGCAGATTTCCAGATTATCGATGAATTTGCGTTCTTCGTCTTGCTGTTTTAATGGTTATTGTCACATGACAGTATGATTCATCCATTTTCTTACCTAAGTGATGGCTTATTATGATAAAGTTTTTCATTAGCTTTGTCCAATTGTTCACACATTTTTGTTCAAATGAGAAACTGTTTGGTTGACCCCACCTGGTCTACAAATTAATATTGTATTTGCGTTGTGTCTTCATCAAACCATCACTATGATGGAAAGTACCGCTTCTGAAACGTTTATTCTAATAATTACTACAGTTTTGTTACTACTACAAATTTGTTACTGTATTTTTAAAGTTGGTGTTCCGAATCCTCGATAACTACAAAAAGCCTCGCAAATATTTCTATTTTCAATAGAATTCTTGGACCAACAAGATATCTGTACATGTTCATTTGTAATCTTACGTATCGTTATCTCCTGCTTCCTTATCAAGTACCATTGAATTTTGTTCCTTCATTTAATTAAATTCATTTAATTTATGGCATCATATTAAACAAAAAAAAGTCAGATCAGACTCAATAAACTTAACTGGTTAGTCAAAATATACTCTCAAACTTGACCTACAATCAAAGAGATTGATTTATGACTCAATTTTAAAGCCTATTTGTGATCCAATGTGATCCACTAGTGATCCAATGCTGCCAAAACAAAGTTCTTCGATTAATTACTTATGCTTATCGCTACGTGACCAATGAAGAGCTGCACGATGGCCTCGTAATCAAATGAATTTACGAAGACATGAGTCCTCTCCATCCTATTTAGTTTATGAATTATTAGTCTCGTTTTCTTTGTTTGCTTCTTTTCGTCAGATAGCAAACGTTATAGTTGAAGTTGGCTAAATATAGTCCAAAACATCTATAACTTATCATCTAAAGGAAAAAAATCATCCAATCTAAAAAATCTTATAACATCTAAATCTATTAATTCTACAACAAAGGACGTAACAATATACTTTTATATGCGGCGCTGGAATCTAAGCCCAGCCTAAGCTAAGACAGCAGGATTAATAAAACAATGTAAAAAATGCATATAGTGCAGAGTTGCAAATTTGTGAGAAGAAACGAACCTGATCTCAAAATTACAGAACAACGTATAGCTGATCAGTATCATCCGAATATCTAGATGAGTCAATGTAAAATTATAAAGTGAGAAGGCCCTTTGATTAAATGAGTTATGAGCACATAAGAACTCAAAATAAATGTCCATCATGGGACAATAATATATAAATATTAGCAATTCTGATTTTTTTAGTTCAGTTAATACCGAACAGTACTCAATAAAAAGGTTAATTGTTCCTTGATAGCGAAACACGATAGGGATTTAATTTAAACGGACTTTGTCGCATCATATTGTTTTGTACTACGTTACGCTATAAATTATATTAATTATAAATATTTTAACCAAATTCGAATATATGATATTTACGATACCGATTTCATATAAATATTTAAATAATGCCCTATTTTAAATTTATTTTATACGGCTATAATATATGAGGGATCGAATAAATAAACAAGCGAATTAATTAGTTAGAAAAATAATGAAATGTGAAGGAATATAAAATACAAAGACTTTTATTTTGGTTATGGAATGGTTTCCCAAGTTTTGGTGACATCAAATTCCAATAGTCTACGGATGAACAATTGAAATACTGCAATTGGCCTTTGGTGACTCTTCACCTTGACCTAAAAGTTTCTTTTCAAATCCCATTTACCTTTGGTAGCGTTGGTGGTGGACTAACGGTGTATTTTAAAGCTTTAATGTTTCCTAATTGGAGTAGTTTATGGCCTTTCAGCAGCTCCAATGTACCTCTTGCAGTTTCAACTGCGATACTTTTGCCCGAACTTCACTTAACAACACCAAGCTTCGAGTATCGAGAATCTGTCCTTTTTTTCTTAATAATTTAGTCGACACTAACAATTCATTGAATGAATTCAAGCAACCTTATGATCTCATCGGAATTCTAGTGTCTGCTTTAGTTATGAAATGTGAAGGAGTTTAAGACACACATGCATAATTATTTTACTTAAAAAACTATTTTATTTTATGACGAACATATGAGACATGTTGAATTCACTCATCACACTATTCAGTGTTAACTTAAACTTTTATATTTATAAATATGCTCGTCTAAGTGATGGTTCTTTTCAAAGAGAAACTGCTAAATTATTTTCAAACAGCCTTTTAATGATGCCTAACGTGAGTTGTTTAAAATATAATGGTTTCATTTACATTAGAATAGGATTTGATTGGCAGTATTGTCTTCACCGTCAGTTAAAAAGCACTTGTTTTAAACTCTATACATTTCATAATACATATATATAACTCTATTCCAAATACTATATGATCTAATAAAATAATTACAATTTTAAAACTATAATTGTGATTTCTCTTTATTTCAAATCTTGTGGAAACTAACATTACTATTTTACTATTTCTAGATTAATAACGATTTGTTTCATTTTATTTCCTCTGAATACTGTTTCCAGTCAATATTACTTTATTAATCAACTTCCTCTCCGAATTGGCAGGTCTATTTATGTGGGTTTCGCAGGTATGGGAATACGAAGCTCGCTCAAACTAATGCAGCCATAGTAATATTCTGAAAAATAACCCTAACCGAAGTGCATGTGTTAACCTTTGCTTTATGATGCGTATAATAATTCGCAATTACCCAAGGCATTTAATAGAATTCTCTCGACTTGATGTTTGAACTAGGACTTGTTCATTCATCCATTGTGTTGACGTTAATAAAAAATATTTTAACGAAAAAATTTAAAAAAAAAAAATAAGGAACTCACTAAAAATTAAAATATAATCAAAAATAGATTTTTAACACAAAAAAAAGTTTTAAAATAGAAAATGTACACAATAATCGTTGTAATAATTAAATAAATATGATCAAAATACTTATTTAACCTATCTACCACACGTATTTTATATTCTACTATATACATATAATTTAGCTTAATACCTACCTAAATATATTTATCTATTTACGATATTATTTTAATTACTACCAACTGATCACTTTGAAGTCACTGACGACCAACAAATTAAATCTGTTTTGTTCGTAACTTAATTTTGTGTATATATTACAAAATTTTATTATTATTTTTGTATTGTTTAGGCTCGGCACCGATATCTAACTGATCAGTTGGTAGTAGTTAAAATTATATTGTAAATAGATTGTTTATTTTTATTTAGTTATTACAACAATTATTATGTACATATTTTATTTTAAAACGTTTCTTTTATGTTAAAAGTCTAGGTTTGATTATTTTTTAATTTTTAGTTTTTTTTGAAATCGAATCAATTTTTTGTTAAAAATATTTTATTTTCCTCTTTTTAGTGTTATATATTTACTTAGGTATTACAATGGATAGTCAAATTAACAGTACAGCCCGTATGAGGAAATATAGCGATAAAGAAACGATGATTAGAAACAAGGAACGCTTCAGGACCCGGGGTCCTAGGTGATCTGACAAATTTTCCAATCAAACTAGAACAAAAAAGTTGCTGCTGCTGTTGAGATCGAAGCCGCGACCTCCGTGTGCGAGCAAAACGTTCTAACCATTACACCAGAGAAACAGTTGCCCGCTTTATTTCTACAACGTCTCAGCACAAGATTAGTGCTTGAAAAGCAAACTGAATGGTTTTTACACTAAATTACTTCCGATTTTTCATCACATCAGCTTGGCTATAATATTTTAAACAAATATTTGATTATTCTAGATAAAAATAATGTGAAAACTTTGTACGTACTTTAGAAATTTCAGCGTTTCCCTCTACTTAAAAAAATTTCGATATATCGATATCGATATTTTTATAAACGTATTATATTTTTTTTATAAATATATATATATATATATATATAAAATGTATTATATATTTTTTATTTTTGCAACAGTCGAGAAAAAACTTGATTTTTACTTACAATAGATGGTGTTATTGTATATTAAATAACATCGGGTACATATATAACCAACTTCATGTTGAAGCCTCACCTACAGGCTTCATTTTTTAGTATGTGCCATTTAGTAGAAGTGTGAATAAACATATATTTTCAGTACGTTGAAAACATCTGATTTTGTACCAAGAAAATAGCATTTGCAGGAAGTTTTATTCTTTACATCAATTTGAAGAGAAAAGCGGTAGAAGGTCATCGAATGCTGATCGATCTGTCGATCGAATCAACATAAATACGTTTGAATCAATACACAATCACGTTTGACGTTTTAAAAACAGTGATTTGGAATGGCAAAAACGGCCACAATTCGAACAAATATATAATGTTATTCTTCAGTGTGACACATATTCGATACACGCTCCACCACATGTTACAAATCCGATGAAAATCATCAAACAAAATAGGAAGTGCTACCCGACCCATCGTATTATCGAAATCCTTGCTCGTTTTGATTAATACTTGTACTACTACGCTTCATTTCCTATAAAGATAACAAAAAATAGTTCGATTCGTGGATAGCCTGAAAAGATACATCGTTCATTCGAGATGGAATCCATAAATTGCCTGAAAGATAGGAAGAAGTAGCGTTTATCGATGGACACTGCTTTGAATAAAATAGCTATGATCCGATCTGCTTCAATCGTTGTCAATTTATTTAAGTTCAAATCTCAATCCAGTGGATTATAATACCGGCTATCATATTTTCATCTTTATTCCTAAATAGGAGGATCACTATTTATATTTCGGGAAATGGCAGCATTGTTCTCATGTGAGTCCATCTGACGGTTCCATTGTAAAGTTTGACATTTTTGACGATATACGTACTCAGAAAATTTTGTCGCCCGGACGCTATTTGTTTATTTTTATATTTAGTTGAAAGTTTCGTCTCGGCAAAAAATGGAACTGAATCATTTCGAATTGACTATTTTTGTGCGATGATTTCTTATGATTTTGGACGTGAATTATCACAAGAGTGCACAACTTAATTTGGCGATGAAGCTCCATCAAAAACTACTGTGTATCGCTTGTTTAGTGAATTCAATCGTGGTCCTACTTAGCTGTCCGACGAGTTTCGTGAAGGTCGTGTAAAATCGGCTGTTGTGCCAGAAAACATCGATGCTGTATGCGAAATGATTAAGCAAGATCATGATGTCACCGATTGTGAGATTGAGGCACCCCTAAGCTTTAGTTCCATCAGCATATATGCGATTTTACATGAACACTTAGCTGTGCGAAAGTTATGTTCGCGTTGGATCCTACACAATTTGACGATCGCTCAAATAAAGGCTCGTGTCGATTGGTGCAAAGAAATGCTTTGGATCATGGAAATATTCGTATGAGCTCGAAAGTAAGCAGCTGTCGACTGTATGGGTGTTCCAAGATGAACCAAATCCAACAAAAGTTGTTCGCGCATGAAGCACTGCAAAGAAAATGGAGGCCGGTCTACAAAATACCCAGATATATAATCCCAGATGTTGAACACGGGCGGGGTGCCAGCAGCGCCAACTAGAACCCGATAATGAATAGCTGGCAACCCCGAGACGTTTATCTGGGATGTTATTGAAGGGTATTTCCATTCATTCAGTACTCGACCATCGTTTGGTTTAGACGTGCCACCATCGACTGCCCAAGCCTCGTCACCAGGTAACACCGCTGCCATCCGTTTTATCATTTGTATTTTTCACATTTTTTATATAGCCAATAAATAACGGTCACATAATGTAAACACCACTGTTTAATTTGGTTTTACCTCCATTCACCGAGCCATATCAGTTTACCCTAAAGTACACAACCATTTGTTTGTCAGTAATCTTCGGTAAAATACGAAAAACAAACAAGAGATGCCGGATTGTTCTTCATCATGACAATGCGAGCTCTCACACAACGGCTCGAACAAGAGGCTATTTGAGCATTCAAAACATCGAATTGATGGGTCATCTGCCCTACAGCTCGGATTTTGCACCCAATGAACTGTGTGGTCAACGATTTTCAACGCCCGAAGAAGCTATTGAAGCGTTCAAAAATCATGTTTTGAAGATACCTCATTCGGAATGGAATAAATGCTTTGAAAATTGGTTTAAGCGTATGCAAAAGTGTATCGATCATCGTGGCGTGTACTTTGAAAAACAATAAAAATATATTCGCAGCTTAACTATTTATTTTTTCTTACTCCCGAAATATAAATAGTGACCACCCTCGTAATAATGTCATTGTATTAAATAGTTTAATACAATATATATTTTAACGTATACCTTAGGCACAGCAACGCATGGCCGAGTCTGCTAGTTATTAAATATATTTAATAAAATTTTATTGGGCAACGACTTAAGAAACTTTTCTATAGGACAAGCACGATATATAACTACCCCCCCCCCCTACAGCAGCGTGTATACGCATGTTATAAATAAGTTATACTATATAATAAACAGTAGGAAATATTTTAGTACTGTTGAAATGTGATTAAGATAAATGTGTACAAGGCATACTAATTGGGGGCAAAACAATTGAGAAACCGTCATCAGCGGTATTCCCTTTCATAAAACTTGGCAAGCATCACTAACATTAATTTAACATTTTATAATCTTATAGCGGCCTAGATTACTTTAATAATCTAGTAGAAGAATTAATATTAATTAATAATAATAGTTAAATTATTTTAACAACACAAGAAATATTTTTAAGAATCATTTTGTCTATTTTACAAAATACGTTTACAGACAAGTTTTAGTCTGTTATCATTATATACAATTAGAAATATTAATTTTGATTGTAAGTAAATGTCTGCCTCATGGCGGAATTATAGTTCTAAAATTTAACCGAAAGGCGGTAAAAGGTCATCGATCAAAATATTAATAAAACCATTAATTAGAATTTTTAGAATTTATTCAATTTTTTTTAAGTCTACGAAACTTCACCATCATTATTAATAGAAAATAATGTAAAGAATAAACAAAACCCAAAATTTACTTGTTATTGATTTTTATGTTCGTATAATATCTGTTGATTCAAAATATAAAATTAATTATTTTCGTATAGAAATAACCCTCGCTCCCTTTTTGCTGCTTCAACAACCCCAACATTTAAGTGATCTATTAGTCACTTAGTTTTGTTGCATACCTTTCTGTGTTAACCTTCCAAATATTAATATATATATATATATATATATATACATATTATATATATATATATACATATATAAATGAAGTACATGTTATATATATATATATATATATATATATATGTATATATATATACATATATATATATATATATATATATATATATGTATATATATATATAAATAAATATATATATACATATATATGCATATATATATTTTTTTTTAATTTGAAGAAGAAATTTTGAGAACGCCACTGAAATATGACCATAAAATGTCTACCTTCCTTCTACCTTTAAGAATTCAACCGACCTGGGCTTGTTTGAACTTCATCTGTCTTTCTTTGTTATACGTCGACGCAGCGTTGCCACATTGCCATGACCACATGTTAGGCTGTTTCTTCTGATTTTGCGGTAGCTTCATCGGTTTTAAGTGTAAATTTTACACGTTGTGTCTAATTATAATTATTTCAGTCATTCTTAATGTTCCTTGTGAAATAGTGATGTAAGAAAAATGAATAAATACGAATTTTATTATGATTCGCCAAATGATTAGTAATATTTTTCCATTTATTAAGTTAACAATTAAATATAGCACGATTTTTTAAAACATTACTTAAATTTTTGGTATAACTTAGAAACTTAATCAGTATTTTGTTAACAATACTTGCTGGGCATTATTGCATTATATAATTGCATTGACTTGGTATGCACATTTATGAATCAATTAAAATTTTGTCATTTAGAAAAAGTTAGAAGTTATATATATATAATACAAATCAAAATCTAATGAAAATCTTTCTACATGTCCCGATAAACACAAACTGATATATTGTCTAAACACATTTTTTTTGGGCAGCATTGAAGGACGACAAGCATTTTGCTGTTATCATTGAGAAAGCTGATTAACTCCATTTTTGATGTCTGTGGTTGACTACTGTTACTGTTTATGAAAACAATAAAATAATCATCTTCTTTACCAGTACTTTTGTAACTTGCTAGTTGTAATTTACCTCCAAGGTATGAATTGCAATATTTTGAATTTTTTGCCTCCTATCTTTCTGATGCTTTCTGGCAATCAATGCATTTTATGCCAAGGTTGGTAGCATGACGCTAATAAAGCTCCTTTTATTTCATGTAACAGTCTAGAAAGCTTATTAAATATTTCTAAAATATATTTTAATTGGGAACCGATCTAATCGGGTACATACATTAAAATAGGCAGATGTTTGCCATAGTCACAATTATTGCTCTTAATATCATCTAAAACTGCATTGTGCAAATATTCTAATTTTATAGCCAATAAATATTTAGTCTTACCCAACTTACCGAAAATGTCATTTTATTTTCATTTACTTCTCATAAACTGGGCTATTGAATTGTAATGAGAGTTCAATCTTGTGGGACAGACGATATTTTATAACTTCAGCCGATTTTGATTGCATGATAAAGTTACTTTCGTTCAAATGTATTTTGAAGACATAAGTATTTAAAATAATAATTACAAAGTACGTCAGGTAATTGAAATAGCAATTACAAATCACATTTTCAGGATGTAATTGAATTACATATATCAAATACGTTCAGATACACTAATGCACTAACGTAACACTGCCCTATAATAAAAAAATAAACTATGATTATGAGTAATACAATAATATATATCATCCTTATTATTATTATTTGTAAATCAAGGAATTTGATTTACATTTAGATTAAAATCTATAAACATGGAAAGAGAAAATAATCAACAGTAACTAAGTAAATTATCTTTATTAAAATGTGTTAATATAAAAGGAGCTAAGGCAGGCGTACCACAAGGAAATTCTTTACCTACTCTACACATATGATATGGAAACGCAAGTGAAAAATATCACTATGGCTACATTTCCTGATAATACTGCGATTCTTGCCGTCGTAGAAAATAGCGAAGAAGCCACACGAAAGTTACAACAGGCGGAAAGATAAATAATTGAACCCAAACCTGGAAAATAAAAATTAGCGAATGTAAATTTGTACACAAGCACCTATAACAATAAATAAAACTTTCATTTCATATAGAAACAACGCCAAGTGCCTCGGACTGAATTGTGATGCAAAACTACGCTAGAATAAAAAAGAAAAGAACTGGTGGTTAAATTATAGGAAAATGTATTAGATAATAGAAAAATATTTGCAATTATTAGTACATAATAAATTGTTATTACACAAGCAGTTATCGATACTAATATGGACATAAGGAATTTCATTATGGGGATGACCAGTTTTCCAGAACAAAGTCGTGGAAGTATTGTAAGTACACCCAGATATTACAATACTGAATACTTAGACCGAACCCTTCAGATACCGACTGTAACTGAGGAGATCAAGGGAATTACAAGGAGACATTAGGAGAGACTCCATTCTCATTTCAATATCAATATTTCATTTTTCAATTTCATATTCAATATAAGTATTACAACTTTTGGAAAACACCCCAAGAGGACAACAGGATTTAACTTAACAGCATTAATTAATACATAAACATTATTACTACAGAGATTATTTTATTATTACTTATTACTTGTGTAGTGTAATGTAGTGTAGTAGGGTCCATTTAATAGAAAAACAGCAGTGTTAATATACAAACATTGTTACACCAGAGGCTAAGATAGGGCCTTGAGTCCTCCGAGATATATACCTACATTTGACAAACATCTATACATCTATTGTAAAGACAAATTGTAGGTTAGTCGGCAACGACTAGTAATAATGTAAAAATAAATAATAAAAAAATGCTAATACACTTACAAACAGACCAATATAGAAAAATCAAACGTAACTAAAATCAATTATTTGGCATTCCTTCTCAACGTCACCGAGGAACGTGATCATGTTTGGTTCGCATTGTTAGTCGAACAAACATACATTTTAAACACGAAACTAAAAAAGCCATATTACCGTTTTTATGGAGCGTATCGTTACAAGTAAACAAAACAATCGAAAACAGGTGAGAATCAAGTACAAAGTCGGTATACTTTAGAGCATGAACCGACGCCGCATCGACAAACCACCGAGTGGCGGCGCTAGTTCCGTCCGTAACGGTCTCCGGCGGAATTCTGTTAAAATTTTGCCGCGCATTCTGCGAAGGACTCTCGGAGCGTGCGGATCCCAAGCTGTCAGCCTTCCGAAAGAACGCGGTGCACGACGAAAACGATCGAATAACGAACGAAACTTTTACTCTGGAGGAGACTAGTTTCTCCGACGACGTTGATCCTTGGAAGGACTTGTTTTTCGCGAGTGGTTTTGTTTGTTTTTTTTATATATTGTGACTTGGTGTTTGGTTTGTTTTCCGTGTTATCAAACAACAATGACGCTTATATAGGAGTTTGAATTACCGATAGGATAGTCGAGTTGGAATTGAGTGTTTTTAAGTTTGAGTGTGATTTGGATATAGTTCTTTGACTAAGGAGATAATCTAATTTTTACGAACGAAATCCACCGATACTACCGAACCGGACTGTGTGCTGGGTAACGATGACTAACATGATGGAACGCCAGGTGATTTGCTTGGTTATTCTCTCCATTTTATCAGGTAAGTCCACATTTTCTTTAAATTACATCCTACATTAGATCTATTTAATACAATCTTAATTTACATACTGATTTGTTACTGTTGTACTTGCATCAAAATATCCAGACGAGTGCAGGATAAATATTTCAGTATGTATTTTCAAAATTCAAATTAAATTAAATTACTTTTTAACCGACTTCGAAAAAGAAGGATGTTCTATGTTCGGCTGTGTACTTGTTATACACTATACAAGTTCGTGTGGTTTGGTTCGCTTCATTCTGATTTCCTGCCTGTTATTCAGTAGCTGTTTTGCTTCCACGTTGCTGTGATTTAACAACATTACATCATGTTTTAAGGAAAAATCTTGGATAGCTTCCTAGATCTAGTCTGTTTGATGTTTTAGCATAGTAGCACATTTGCACCCCATAAGTTCAAATAGGCTTTGTAATTGACTGAAAAACCAATCTTCTTGAGCTTGGGTCAAGTTGGGAGTATCTTCCGTCTAACCAATACAGTTCTTTGATTTTGAGTGTGATCTGCCCTGCTTTTTTCTAACGAGATTTCTCACGAAGCTATTTTAATTAAATGAATCATTTCATATCTGTTTTCATAAAACAGAGTGTTCCATGTTATTTTCGTTACTTTCAGATATATCAGATATGTGAAAAAGTGCATTCTAATAATAATAAATAATATTAGGATTTCAAGGTATATCTGTTTCTAGACATAACAGGAAATATATTTCGGTGTAGATGCAAAATATAGACAGACCTATATCTTTAGACTAAAAAATATATACCTCCAAGCACTAGTGCTATTTGTCTAATTCAATATAACATTGTTTATAAAATTATAAATAAGTTACCTAGAAAGAAAACTGAGATGTTCTCTTATTTCTCAGAAAAATATCTTTGCTGGATTTATTTACTATATTTATGGTAAAGCTCACGTTGCTGGTTTCTCTCTATATGTGATAATTATAAGAAATAATGATAATAATCATATGTCTATAACTAGAGCTTTTCAATAAGGTCGACTGGATGTTATGCATATTATTCAGATTTCCCTTCATATAATTGTTACTTATTAAATGAAGTTTTCATCCTTTTATCTTTTGTTATGGAGTGTAACAATTCCCTGCAAGACATATTATCATTTTTTGATACACTCAGACTTGCACATGAACATAGATCAATATTAGGGATACCAAAAGCAATTTGTGGAAGGGAACTCACTGTATGAGGTATAAACGAAGTCCATGCATTCCATGATTCATGGAATATAACGTCGTACAAATGTCCGCCGTGACTTTTCTTGATATTATAAAGGCTCTATCGCATAGGTTCGGCTAAATTTCAGTTGATGTTCAGAAAATGTTACAAGAAACATATAGAGAGATCAATATATCCTAAAATGCTTCACGTGGATTGTTCATTATGGCATCACCTATGTGGATTGAAACTCTGTCCACGCTCACATTAATTATTCTGAAGCAAATGCAATCAGATGTTATTATTTTGTAGGACTAAGCCATTGACGGAATGATCAAGTAATCGTACCGCCCTTACTGATAAAAAAAAGAATTATATATTTTTCCAAAAATACTCAAAATAAATCAGTTAATTTAAAGTTTTTACACTTACCTAGCGTAGTATCATGTGACTTGTCACCTTTAAAACGACGTTCACTTTATGTTAACCGACAAATACCGGAATAAAACTATGCAGGCTGACGCGTTTCGCTTAAACGAAATTATCGACGAAGTTAGCTCTCGGCAGAATTACGGACAAAAACGGCGAACATTTCTTGTGTAACCGTAATAATGCACGCCGATAATATTGTTAATGGTCTAGTGCCACCGAAACTAAACTTTTACGAGATTGTACTGATGTACCCATCGTAAAACTTACACTATCGGAACTAAAAAAGGCGGATATAGATGCAAAAAAGCGCACTGACTGGTTTCGCCTTCGGGCGTATTAAATTTGTCAAATCCTAAATTGGAAATATGTTTGTTAAATTATTAAAGTGTTTATAAGTAGTTCGGCGACTAGCCGTGGACAATATATTCATGACGAATAGTAATTTTAGAGTTTTATTAATTGTTCTCTTGTTTCCCAGAAAAATATATTTGCTGGTTACTTGGTTCTCTCGATTTTTGATAATTATAAGAAATAATGATAATAATCATATGTCTGTAACCAAAGCTTTTCAATAAGGCTCTTGGATGTTATTCATATTATTCAAATTTCCCTTTATATTATAGTCACTAGTAAAGAAAGTTTTCATCCTTTTCGCCACATTCAATCACATCCTTTTAACTTTTGTTATAAATCTGATATAATCTGCGATAAAAATATATTATTTCTGCCATAAATAATGGTTCTCAGTGAAATTACCCTCTTTCCAAGTTGCTGCAACTGTGAGTAACTAGAATGTGAATATGAAGAAATATGACAATATCACATCTTATAGGATATGTAATAATCAAATAACTTGAAAATATCTGATATATTCAGGCCAAGTTAGCTTCAAATTTAGTTTTATTAAGAGATAACATCCCTTTGCAATGTTTACATTACTTTATTGCCTGTAAAAACATCATTGACAGTGTTATGTGACTGAAAGTTAAATAAGTTCCATATTTAATTATCAAAATACCACAGATTTTATTAATTTTCATTCACGGTCCAATATTAAGCATATATAATGTTTTGATAATCGCATTTTGTAAATCTTAACTAGTTATTAACTACAAGTATCGTTAATTCTTTCTTCTTATTTTTTTAAAGCTCAGATCTCAATATTTCAGACTTAAACTTAATTAGCATTTGATGGATGTACTCCCACTGGTGCACTCATTATTTTAGAGGGTTTTGGTCTGTTTAACCTCCGAGTAAGTCCATTGTTGTTGAGCATTTATTGTACTTGGATATTTTTATGCTATAATGAAACATAGGGTTTTATTTTAACCATTTTTGCAGTTTAGTGTGGATTATCTTCCAGCAACTACAACATTATTTGAGTTTCATACAAGGTTCCGTACGTTTCTTTACATGCATATAGATCATGAGTTGGATTTCGTAGGTTTTGATTCACTTCCACTGCCTATTAGTATCAATGTTTTGTAAGAAAAGAAACAATTTTAGTACTAAGAAATTAGCAATTATATATTTTTAAATAATGTTGCAATGTCTTTACAATTTCTTAAAAATAAATTTATTGCCTTTTCTATTTTAAGATTTAAAATATGGTCAAAGCACTCGCCTGTGTCATATCACCTCAGTATACAGTTAACAAACAATGAAGTTAGCCGCAAAAGCATCAAAATCATATACTTTTCGAGATAATTAGGAATTCTAAAGTGCATAGTGGGTAAAAATGGACATCAAGTAATCAAAAAACCCAGAAACTGTTGAAGTTATTACAAAACAAAATGATGCTTGCATCCAAAAATACCGATAAAATCCATAATAATATACCTATATTTCTTCAAATATAGAAAAATACCGATTTTCCAGACCAGGATTTTTTTAGTGGTAGGACAATTATTTAGTATTTAAGTCAATGTTTGATTGGAATAAATTAAAATAGAAACATAATATTTGATACATTCACTTTAAAAAGCCGAAGATATTTTATTTTTAGAAAATGTCTGGTAGTCCTGTTTTTATTTGTATGTATTTTTGGATGTTAAGTCGTTCGTCGAAATTCGGTGTCTTTTCGTCGGTAAAATATTTCTAGATAATTAGTGCTTCAAGAATTTTGTACGAAAGAGAATATATTTACCCCAACACCCACCTTGACAATCCCGTTGGTTATATGGAATTGTTGATATACGATAAAACAACTTCAAAATCGCTTAATAATTGTTCTATCAATTCCAGCTGTATTTGATAAACATTTATTTATTTTCGTTGATATATCTTCTGGGTTACAGATAAAAAGTTCTGTATCATATCAGACATAGATTGGACGTTTAAAAGTAAACATATCCGATATTTTCATCGGTGCTGTCATTATCAAGGTTGATTTTACGAAACTTTAAATATTGTCCGTTAATGAAAATATAAATTACTATTATACCCCTTAAAGATTATCAACTATTTCAAATACAGTACATTTCAATGTTTCCCTTAAATTATGTATTTGAAGTGGGAGTTATGTATTTGATATAAGTTCTCATCCATTATAGTACTTCATGATAATACATCATTATAACTGAATATAACCTCTAAAAATAAGAAACCAGTCAACTGTCGTATTTTCCATGCTCCATGAGACTTATTTCTGTTACTTAATTAAAATTACATTGTTTTAGGATGGATGTATTAAAAAGTGCATATAAAAATTGTCGCATAACCTTGAACAATCGCTTTTATGTGTTGTATTTTGGTAAATTAAACGAAAATTGACTGTTTAATTTAACAACTATCTGTGCTTTTTATATTAAGGTTTTTTTAAGTCGTTTTAATAATCTTGAACTAAGAAAGATTCGATTTATATATAGAAAGAGAGAGAGACATGCGTCCATTTCAGCTTAAGGTATTTGGACTAGTTGAATCGAAATATAAAACTATAATAACAATTTCTTAGTATTTTTGAAAAGCCTCTATTTAGAGGGGTGGTATTTAGTCGTAAATTTTTACTGAAAGGACATACTTTGGAGTCTTTTGCGATACAGCCGACAGCGGTTAATTGATGAGGGTTTAACAGGTATGAAAGAGGCACCTACCTGGCTAGGAATATATAATAGTTATTTTGGATACGACCTTCTTCCCTATTTTGCTTGGAAATAGACTAGATGTTCTTACGAAATCTTATGACTTATATACGAAAATAACTAAAAAAAATACGTTTTGCTATTTGAACTTGAAAGATTAATAAAACTAATTATGATATCACTTACATAATAATCATAAAATATATATTTTAGGTTAGAACAGAGAAGGTTAGTTATATTAATGAGGCAGGCTCATTATTTATTGCTTCTACTCAATATTTCTCTATTTACCAGGGTTTTTCCTCTGTTCTGCAGTTATCTCCCTGATATCTTTGTCCCAAGTTTACATAGGTTGGCCTATGATCTTTCTTCTTTCTATTCGTACTTCCTAGGACTTTCTTAAACTGTCTTGGCTTTTCCATATGCTGTAAGGGGCGTCATCAGCTAAGTTATCTCTTCTGTGTATAATCTTTTAATGGTCCTATATTGAAGTTTTTTTTGGCTCTGTGTTACTCTTCTCACTCTTGATTACGTTCGCTCAAACGTATGCTCCCGGTTATTTAAATTAATTTACTTGTTCTATCTTGACGTTTTGAAGTTGGATATGGATTGCTGCTTGCAGGGAACAATTATATCCTTCATTTCTGGTAAATCTGTTCATAGTAATCCTTCATCGATCATCCATTCTTACCATTTTTTGTCCGTCTGTGCTTCTGCCTCTTCATTTTTATCGTTCGATATTTATCCTGCAAAAAAGTCATCCGCTTTGTTCGTTAGCTTACAATAAAGAAAATTAGCGCCAGTCATTGTTTTTACGGTTAGCTATAATGAGAAATTTTTGCGATGAGATTCTTGGAACGCGATGACCGACGACCAATGCCGCAATTGCCAGCTGAAATAAAGCGTTTACGGCCACCATTTCAAAGTAAACGTGCTGAATTCCTAAACAGTTTTATCTGGTTCTGGTGTCTTTTTCCCTTCAAATTCTTTCTCACCTCCTCTCTATGCCTTTACGTCGATTGAATGTTGTTTTTGTATTAAGAGATAATAAGAGAGTTTTCATGATATGCTGCTTTTGTGTCTCGCTTTTATTGGAAGTTATTGTTGCTAGCTTTAACTTTAATATTTTTACAGCAATTTCGATTTAGGTTTTATTCTGACAACTTATCAACCTAATAATTGTACGATTTCCAGTTTATTAGTAATACTGGAAAGCAATTTTCAAAATGAACAAGAAATGTAGACAATCGACATGGCCCTATTGAAAATATTTTTAAATCACTGAGGATTGTGTGCACAAACAGCTGCAAATCGATACTTAATAGGCGACAAATATTTTAAAACAATAAACGTTAATTTTTTTCCAATATATCAATATATGAATGCGATATAAAATAAAATATTTTTAAACTGTTTGGGATGTTGTTGGTTCTATGTTAAAAATAACTGAAAATCGATATCCAAAAGACGATAAAGATTTAAAAATACTAAACATTCCTTATGTTCAGTTTCCAACACTATGTTTATAAATCTATGTAGATTTAGCTGACTCAATATCGAAAAATAATTGACACAATGTTATTTACATTTCATTATATATTGGCTGAACTAAATATATTTACATTGATTGAGATAAAACAGTTTCATTGATTAAACAGCCCAATCTTAAGGTATCAACAATTTAAATATTAACCTTTGAATACGACATCGTTGGGATGTTTTGGTTTGTTCATTCTGTAAAAGTTCCTTTCAAATGTTCATTAAGTTCGTTTATATATATTTATGGCAGATGCAAAACTAGAAGTGACAAGGAATTCATTAGATATCAAGAGGGTACTGAATTACTGGAGTATAGTATTGATGTTCCAGTTCTAAAGGAACCAATTTAAGACCGCAATATCTAATTATTGCTGTCGATAACGAATTATTAATATCGTGGGTTTAGACCACTGTTTTGTTGACGTCACCGGTGGTAAACTAATAACGATTCTTCTCCTGACAGTCATGAACTTTTTTGTTCTGATGACTTCAATTTCCAATACTTTTCCTACTGCTGAGGTACCGCGCTCTACCTTATTGGCCCTACACCCTGAATTGTAACCTTTTATCCAAATTCCAATAGACAATTTCCAAATTCGCTTTTGGTGGTCTTATACCGTGAGTTGCAATGCTAGTACCTGAAACCCATGGGTTATGGGTGTTTTAAAGAATGAATGTTTTTTTAATAGTCTTTGTGATTCTGATAGTTTATGACTAGGGAACTTTAATTAACTACAATTACTACAACTAATTGATAGTTATATATATATATATATATATATATATATATATATATATATATATATACATAGATTAACTACAACTTTTGGCAACCATACGCATATATCTTGGAATATCAGCGATATATTAATAAGATATATACATAAAATAAAATAGTCTTTGTTATTTCCGGTACTACTTTCGTATAATGACTTTTTCCGCAGTAAAACCTCATGAAAAAAAATCAATATAGATGAGTATCAGCTTTCACCATATTAACCCCATTCGTAGAATTATTGTTAAACACTCACCGAAAACAATGTGAGAGAAAGCCGAAGTAGTTGCGTCAATCCCGAAAACAAACAAACTGTAACGATTTTGAGAGAACATAACATCGTAGTCATTAGTACGAGATGGTAATTGTACGGATCAAAAGCATTAATTAGATTAAATGAAGTCCCGACTATAAGACCACTTAAACTAAAGGCCAATACGAGAAATATCAGTGAGAGATAGCGAAACCTTTGTAAAGTTATCGATACTATTTATTTGATATCAAGGTTAGGATTTATATATATTGTAAATTTTCCATAAAAATGCTGATCCTAGGTCAGCACATTGTTAGTTACTTTATTTTATTGCTCTAGTCCATTTTTCCTTTGCATTTACCCGTATTATAAGTCTGTGATAATTTTATTATATCTTTATATAATCATAATTTATAATTTATAATATTAACCTGCAAAATTTAATTAGGTTTCCACAGAAATTTACAATTGAATAAAATACATGTATTGTTAATGAATGTAATTGAATTTACTGAATATAATACATCCTAGGTCAGCACATTGTTAGTTACTTTACTTTCTTGCTCTAGTCCGTTTCTCCTTTGCATTTACCCGTATTATAAGTCTGTGATAATTTGGTTATATCGTCATAATTTATGATATTAATATGCAAAATTTAATTATATTTCCACAGAAATTTACAATTGAATAATATACATGTATTCTTAATGAATGTAATTGAATTTACTGAATATAATACATCCTAGGTCAGCACATTGTTAGTTACTTTACTTTCTTGCTCTAGTCCGTTTCTCCTTTGCATTTACCCGTATTATAAGTCTGTGATAATTTGATTATATCGTCATAATTTATGATATTAATATGCAAAATTTAATTATATTTCCACAGAAATGTACAATTGAATAATATACATGTATTCTTAATCAATATAATTGAATTTACTGAATATAGTACATGTTATTACAGCAAGAAATGAATACATATTGGATAAAGTACTTCCAAAAGAAGTGAAGGTAAATAGAGAATACTTAAACAAAGGCAACGAAAACCCAAATGCATCTATAGTTCTCTATGCTCTTTTTCCTTTTAATATAAATACATCTATTGTTTGATAAGTGGGTGAATAGGGCTGGCTCATTTAAATTTTAACGTCAACAATGGGACTCATATAAGCCACGAATTATTGATACAGTTCTGAGTTAATATTAGTTTAAGCTTCATTAATATCGGGTTATTTGTGGTCGAGCCAGTATTGATTGCTGGTGGATATTATAGTAATGTGGACAAATTAAAACGTTAACATTTCATGTGGTAATTGTTTATATCATACCAATTTAATACCTGTAAATCTAATCGTATGTCAGATGATAAAACATGTAGGTAAACTAATGTTCTGAAATCGTCATTTTTAATAGATGAAGCCTGGTGATAATAATTTAAAAAATCTGGATATAAAATTTGATGAATAATGTTACATATTAAGTACGAATTAAGCTAAATATTCTCGGCTAAATGACCGTAGTGGGGCCTAAACATTAAATAAAAATTAAAAACTAGTTTGTGTGTAAATGCAAACGCCAGAGCCTTGGCACGACTGCTTTCTAAAACGTTAAATGGCCACGGTTTCAATTAAATGTCGCTCTGAAATTGTCGTTTTTGTTGTCGGCCGACTCAGCTCGACACTATTTACAATTCTAATTCCGTGAATCCGCATCGGAGAAGGTTCGGCTGTCCTTTTAGCGTCGCAAAAGATAGGTCAATTTTAGCAAATTGAAATAAACGAAAAAAGGGTGATTTACTTCACTCCGTATATCATTAATCTTTATACTGTAACTTTTTGGTCCAATTCGATGAAGAAATTCGTAAAAGAGTACACGGTTTACAGGAGAAAATAACTAATTTCCATCGAAACAACGTACCTATTCTCACCTATTCATCACAAAAAGAGACCAATGAAACCACGATTTTTTTAAAAGTCTGCTTTATTTTTCAAATATAACTGCCTCTGGTTTTTGACTCTTCTAATACTTCAAAAGTGTTCTTCGTACAAACTGATCTTTTATTGAGGAATGTTGTTTATAAGAGAAACTGGAAGGTAACCGAAGTTTAGATTGTTTCCGACGTCAACTCAAAGTGAATGGGAATTTTGTTACTAAATGTTACTCAGCATGATTGAAATTGCTTTGAAATGAAATATATTGTAAATATGAATTTAATGAAATAAAATATATTGCCATTGTACAGTTACATGCTTGCATGTTCGTTTTGGTTTCATTGATTTAGAAGGAACGGCTTGGATGAATTACAAGACTTAATGGTAGAAAATCCTGCTCAATCTCTCAAATATCTTAGCAGTCGATGAATCAGCTGTTTCCGGACGTTAATACGAGACGGCAAAATTCATATCGACATTTCAATGTTGCAGTTTTATTGTTTGCCACGAAAAATTAAGACTTTTAGTTCATTTACTATAATAATCCCAAGCCCAAAAAGTCATAAATTAGTGCAGGGCAGCTACCACATTGACACAGAAGTAGAATATTCATGGCCATAATGTCTTGCTGTACATATGACGGGACTGGCAAGTTGTAGTGTATTACCATTACTAAAATGAAATAAAACTGATATCTACCAATGTGATTTGAACAAATTGAAGGACATATTGAAGCAAAAATATAGCAACAATCGTCAGTAACAGACGCAAAGTCATCTATTTGCATGATAGTGCTCTGCTAACACGCGGCAAGAATTGTGAAGAATACGTTGTTGTAGCTACAATTATTAACCGAGTTCGATAAAGGACAAGGTTTTATGTTCGCCTGTGTTTATTATATATATTTTTTAACGTATATTCGCCGATTTCTCCGTCAATTGTGGGCCGATTTTCAAAATCATTTTTTTATTCGAAAGAGGGCCTTTCCGAGGTGGTCCCGTTGTAACCAAATCAGGATCTGTTTGGGGGAAAGGCGGGAAATCAAGGGAAATGCTCAAATTTCAAAAGTACCTATAAAGTTTTCACATATTTTTAATCTAAAATAATCAGATATTTGGGTGTAATGTTATCGCTGAGCTGGTGCGGCGGAAAATTGGAAGTCGTTAAGTGCAAAAGCTATTCAGTTTGCTTTTTAATCACTAAGCAACGATATTAATGAAGTATATAAGACCTCGTAGAAATATTGTTTATATTGTACTACTGCTTCTACTATGTAATGGTTAGAGCGTTTAGCTTCCAAACGGAGGTCGTGGGTTCGATTCCCGGCACGGAGATCAACAACCTTTTTTGTGTAAAAAACCTAAGTTTGATTATTTTTTGTTTTTTAGTGAATTCCTTATTAACTTATTGAAGTCCCTTCAATTTGTTGGCTAAAAATATTTTTTATTAGTTACTTTTTTTCTGCTCATTTTATACATATTTGAAACCTTTTCCCAATGAACTGAGTTATATCAATGTAAAATATATATTAAAAATAAATTCTATTGATGTACGTTTTATTAGAGACGGAATTCATGTTGTTTTGAGCACCAATTAAACCAAGACCGCTTCTTTCTTGGCCTTCAATAACACTTTCTCACAGCGTATCAACGAGATATAATATTACATGGAATTAGATAAAATTCTAGCAACCGCATCAGTTTGTTATTTAAACATTGTCTATAGCTAATACTAAATGTTATTACTTAGTCTTGTTTTAGTATGAATAAATGTTTTAAATGTAGGATAGATGCCATACTAGGATAGATGCCGAAGTAATTATATAGCGACTTGTACGGAAACGAAGTTCGCAGTGTTTTGTGTTTTGTAAGCTTACCCCGACCCTTTACTAGCCAAGGCCGTGTATTGGATTTAGGTCTATAACAACTTTTATGCGCCCGGAATTTTTGATATTATAAAGCTAGTACTTATATGTCTTTTTACCTATATATATATATCAAAAAAAAATTGCGGCGTCTATCACCACGATAAAGGATAGATGTCCCAGTTTTTGTGAGTATATATGCCCTTGAGGCATTTATATACAACAACTCAGGAAACAAAATAAATAGGTCAACTTTTCAATCAAAGAGATGAAACTCTTTTAAAGTCAGACTCATCCCAGATCGGGGAAAATGAATGTGTAGAAAGTTTAGAAGATTTTGAAGAACCAAAATCTAAAGTAGATTGGATTCAATGCCTCATGTGTAAAAAATGGCTGCAGAAAACGTGCACAATGTACGGTGATTATTGTAACAAATGACAACTTTTAAAATTGCGCACCAAAACAAAATATCTATTAAATATAAAAATTAATATAACCAGAAAAAAAAACGAAAAAAGAAACAAGAAATAAGCTGGAAAGGGATTGTGATTAGTTCACAAAATATGGAGAATTTAGAACGATATCTTAAATGTACGCACGCGATTCAGTGTTTTAGTTATTTAATTTGCCGCCAGGTGGCTCGAGGTATAAATTCGGTAGCAAAGCTGAAATTTGACACTTTCTGCTTTCGAAGCCTATTCTAAAAAATAAGAAGGCGTAGTGTACGTATGTTTATATTTGGTGGAAATAATCAAAAATTTACTGGATATTTTGGATTTTTTTGGTAGTTCTATACTTCCTATAGAAACAATTTGATTTATGTACAAAAAATTTCGGTTTAATTTTTTTTTGACAAAGCTTTTGCTGAAAGCGTCTCTTTCATTGCTGACAAAGCAAACTTAAAAAACTTATGAACTTATGTGTTAAATATTCTTATTTTGTTAACTGTGTTTTTATGGTTCTTTTTTAGTTAAAATGATTTGTTTAAATCTTAAGACATCTCCAGTGTTGCGTCCCAGGATGTAGTACCATTTCAAATATGTAACTGATTTGTAAAATATAATAAGCCTCCATTTTAGCTATGGCATAGAAGAAAACATTGATCCAAATATGTTAGGAAATGTGAGTTGAACGATGAAGTTATTAAAGGTAGTATGATAGATGTAATTTGACAAAGCCAGAGGCTTTTTTTACTTTGTTGGTAAATGATATCTTTGACAATTATCTACTTACAATAAATATTTGGCAAAGAAAATATTTAAAAAACATTTCAAAATCAATAGTACTCTACATTTGGCAGTTATACTTAAGGTAATATAAAATGATTCATATTCTATAGTTTATTAAATTTTGTACATTTAAAAGTATAAGTTTTGTGTTAAATCTGTTATATTACGTTTTAATATATTGTCATTAAACATAGAAAATTCTAAGAATTTTCCTTTGATATAATTGTAATGTAAATTTTACATATATTTAAATAAAATATATATTTAAGCTTATATTGCATTTTTATTAATAAAATATTTTAAATTTCCCTCTATTCAAATTGTCAGTCGCGCCCTCTGGTGGCAAATTAATGCTAAACTTGTTCACAGGTTATATATGGGAGATACACTTTTAATTCCTGCGTGTTTTGTGGATTAGTTTTAAGACAATACCTATTTGAGATTAGTACCAAAAATGATTGCACCATCTAGCTGACTTTGATTATAGTTAAAACATTTCCTAAAAATAAGAAATTACTGTACTTTAAATTAGATACCTTATAAAAACTATTATTGTGTAACGATAAAAATAATACAATGTGCAAAATAGATAATAACGAATAGGGAGCTGAATGAGAATTTGTGATAATTGTTAATTATGATTCTGATAATAAAAGTGTGTCTAAAGTAAGTACCAAATATGATTGTGCCATCTGAAAAATATTTGATTATTTTTATAATTTTTTTTATTTTCCCATTTCGTTAATATCGATTAAAATTAAGAGACTCAGAATATTCATAATCATTCTCTCAGGGCAACTATCCCACCAGTCAAAATATCATTGCGGCTTTTAACCAATGCAGTCGTCAACTACCCCCGTATAAGGATTTTTTTATTTTGTTTACAAATATAAAAATAAAACAAATAATACTAATTTTTTTTATATATATTTTAAAGTCTCCTTTTACCAACTATGGGTTTATCTGGACTGGGCCTAAAGTTTAACGTGGGCTCCGAACCACGGTCCTCAGCATTAAGCCTACCGACTGGCGAGTGACCAACTTTGAAATCATCCCAGAAGACATCCGGTCTTACCCAGCCTGGTTACTGGCGTGACTGGGATCATTTTCCTTGTCGGATTTTACACTCTTGCCTAGAACATTCACAAATTTTAAACAATTACAAACATAAATTTTCGACCATGCCCCAGCAGGATTCGAACCCGCGGCTATCGCAACAGTAGGAGGACCGTCCCATCGCCTTTACCACTGCGCCACCAAGCCGGCAATAATATTAAATTGTCCTGATTATTTTCTTCTTTAATAAGTATATAAACCAACACTAAAGTAACTATAGGATTATTAAATTGTTTGTCTTCTGTATGTTAATCACTCATTTCAAAATGGTTGGCATCTATCCCACATTTTCCCTAATCAAAATGTTGTTATTGTGTTATATTTACGGTAAATTGTGCAAACATTCTCAGTTAATCTTGAAATGTGATTGGTACTTATTTGTCTGATGTCAATAACTTATTGTCTTATAATATAAATAATTTACCAACATGTATGTTATCTCAAAATGCAAACAAATGAACGTCCTGGTACAAAGTTTCTTTTTTATGAAAGCCTTGCAAGTAACATGACAAATATCCATTTCCGATAAAAGTAAATATTGAAAAGGGCCGGCTTTTCTATCAGTTCCGAATATTGACGTGAATTGCCATAGAGCATTAATAAAATCGACGAGAACGTTCAAGGTAGTTCCCCAGACGATGGGCCTACCGACCCATCGTCGTTTCGCCTCCTTCGATAACATCAATTTTGATTAAATTCTATTGAAAATAAGAAAAATGGCGTGCCATCTCTCCATAAACTTGTGAAAATGCGCTTTGTCTAGAGATATTTCATTTTTGATTTCTCGTTATTGGTTTTTCTTCGGTCTTTATGGAAATTACTCTCCGCCAGATACTAGCAGAGAAATTACGTCGCTTGTATATGGTTGTTTTGCCTAAATTGCTGTACTATTTTTTACAAATCTTTATTACGTCGCGTTTACATATATAGTTTATAGAACTTTTTTAGACAAGTAAATATATACCACTTTATTATTAAACATTACTTTGATGCTAAAAGAAATACGCCATTGTCACGATACTGGATAACTTCATTGTTAATCTTGAGTTATTCATTCGAACCGTATATTTTTGAATGTGTTTTAATTCTTTAGTTCTAATAATTCTTGTTGTTTTATTTATTATTGGTGGCTCCTTTTATTTACAGTTTCATTAAAAGTAGTAATTTATATAACTAATTTTCGACATTTAAAAACTTCATGTTATAAATTATTAAAAGTGAAAATGTTCTATTCGTTTTCTTTATAATTTTTCGAGCTACAATGATATTCATTATTGATGTTTAATTATCGTTTAGAAGTCATATTTTTTAGCCTCAGGGGCTTTTTTACGATATATAATAGGTGGTTAATATATTTTTGTCGGGCTTTATATATTGGTGAAAATCCTTTGATGGACATTTAAGATTGAAGTTGAAGTTCCAATATTTATCAACATAAAATAACCATTTGGTATCGTGAAGTTATTCGGACTAGAATTCACAATCTAGACCTGACTAAACTAGTCAAAATAGAATTTTTAACATTCGTTACTTTGGTTGTTTTATTTGAAGAAATCAGCTACCAAATCCCATCAAATATAATTATAAACTTACGATGAAGCTACTTCGTTGTATTACAATTATCGATTTTGATTTCAAAGATTTAAAAAGTGATGATTTTTATGTTATATTTAAAAAACTACGACCAAAGAGGTTCGAGATATTGATAGCAAGACTTATTGGACTGATATTCAGGACAAATAATTTTCAGACACCGTAGTAGTTGATGAATGAATTATTTGCAGATTTTACGTGGTATGTTAAAGTTTACAATCGAGGAAAAAAGGCTTCTGTTTTAATATCGTTGCTGATTGGCTATCAAAATGCATGTGTGATTGAACAAATGGAACAATATCTTATTGTAAAAAGGCCAACAATAGCGAGTAAAAAAAAGCAAAAATCATCCTGTTGCCTGAAGAGTTCAGTTGCACACAGTACACTCTTTATAGATATAGCGCATTTTAATCAGCACTTGTGGAGACCGTTGCGCATGGCTAGGTTGGTACATGGCATCAAATTGTTTTAACAGGTACGAAAAGGTTATTAAAAAATTCCTTTTTAAACTAAAAAAATATCAGAATACATGCTAACACCTAATATATCATTTGCTTTTATTATTGCTAATTGGAAATAATCTAAAATCACATATAATTTAATATGGTTTATATTTATTTTTGCTTTATATATAAAACAAGTATTAAAGCTAATGTATAGAAATAGTGTGATTAGCGGTGAACATAAAATTGTCCTAAGCCATAACGGTCCACTAATCTCTTCTAACTCTCCCACGAAAACACGCCCCAAACCACAAAACAATTGAAATATTGGATTGCCGAGACTAACCACTGTTTTGCGTTAGTTTAATTTTCTATTAAACCAGGTCTGCCCACAATAAGACCTACACGTGAAATATGTAGAAAGCCCCAGCGGCCACCACCGTTACAAATCACTTTTCGCCCTCTATCCTATTGATTCAATAATTAATTCATTTTAACTTACCCCTTTTCTCAACCTATTCGACGCCCCTTTGCATACCTGAGATTGCATGAGGAAGTATGGTAGAGTTTATATATATATATATATATATATATATATATATATATATATATATATATTAAAAAATATAGAGAATTTATCAGCACAATCAAAATAATCATCCAGAGAAAAATGTATGAAATAATTAATGATGTAGAGTAGAACAAATTTGGAAGGCGCGAAAACAAAGAATAACGTTTCTGGCTTATAGAAGCGTTCATTTTAAAATTCTCAATATACTTTTCGATTATCACTCAAAAGTTATTTGGATCAGATATTTTTACAAGCAGAGTACTCCTCTAGTGGTTTCATAAGCGCATTATTCCTCGGGTGCGACAATGATTTTGTATTCGCAAATGTTCTGTTCATAATTTAAAGATACGTATATATGTAATTTCGAAGTAAGACTTTTTTAAATAAAACAGAACCTTGTGGTTACTGGTTATTGTTTGGTAGTGCACCTATTCATCCTCCAGAACAGCTAGTGAGGAACGATAATGTGTCAATTTTTCTCATGTGTTTGCCACCCAACGAAATTTCATTAGTCCAACCAATACACCAGAACTATTATGTTCTTATTCAGACTTAGCATACTATTCTACCGAAAGTTGCTACTTTAATTTGACCTATCAAAGAATGCTGAAGACATATATTAACGAGAAGTTATTCTAAACACGAATATGGCCTGGAATATTCTTAATCAGGAAAATATTCATAAATGTTGAATTCATTTCTACCAATGATGAAGATGAGTATATTGTCTTAAGTGTAATTAAGGAACAATTGGAATCGAATATATCCTTGGATGTTGTTAACTCGTTGAATATGGTGAATCCCAATATTACTTGTACTCCAGCTGATATTAATTTATAAAACCAAGATGAGCAGATGAATGACAATAAGAAGGAAGAAATGGATTGTGATTCACGGGAAGAAAAGAAGTATCACACACACATATTTTAGTTCTTTGAATTACGGGCACACCTGTAGGAGGACAGTGCCAATCGCCAAGTAAGGCAGACCAAAAATTGCGGATTATTTTTCTAATTAAAAATAGTTATCGCGGTAGAAAAATTTATTTAGTTTGTCATAAATAGTTTTATTTGTATTAAAATTTTATTATTTAAATCACATAAATCACTTTCGATAAAGTGAATTATGCCTGCTTTCAATTAGTTCACATTAACGAGCTTCTGCAGTATTTTATTTAGCATTTAATACAATTCCTGATAATTTATGTGTATTATGATAGATAAAACATTACAAACGAACTAGTGATCACTCTGTGGTCGAAAAACGATCACAATGTATTAAATTAATACTATTTCTCTCTTAATAGAGTAAAATGATTAATTTTAACACGATATGTTACTAAAATTTTAGTTTTCACAGTATTTTCAATATAATTTACTTTTCTGATCGTAATATATAACATTAATTAAAATAATAAATAAACAATAAATTAATATCCAAACTATCTCAAGAACTAACACTCCAACACTACGAATTTTAAAATTGTACGTCAGTAAATCTAATTTCCATTAACTTTCTATAATTAACAAAGTATTACTAAATGTAAATTACTACCCCACTGGACATTTTAACAAAGTATCCTAAGTACGATTATTTTCAGAACTGAAATAACTTCAAAGAATCAAATATAAGTATACATGACCTTTCGTTACTTTTATATTATAAATATAAGTATGGAATATATGAATGAAATCAATTTTGAGATTGATATTTAACTGTAACATGTATATTAAAGTAATCATGAACAAAATTAGGTAATTTAATTTTCACAATTTGGAAATGTATGTTATATAAATGGATTTACAATAATTAAATTAACTATTGATTTTCCAAAACACAGGCCTATAAAGTAAATAATCAAAATAATTGATACAAGCTTCAAAGAATAAAATGTTATATAGTCACATATATTGATGCCTTAATCATTAAATGCATTTAATATTTTTAAGTGCTTTAAAAATTTACTGTTAATAATTTATAATTTCTACTAATTGTTCTAAGTGTTCCTTCCATCCACGCAAATTATTTAGTTAGTTTTATATTAACCCCTGCATATTTTCATTACTTCATTTAGGTATTCATGTAATATTTATATTTTATCAGTATTTCTGACATAAAATATATATATAAAAAAAGTAATAAATACACCACGCTGATTAAAAGAATAATTTTTTATCTAAATTTAATAACTAATTAACAGATGGATATACCTTCCCATAAAGCGTGCACATAAATTTGTTATTTATGCAAATAATTTAATATATAACTTTACACGACTACTCTCTTCTTAATCGTTTTTTATCCAAACTTGTCATAGCTCTTTAATAATTAAAACAATACTGGAATAACCGAAAGTGAGACAAAACACTACTTAAAACGAAATAACTCCCTTAAATGTTTTAACCATTCCCCTTTCGTCTTAATATTGTTTCATATGTAAAAACAAACACACATACTTTTAATAGACACTGTACTTTATTTTGTTTTATAAACTTTTTGAAAAAAACCTTTAGCCCCTGCAAAGTTCAAGCTTAGTTCATTATTATTTCGCGAACTAAATTCTTAGCCCACACCCGCTAGCTTTGTTTATATATTTTGTGTCACTGATCTGACGGCTATTCCTGGTTGATTTAGGTGTTTTTCTTTTTATAAGAATATATTTATTTGTAGCGCATATTAAACAAAAATATTAAGCCTAAAAGTTCTTCCTCTATATAAGCTTTAATCGTGTCAAATTTGTCCCGTCTAGTTGCCCCCGTTTTCCTAAAAAAAGGATTCAAAATTCTCACTAAGCCGATTAATATATAGATTATTTTATCTATTATTTTGATCCGAATTCATTGATTTAATTTATCTAGGACTATAGTTAACACTCAAGTCAAAATTCTCGCTAAGCCGATTATTATATAGATTATTTCATCTATTATTTTGATCAGAATTCATTGATTAAATTAATCTAGGACTATAGTTACTACTGCTGATAAAACTGATTATATTTGAGAGCGTACAATTCACGGTATCGATGCAGAAACATGCGTGTTACACAAAAATTTTAGGCCTAAAAATTGTCCCGTTCAGGTGCCCCCGTTTTCCTAAAAAAAGGATTCAAAATTCTCGCTAAGCCGATTAATATATAGATTATTTCATCTAATATTTTGATCCGGATTCATTGATAAAATTAATCTAGGACTATAGTTGATACTGCTGATAAAAACTGATTATATTTGAGAGCGTACATTTCACAGTATCGATGTAGAAACGTCGATATCAAAATAGTAAAAGTACAGTACTAATTTTTCGTTTTAATATCGAGCTATTAAAACCAACGGAGGACTAAAATTGAAAAAGTAACAGTCGTTATACGGGTACGTGTTTCGGTTGGTAATTTACATCAACTCCATCCAAACAGCAACGTCGATTACAAGATCGGAATGACCTTATTATAAGCAACCGTTCCTGACGCGCCGCACTAGGGAGCAACTTCCAAATTGTTTGCGTTACTGATTTCAAGGGCCCAGCTGGTGTTTTGATTTATAACCAAATTCTCGGCAAATGTTTACTATTAATTTATCAGGTTCACCGAAAGATTTTCAAAAATATGTCTCCCCCGCCCTCGCCCCTGCTTACGGAAGTATTTGTTTTGGACTAAGAACAACAATCGAACAGTTAAAGAAAATGTTCTTCTTGTTTCGAACGTCCTTTTGTTAATTTTAATTATTATCATTAGACCTAAGTATTAGTTTTGAAGGATTTTTATTTGAAGCTTTATCGTGAAAAAGCCGTACAATGTATTTTCAACGTATTGTCCATCGATGATAGCCGCTACTTATTCCCATCTTTCAGAAAACGTTATATCTCTTGAGGTTATCCGCAAATCTGCCGATTCTTTGATATCTACAAAACGAGCAAGGTCTGTAGAACACGGTTGGTGAGATAGCGCTTCCCGTTTTAACTTTTTCTTAGGTCTCAAAATTAAAACATCGAAACCTGTATTCATATGTTAAGATTGATGAAGCATGGTTGCCACAAACTTCAAATAGTATTCAATGACCTTCAGCTGTTTTTTCCTCAAAAACTCGGTACCAATTCAGTATCTGATACGATTTAATAACAATAACACCATCTAATGTAAATCCTTTAAAATTAATTTATAGGCCATACTATTTGTTCGATAGTTTCATTTTAAAATAATAACATTTTAGTAGGTTAATTTAATAGTTAATAGTTAATTTAATAATTTAATGAATATTTATTAATTTAATGAAATTTCTCCATTTCTCCATCCCCTCAAACATTTGTTGTAAAGAATTTGAAAGAAATTATTATAAGTAAGAATACAACAGTTTCGTTGATGTTTCAGAAAATCTTGATGGTTTCAAGGTAGTCAGGTAGGTTTGGTGTGGTTTAATGAATTCTTGCATTCCTAGAAACCAGTCTTTCGGAGAAATAAGAGTTCTTTTGTTGCCTTTCAGCTTTTGTTAATCGTATTGCTAGGCTCGAACTGAATTTAGTATGTACCTGAGATGATATAAAATATCGTATTGCCATACCATTTTAAGTAATTTTCGTGTGAGTTGTAGATCATTTATTAGTAGTGAAAAATATAGTTTTGGTACATTTATTTCATTCATTATACTTTTATATTTTTCAAAATACAAACTACAAATACATACTTGAAAATATAATGTAAATAAGTGCTAAAAAAACCGAAGGTTTTCTAAATAGAGCTGCTTTGAATATGATGACACGACATCGGGGGGTACTTAACAACACAACAAAAAAAGATGTAGAGAACGTATTATGAAATCTTGATATTATCATAAACAATCTTGATCCATAATATTTCTATTAGAGCTCTATTACAGAGTATTTCACTAAAGGTGGGCCGATGTTGATCTATAATGAGACGTGCTGTTTGTCAGATTTTAACAAATTTCTTTTTAGTTTGCAAAGGTCCATTGTATATGGTATAATTTTTAGTGTTCTATAAAAATAACGACTTCAGAAAATTCTAGTAGAAAAAGTCTAACGGGACCAAGTCATACGATGCTGTCTAGTTATGACGAATTGTGGCGTCCGATTTGATGTCCTGTTGGTGCCAACGTTTATATCGTTCTGTTTTAGAACAAAATAAATATGTCATTGTTCTGTAGAGTAATTAACAGGATGAAAAATTACTGAATAATGAAGCTTCCCCCAAATCTTGATAAACAATGTCATATTACTATTAATTTTATTTAATTAATAGAACAATGCAAACATTTTAAAATGTAACAAAAACATCAACATGTAAAAATAACCACCCATTAACCGCACTATACTCAACAATTGGTTTTTTAGCTTATTTCCAAAATACGACGATATCTTCGACCTAAAATATAAGGTAAAACTCATTACATACAGTAATTTTAGAAAAGTGTAACTTACCTATGTTATTCTTTAGAGAGCAGTTATCGTATCACTGGCCTTACGTTTCAAGGTCTTACTCCTTCACTTACATTTACTCCAGGTGTTACTCCATTATTTCCAAGATATGTCTCAAATGTGCTTGTTAGCAAGTGTATTTTTTAATTTATAATTGGAAAAGAGACTAGCATAATATCTTCATATAAGGACTGTGGCTCTTCTATCCAAATCATCTTGTACTGGTCAGATTTTATTTTTTCATTGTACTTAACCGCTGTGTTTGAAATAATTTAAACACAGTTAACAAATATTTCACCTTCCAAACAGCAACTAAGTTTCTAGAATATACCGTACACCGTGCAGTAAATACAAAATTCGTACCTGTTTATATAATTCTTGACGGGTGAATTGCCTGATGACTCCATTTTGTACGACCACATAAAGGTAATATTCTTAAAATATGGTTTTATTATGTCTACCTTATAGTGAAATTTCCACGTATACAGTCCTTTCTCTCAGGGCTGGATATATCTTCTCATGATTTTAAATTCTTTTGTAGTAAATAGTAATTTCAATATTATTCTTATTTTCTTTCTTATCATAACTTTGTTTATTATGTTACTGGTCAACCTTACAATAAGTTGATATTCTTTAAAAAACGATCAGGCGGAAAATGTTATTTTAGCAATAAATATTGCTTTTTAGGAAAAGAACACTGTAGGCATGCCGTCGAAAAGTGATTCACAAGACATTTTATTTTGTTATGCCATTATGTAAAGTTTGGTAATGTTAAATGATTTTAAGTGACCGAGACTTTCGGAGAGAGCTATTCCATACCATCCATGCCGAATCTTCGCGTAGGGTTCGAACCAGTCGTTTCGTTCATATCTGTACTAACCAAAAGAGGCTGTCATGCCAGAAATCGCCGATAAACTCCATGCAATGTTATTGGACCATTGGAGATTGAAAGTACGTGAGGTAACTGAGGCTGTAGACATCTCACTTGAGTAGCTACATTACATATTGCATGAATATTTGATATGAAAAAGCTATCCGCGCTATAGGTGTCACGAGTCATAGTACTTGGCGATGTTCAGTCACAATCGTAATAAGTGTTTTGATATCATTTATGTCCTTTATCTTGAAAAGGTAAAAAACACCTGGGAATATTATTTAGAATTTTTGGGCAAATAAGATACTGATTTGAAGCAAAAACAACCTTGACCTATCGCGAAGAAAAAAGTCTTCTTCCATCAGGACAATGCTTGGCTGTGCAGTTGTGTAGTCAATACCACTTGTGTACTTACAACCGGCCATTCCATCCAGTGTATTTTCCAGAATCATCCTCCAGATACTATTTCCTGTTTCCTAACTTGAGGAAATGACTGGATGTTGAAAAATGTGGGTTGAATTAAGAGGTTATCACTGAAATAAACCCCTGTTTTGAGACCATTGGGAAAAACTTCTATTCGAAACGAATAAAACTATTGGAAAAACGCTGGACCAAATGTACTGAGTTAAAAGGAAATTATGTTGAGAAATAAAAGGCTTCTTTGCCGAACACTATATATTTATTTTAAAAAGTCACTGACTTATTAAACTGCCGTCGAATAGAAAAGACAAAATCAAAAACAAATCGTCCTTTTGATTTTATTACCAGCAGCATTTGATGGTGGTTGAAAACTAAAGACAAAAATAAATGGAACTTTTAGATGAATTTCCTAAATTAGCCAGAAAAGGTAGCTAAAATATTTCAGCTGCGATTTGGTCGCACACATCGGCAGGAGTAAAATTGAAATTCGGCGACGACAACTCCTGCAAAATCCGGTAAATTATGCAGGACCAGCAGCCAGCCACGTTAGCGTCACATCGAAAATTTAATTATTAAGTTGGACACAATGTTCGGCGTCCGAACGAAAAGGATTTCGATTTTCGGGGAACGAACAGGAAAACGATTTTATTTCGTCCCGCAGGCTGAAAGGGATCAACTGGCTGCTATCCAGGACAGCGGCGACTATCCCGAGACGACTGTACTGCGACGTAATACTATTTTCATGCGAACACATCGGCATTATTTCAGGTTTATTAGCTGTAACTGGTCGTTGGTTTGGTTGAAATCTCGTTCGCTCTCCTGCTGTGGTGAATTTCAATGAACGAGGAACGATATACGCTTAAATTACGCAAAACAAATGACCATTATATTGTCGACGAATCAGTGTAGCGTAATATATTTCGTCTTTTTTACCTTAATAGAAACGGGTCATTTCAAATTCTAACAAAACAAGCACACTAACTCCTTGTCATATCAGCCTTTTCACGGAGAGTATGTTGGGTGCGGCAGAATTTCCCTAGAATTGTTTTCGCTCAGAAATTTAATTGTCCTAGAACAGGTTTGGTCCCTCAGGCCGTTGTTATTTGTCATTGACTTTGAATTGTGAATGAGACGTAGCAGAAACACAACAAATTTCTAAAGTGCAGAAAATGTCGAAAATACAATTTTCAACATTCCGTGATTAGCGTTTCTATATATCCAATAACTCAATAGTACTAAATAGAAATCTGTTGCACCTAATACTACCTAAGTTTTGTAAGTATAATAGTATGTATGTAAGTATAATGTAAGTTATAATAGTTTTGAAGACGAAACCGCTTTTAAAATATATTCGAATTGGTTATTTGTTTTTCTACATTTTTCTATGCAATGTAGCTGTAATGAAATCACCGCCAAATAATCTGCCATGTCGACTAAATATGTTTCACAATTTAATTTGACAAAGTTTACAAGAATCAACTTCGACAATAGAGATTTGTTTGACTTAAGCCACCTGTTATCTCATCATGGGTAGAAACAGAATGCGCGGGTGGTGCATTAGAAACGAAATGATCATTATGCAAACAAACATGTGATAGTCATTCAACGTTACAATGGACCTCCATTAAATGTTAGAATATCTCTGAAAAATTATATTCAAACTTCAATATGACTAAATATACGGACTCGTTAATCTGACATTGCCTATTACTAGTATCACATATTGTGATCGTCTATATTTGGTTCGCTGTACATTCTTTCTATATCAATGTAACGTCTTCGAGGGAGGTCATTCAAATACCACTCGAAATATAGAAAATACTAGTAGCTGTTATTATTTGTTTAAAAAGAAGAATATGGTTATTCAAAGAATTTTTGAAATATTTTTGTTTCGTTTCACACGCGCACTTACACTCACTTTGGATGTTCCCGGAAGAATTCTTTGATTTATATGTGGACACTTATTTTTAAAATTTACATCTTTTAAAAAAATAAATTTCATCTAATCTACCTGTTGTTTTGTTGTCAGAACTTTCGGAATTCAACTTTAATTAAAACCATCAATTGAAAATTAAGTGGTTTTGCAGGACGGCGAGGAGTCCTCGAAACGTTTTTTTTTATTTTTTTTACCCTCCACATACTGCGGTACGTTCAACGAACATAAAATTATGGAACAAGATGTTCGCATCTGGTCGCTCAAACACAACTCCGTCGGAATTTACATTCGCAGCCGAGGAGGAAAAACAAAAACCTTTCCCCCCTCTTGACGACTCTCTTAATACTACCCGGATTTTAACGCGAACGGACAAAAACAAGCCGTCTCCTAATTGCTGAGTCGCCCAAAAGTGTTTTCCATAAAAATAACGAGTCGCTTTTTGCGTGCTTTTTATTATAATAAAAAATACAATTACAAAAATATATTTGGGAAAAATATAATTTAGGGGGTGTTCTAGTCTAGCAATTTTGCCTATTTGATTGAAATTTGGTGTGAGTATTCTTCTATATATTTTGTGTTTTACTATTTTAAAAAATATTATTCGAACAGTCGCATAATCTGGCAAAAAAAAACTGGATATCTTTGATCCATTCGACTTTTATGTTGGCGCGATAGAATGTATAGAGAAGACATACACCAAATTTCAGGCAAATGGGTTCAGTAGAACCTGAGATATCATGCCAATCATCTCGAAAAATGTTTTTAAAATTTCGTTTCTAGATATCGCGTCATTCAAACGCGAATGTAAACGAAGACGTCTAATTGCTGAGTCACCAAAACGTTTTCCCCATTATTATAAAACAATACAAAGACAAAAATATATTTGGGCAGAAAAATCAACTAAGGGGGTATTCTAGTCTAGAAATTTGAGAAAAAAATCAATATTTTTTAAGGATAATGACCTTTAATATAGAGCTGTTTTAGTGACGCGGCATATAAAAATTAATCTTAAACCCGTTTTTCTCGAAATTACTTCTTTCACCGTCTCGAAAAACATCATATCTCAATTTCCGTTATAGCGAAATTTAATGAGACTTTTCTCTATATCTTTTTCTATCGTATCAAAGTAAAAGTATAACAATATAAAAGTATAATATTAGTAATTTTTGAAAAATTTGGAAATGTCAACAAAAATGTTAAAAAGTGTCTCATTTTTTGGAATAGCCGTAATCTGTTGAAAATAATTCTGTTTGATTTTACTTTGGCACTATTGAAGAATGTAGAGAGAAGGCACACACCAAACTTCAAGCAAATAGGCTCAGTAGAACATGAGATAACATGTTGAACATATCGAAAAATGTAGTTTCCAGAAAAATGTGTTTTAAAGTTTTGTTTCTAGATATCCCATCATTAAAACAGCTATATCTCTGAAAATTACTTAATATTTGAAGAATCCTCTTAAGGGCATATTTCATTAAGCTAGACATTATTATTATTATTATTATTATTATTATTATTATTATTATTATTTATTAAGCATGTATAGACTAGAACAATTTCCATCTATTTTACTCCGTAATTACAGAACTCTAAAAATATTTTTTTCGGTTCACCATAATTCATCGGAATATAACCTGAACAGCTAACAGTGTGATCACATTCCCGTAACAACAATAATAACAACTCCCAATACGCGCCCCCTACCCTTCGCCACGCTTTTGTTTTTCGCCGAGGCCGTCGGGCAAAAATCCCACGGAATATAAATCTGTGGCTCCCTAATCAGGACAAACTTGAAAAAACTTTTATCGGCATCAGTGAGCGTGCATACGGCCTAATGGAACAACGTCTCCCGCAGGACTGAAAAAAGCCACGAGGACGTGTTGAAAAAAAGCCGACGACAGAGCGTATATTTTTAACGGTCAGCATATTATGGAACATTTTTGGCGCTGCATATAGTTGCAGTCCTGAAATTTAATTAGTCAGTGGGGTGTGATTCATTTGTCGGCGTGGCTTTAGTCTCATGACTATATTATATTCATTCCTGTTGATAAATTTACAAAAATATTTGAGGAGCAGTCCTAAACTAGGGATGTACGCAGTTTCTTCCAGACTGGAAATAAATTCTCCTCCATCATGTCAAAACTCGGTTTCTTAAAGAGTGAATAACTTCGGACGTGTCCTTCGTCAGAATAGATACAGTTTGAGAAATTGTACATAAGAATATCTCCCATACAAGGAAATATATTTATATAGAAATAAGCGTTTATTCAGGGAACAACAGACAATGGTATAATACTAAAAGATACTCAACATTAAATTATTTTTAAACCAAACCGGAAGATACCTCAGGGATTACTCAACCTTAAGCAAAACATTTTGTTACGGTAAAGGAGTGTATAAGACTCCCTATGAATGTAATAGAAACTGGGAGGATGACAGGTACAGAGATAAAATTGCATTAACCATATCATTCAGCTTTATCTGAATTGTGCATGGATAATGTTTATGAAATATAGGATTTCTTCATAGAAGTTTCTAATGTTACAATCACTTGAATGATTCACAATCTTAGTCATCAAATTATGCAGAAATAATTCAGTTTCTAAATAATTTTATTTTTAAATTTGAATTTCGATATAAAATGAATTGGAAGAGATAAAAAGAAAAATCATAATCAAAAGGTTTTTTTAGTCAACAATTCTTTTTCAAGTTAACTTATTTCATTAGGTGTGTAAGTAAAGTAGTTGATCAATCACATTGATTGAATTTTTTGCTAAAAACCATTGCCCAAATTTAAGCTTTTTCAACTACATGTGTGATGTGGTGATTATATTCATGTCTATAGTATTATGAATTGACCTTAAAATATTCGTATAATTCCTATCGCTGTCTTTGAAGAAGTACGGTTTACATGCGAAATATTTTAGTTAAAACAAAAATAAAGCTAAATATTTGTTTAGCCAGGCTTTTTGTTGTGACAATAGATTGACATCTTGATCCAGAGATCATTGCTATTAACGCAATATTTGATTTTGTCGTCTTTGGTGCGAAGAAATGTAACCATTTGACAGCTTAAAATTAGTAAATTTACTAGCAATTAAAGGTTGGCGACCATTCTTTATACATTTCGTAAAATATATAGTCGTGATATTGTCAACTTCAATAACTAGCTGATCGAATATTAATATTGAAACAGTTGCTGGTGAAATAAACATTTCAAGAAGCCCTATACATGAAATACTCACTAAACATGTATTTATGCATGAACTGAAGCTTTCTGGAATGGATTATTGAACATCAACGAATGGTTGCTAGTCCTTTGAATAAAGTGATTCAACTCCATGAAACTTACTTTTACTTTGATGTCTTTGGTAATTGTCGGTTTTATCACACGTGGAATCCAGAAACCATAAGTGATTGTCTAAGAATAAATTCATTCACAATGTTCTACCTAACGAGAAAGGATGGTCAAATAATATTGATACTAGTACTCGATATCGAGACATGATTACCGAGGTTTTTCTGTCTAAACTAGATGATAATAATGTAGACGATACGTGGTTTCAATAACAAAGTGCCCCATATTGTATATAATGTGTTACTCTATAAAAAATACTATGTTGTGCACTTTATGATTCAATATAATTTGATGTTTTCCATTTAATTGAAAACTTTGCCCATATTGACTTAGACTTACTTAACAATCTAAATAATTTCTTGAGAAATATTTTATTTGCGAACGTAATTTATATGGCCTGATAGAGTAAATATGGATTAAATGATACGTCCGTTTATTTAATTAGTTTATCGTTAACCTGCTTTCGTTACCTGGACCATTTTCTACTCCATTTTATACGTGTAAGTTAATAAGAAAAACAAAACTACGAGGTGTACGGTCTTCGGCAATAATTTTCCTGGAAAATATAGAGTCACGTCCGTCTCGAAACCGCCAACGTCTGGACTTATTCCTGGCTGATGGATTATGTCAGGTCCAGGTTATTTATTTTATTTTTGTCTTCGTTTTTGGTCACACGACGCAATAAAATACCGGAGAGGGAACTGTTCGAACTTCATCCAGAGAATTAAATGGAAAGAAATCACACAAAAAAAATTGTACTATGCCGTAGGGGTTATAACTGAGCACTAAATTAGTTACGGCCTTATACATATTTGACCAAATTGTTAGTCAAAGTTTATAATCTTTACTGAGATAAATACTAAAATATTGTGACTTGAAAAAGTAATCCATGTTTATGATTAAATATGAGACATCCCTTTCTAAATATTTAACCTTATTATAGATAGAGATATTATAAGGCATTTTATTAATTTATTGGTTGTTTGGTAATATGATCAAGTCTATATGTGTAGATCGCACACAACTTTGATGGAGTAGCGTATGGAGGTGTGTGATATTGTAATAAAATGAGTATAAAATCGATTTCAATTGAAATAAGATCTAGTAGTTACATCACTTTCCTTTTCTGAATAGTTTGGAGAGTATTGCGGTAAATTTCCTAAGGATAAATTCAACAATTCAGTACGTTAATTTTATCCCACCCTTGATAAAGAACGATTACGATCTTACGAACAGAACTGTCAGTTATTTATTCAAGCAGTGATTTCAGAACTCTTCTAAAGTTTTTAATAGCAAACAGTCTAGGAGACATGTTGCAGGAGACTATACAATTACTAGAAATCTTGGTAACAACTCTCATGACAACTTGAGGGGTCGAAAGGTGTTTTCTTAACACTAAGGCGTACAAAACAGCTCTTTCCATGCCATCTGTTGAAAGACAGTTTATCTCGGAAGTAGCCACTTTTAATGACAAAGTCATTACCAAGTATGCGAAGAGAAAAGAACGTAGAGGGATATATACATATATATATATATATATATATATATATATATATATATATATATATATATATATATATATATATGTATATATCTAGAACTATCGACTGTTTCATTCGTGTACTACTTTACTATTTGCTATTTTTGGTTCTACTAGTTTCATTCGATTGATTTTTAACATTCTGGGTTTGTCGTACTAACCGCGACATTATATATAGAGTTATGATTTTTTGGGTAGTTTTTTTGTAAATAACAATATATTGTATATTAATGTAGCAGCATTTTGGAACGATATTTTTTGAAGATTGTTAATGTAATAGGGTAAAAAGATTAAAATTGTAAATGATAAATAGTAAAATACTTTTGACAATGTTTATGACAATAATAGGTAATATGTCGATTTCTCTCTGGATTTTTGTTAAAAAATATTTCCGTTCAATAATAAAGCATTTACTTTATTTAAAAAAGCTCTAGTAGTTATTGTGCGATCATTTTTAATTATGCATCATGAATTTGTTTTTTTTTCCTATGATCAGGTACATGTTTAATTTTTATTTAGTATTTATGGTTATTGCACTTCTTTAGTTTTTAGGTTTTGTTTAAGTTCTATTGTATTGTCTATATTTATTATAGTATATTATTTGAAAATAGCAACTAACGTATTAAAATACCATAAAACATTTGTGAGGTATTATTCCCTTCGGTAGAAAAATTCCATTTTTTTACAGATCTACAGAATATATTTTTTATTACTCTTCGTGAGTCCACAATCTGCCCTATTGGCAATAAGTATTTCTTATATCTATATTATATATACATGGCATGTAGAAAATCACTTCATTAAGCTATCTTCTGTATAAAATATTATCTTAATTAACTAGTATTTTATTCTAAAGCTTATTCTAAAGTCTACATATATCTAGTAATCACATCAGGTGGTGTTAAACGTTTTAGTCTACGCACTTCACTATCACGTCGCATATTTAGCTGATTAGCGAGTACATTGGGATACACTGACACTCTTTCGAAGTACTTCACACAAACACGTTGAATTACACTCGTTATAGGTTCTAGAGGAATATCGCGTTGTATCACTTTATTTGAAATATAGTACGGAGCATCAACGATGGCACGCAATTGGCAACAAACACCTTATTTTGCAACCGTTGAATGGTGGATATATTAGATTTGCTAACGGTACCCTATAGTTGGATTCCATATGTCCAAATGGGCTTGAGTATAGACTCATACAGCAATACCTTGTTATCTAATGATAACTTGGATTTGCGCCCGATGAGCCAATACATTTGATATAATTTTAGTCCCAGTTGTTTCCGTTTAGAGAGTATCTGCTTCTTCCAGGTTAGGCGTCGATCTAAATGCATACCAAGATATTTAATATGCTTTGCTTGGGGGAGTTGACGGTGATTGATATTCACTGGTGGACATGTTCTCTACGCAGGGTAAACGTTTAAAAAAAAATGAAATTATTAATTGCATGTTACCGTTAACTAAGTATTTCTTTTCTTTTCTTTTTTAAAGTTAGTACGTGGAGGAATATGTACATCTCTGTCTCGCTTATACTACCGTCGGAACATACCAGCCCATATAAAATTAACAGCTCCAAGCAATTATGTTCGTTCTTTCCTGTCTCACAATTTATATAGGATAAGGTTCGTACATCTTTGTCTGACATCATGAATTGAATAAAACAGTCGAACCGTGCATTTGTATTAGTAATTACATTTTAGTAATTACCAGTAGTAATACATAATATAGTAATAACTATTTTCAGTCGCCAGTTTTGCGACTATCGACTGTTTCGACTGTTTTCAGTCGATAGTTCCCAACGCTAATATTTATATGTATAATGTATATAATGTCTAACTTATTCGATCAATTCTGGGTATGGTTTACGACTTTGTTTTATTAACATCTTTTCAAGTCAATAATTTTCCTGGTATTTAACTTAACGGATAACCGGTCTTGTTACGATCAAGCCCCATTTTTTTTCATCTTCCACATCTCGCATAGGAACTTTCTATTTAATCGAGGTCGAACGGCTATGCCGAAGACAAAGAATCGACGCACGACGCTGGCTGCGACCGAACAGCTGCACCTCAAGGAAAAGGTAATGGAGACGGTAGGCACAAGAGCGAGACAAGGACAGCGGGCCGGTCCGGACGCTGTGTCGAGTTAAAGGCGGCCAGCTTGAGGTCAGGTAGCGGTTTCGTATACCGGAGGCTGATCGGGCCTGATCGGAGGCAGTGTCACGTAAGTTGTTCGGCTTTCGTTCGTGTCGCCGACCCTAAGAGACACTTCCAATGAAGTCATAATTTCTTCGAAACTGTTTCGAGCTTCGATATGGCTGCTTTTCGATTTACTCATCGGTGCATCCTGTTCAGATACTATTCTAAGAACAGATCACAGACAGATCAGGCTTAAAACATAGCCAATAGAATATCGGCTTGGTTAAAGATTCATCGCTAGATTAATCGAGATCACGATCCTTCGAGAATATAATGAGGTAGGAATGTATCAACTCAATGATGTATATCAAAATTGATATAATTAGAACATATTTTGTGTTAATGAGTTATTATTATCATGGAAAATGTATTTCTGAACTTTCCATAAACTATGAGCCACATTTCAGTTCTAAGTTGATGTCTAATCAAGTAACAAGTAAACAACCGAGATTGAAATTATAAAATTAGGAAATGAGCTTATATCAAATTATTTAATGTGGATGGTTTTTTAATTTTAACAAGGACTATTTAATTATTTAAATAAGTACTTTTAAAGTGTTTTCTGCGGCAGTTTTATCAAGAGAATATGCTGATAAGTTTTGAGGCAATGAGGTCCAATAGGCCGATGAGGCGATGAGTTTTCGTCCAATAAGTCTAGGTTGCCTTCGAACTTTTTTTGTTGAATGACATCTTATTATTTTTAAATTGAATTATTTTAATATTTTACTACTAATACAGTTTGAAATAAATTAAATGAAATGGTTCATAGAACTGATTCAATATTGCTCAAAATTATTCGTTAAGAGAGATGCATATCGTAAATACAGTGGATGATATCTTGACTTGCTTGATTGCTCACTCAAGTAAATGGCTATTCATCATCAAGTTTTTCATACGGTTTATTAAATTGTCGGCTATGGCGTTTTGTAGCCACTATCTGAATAATTTGGAGTCGTTCATGAAGAAGCAATTATATGCCAACGAATACAGAGAAGGCGCTTTTTAAAGTTCGTTTCCAGTTTTCTTTTTAATATTTGGAGTGCCTTGGATCAATCCGCAACTATTAACGTTTTATTTTTTAATTGATTGTTTTAACATTAAAATTTTTTTGATTCTTTAATGATATTGAATTTGCGAACAATCGTATATACATATTTAACATTTACATTCACAAAAGGTATACGAATATTTTGTTAATATCTATGTCCAAAAAAATACATAAGGTTTTATTAATATTAAGTAAGTGAAACAAAAAGTAATAATTTCATAGCATTTTAACTACAAAATCTTTATTCTGTTATCTCAATTCAGTAATTGCATTAATTATTATCAGTCTTGTATTATAAGCAATTTTTATTAGAAATTACAAAATCACAAAGTATATAATATTTCACATATATTAACCAATAATAACGTTCTTTTTTCTTCGAACTTTCAATAACCACTTTATTTTATGAAATTAGAAATATTAAAAAACAAGAATAATCCCCTAATAAAATATTAGAAAACAATTAACCCAGAAATGTTTTTCTTCATATATTTTATAATATTATACAGATCTTTTGATGCCGGCTTCATTGGTACTGTTGCGATAGTCGTGTGTTCACAAACTACAACTCAAACTAGTAATCAAACGTCAGTAGAGGAATTATTTACAAACACTTTAAAATAAGAACAGAATTTTGGTAACCAAGTAAAATAATCAGTTCTCCTTTACTGCCACTTCTATCTTTGGTTAAGTTTTTGAATATTGCTCGTTTGGTGCGAATATTCGGGTCTCTAGATGAGCTGCAAGTGCTGTTGTCGTAATTTTAAGTCACATACAGCTATATGGAGGCAGGTTGCTATAGGTTTTAACGGAAAGACAATAGTTCAATCAATTTCTAGGACATGTTCGAAGAACAAATAGTCAAATATGGACGACAAATTATCGGTCAGAAATATATTTTAGCAAAACAATGCTGTTCCTCCATGTCAGGAACCCACAAGTAAACAATAGCAGTTTCTCTCTAATGCCTACATGAATTGAAATATCTAAAAGCTAAAAGTGTATTTTATGAAGAGTTGAATTGAAAAGAGAAAAATTTCGCAGCGTGTATGATAAATAAAATAACTCTAGACGAATAAATATAGCCATGACAGGACTACATCAACAGATAAAAGAAAACGCCGATCGCTTGGGGTGAAAAATGATGACCTTTTTGTGATATCTTTCTATCTGTTCAGTTATCATGATTCGTTTGATTTATACAGTAGTTTTGGTTCTTTCCCAGACAAGATTTTTCAATATTCAGGCGACTCGGTAATGATAATGGGTCGGTAATAAAATTTGGGCGTCAACGCTTTGAATTAATTTACTATTTCACGCTGTAATTCGGCGACCGTTGTCCTTTTAAAACCGAAAATATACACACGCAAATGAGGTCCTCGGTGTCCAACAAGTTCGTTTTTTTCCCTTGCGTTAGAACGGGTTATTATCTGCCTCTATCTTTAATTTATTACTCTATTTTTTCCGAATGCGCGTGCTGAACTAATTTGTCCCGAACCAACTAAAAACCGTCTTTGAATAATGAAAACGTTAACTAAACAGGTGCGGCCGTATTTAGAACTACATACAAACATATATAAAGAGCTTCGCGATCATATAAAGGTCTAAATTTGGGTCATATTTGTATAACCATGTGCGGGTACAGTCGAAAATAAAAATGATTATTTTCACCGGGAATGCGTGTAGGCAGAAACGTTAATTTTTGTACCTTTTAATTTATTCGGAAATGTCATGCTGACTTTCGGCTCATTTATTCGAACACGATATGAAAATTGTTACCAAAATAAGTACCCACTTTTAATTATGAAGAATTCGGGTTAATCTCTTCTAAGTATTTATACCGGATTACCGAACTGGGAGCCAATAAATCAAATGAGAAATACACGGGCATTTTGGACGTACTGCCGCTTGATTCTGATCAGAATATATAAATAAAAATTTCAGGATTTTTATCTCCCACTTCTAGAATTTCTATTAAAAAATTATCGGTTCCTTAAAACACAGAATAATGCACCGACTTTTATATCCTCGTGTGACTATAAACAAGTCCTCCAAAAGAGAAATAAGTTGACAGGAGCCGTCTCAATTGAATTTCAGTTGCTCGATAGTGTCAGTTTTTTGTATTACTTTTCGTGATTCCACAATCTGCCATATTGACAATAAGTATTTCTCGTGTGTACATGGCATGTAAAAAATCACTTCATTAAGTGATAAGTATTACTTGTGTATAAAATATTATCTTAATTAATTAGTCTTATTCCTATTAAATGTCCAGTAATCAGATCAGGTGGTGTTAAACGTTTTAGTCTACGCACATCACTATCACGTCGCATATTTAGCTGATTAGCGAGTACATTCGGATGCACTGAGACTCTTTGGAAGTACTTTACACAAACACGTTGAATTACACTGGTTATAGGTTGTAGAGGAATATCGTTGTAGATTTGCTAGGGGTACCCTATAGTTGGATTCCATATGACCAAATGGGCTTGAGTATAGACTCATACAGCAATACCTTGTTATCTAATGATAATTTGGATTTGCGCCCGATGAGCCAATATATTTGTTACAATTTAAGTCCAAGTTGTTTCCGTTTAGAGAGTATGTGATTCTTCCAGGTTAGGCGTCGATCTAAGTGCATACCAATATATTTGACATGCTCTGCTTGGGGGAGTTGATATTCACTGGTGGATATGTTCTTCTACGCAGGGTAAACCTTACATGCGTGGATTTTGTTTCATTTGCTTTAATACGCCATGTTTTCAACCATAATTGTATTTGCTGCTAGTGGGTTTGTAGGTTTATTGATGCAGTGACTGGATCTTCATGGGATGCTAAAATTGCTGTGTCGTCTGCGTATGTTGCCACAGTAGTTATTTTTGTGGTGGGCAGATCGGCGATACACAGAAGATACAGTACTGGACCCAGTACACTACCTTGCTGAACTACGGAATGTATGGGATTTAATTCGGTATGTTCATCGGCTTGATTTGCAATAAAATGTCTATCAGTGAGATAGGATTTTAGTAACTGATAGTCCGGATGAGGGAGAAGTTTTTGTAGTTTAACCTGCAAGCTCGTATGTCATACTTTGTCAAAAGCCTGAGATATGTCTAGAAAAGCAGCCGAACAATGTCTTTTGGCATTTAGGTCAGTATTTTGTTTACAGATAGCGTTAGTTAAGTTTGGTTAAAAATTCGGTCAAAACAACGCCGCGATAAAAATTAAAAGTCTTCTTTATACAAATATGTCTTAAATATCGAATAACCTTCCTTCCGTTGGGCCTTTTGGCAAGAACTCTGTCTCACGGTTGGCAGGTCCTGTTGAAACAGTGTGTTAGTGTAGAAAATAGTTGTGTCAGCTTAGCAATAACAATAATTTTGATAAACCTCTTTATTTAAACAGGATTTTTAAATGTTACATCTAACTATCAAATGATCGAATGTTAATTAAGCTTAGGTATTATTATTAGCTTAGGCTTTAGTGTTAGTATATACTACTAGTACTGCACTGGTTTCGGACTGCACTGTGATCTGAAAGGCCAGCTGTTAGGTTAAGAAATGTGGTCATAGACGTCGGGATGATTTCTACCTTTTTATATACATATATATATATATATATATATATATATATATATATATATATATATGTATATACATTACCGTATATATATATATATATATATATATATATATATATATATATATATATATATATATATATATATATACATATATATATATATACATATATATATATATATATATATATATATATATACATATATATATATATACATATATATATATATATATATATATATATATATATATAAAATATGCACTGTGTATATATATATATATATATATATATGTTGTATATATATATATATATATATGTTATATATATATATATATATATATATATATATATATATATATATATATTATAAATATGCGACTCTACTTGTATATATATGTGTATGTATATATATATATATATATAAAATATGCGACTCTACTTGTTCTAATAACATTCTTCAAGAATAATTATTATAGTGCGTGAATTATTTTGGTGTTACGAATAAGTTTCTTACCGTCAGCAAACAAAGATTTTAGAAGTTATTAGGCATTTTGGAACTCTTGAGAGAAATATCAAACCGGGTTAAGTCATTATGGGAGATTGTTTTTTAACAACATGGACAAGGGCTTTTATGAGAGAAGCATAATGGAACTATCTTGAAACGGCACATATTTGACCTAAATCGGATCTTTCTACATATTTATGTAAAATAAAGCCTTTAATTTCATGAAAAAATAATGGATTTTTTACTACGATTATCATGTGGACTAAGACAATATGTAACCCTATTTCGAGCACTATTGAGAAATGTTTAATTTCACTAAGAAGAATCATTATTGGTTATTGTGTTAAACTATTTGAAATCTATAAAGAACGCTAAGATTGTGTAAGGTCTAAACAGACGAGTTAAAAATAACTTTTTGTGAAAACAGATTGAGTAGTGTATGAAACTATGATGAAAATAAATTAGTTGAATAATGCGGGCCGGGAAGTTAATGTTATAAAGCGTAGAAAATATGTTGATATTAAATATATAAGATAATGTATTCACGATTTTTAATTAGCTAAATATTATATTTTATTTTTTCAAATATTTTAAAACATTGAAAAACGGCCTCATGAATCAACGAATTTTATATGAAATATAATAAAATTAACAATTAATTAGTTAGGCTTAGAAAATCGAACAAATAGAAATTCGAAGAAGGAGCAAAAAACACGTTCACACTAAGATATATTATAGTTAGAATAACTGATTGATTATTTAGTAAGTATAGAGAAAATAACATAAAAATTAAACTACTACTACTAAATAATCATGTATTTCTCTTTCATTACGAAAAATATGTCGTCATGATAAATAACTTATTTTTGAAAGTAGTTTTGTTCATTAGTTTAAACGTTCTTGGTACAATGACACTGAAATGATTTATTTTGCAACGAAACTACAGTCGGTAAAAATCTGATGGTACTTATTTAATAAAACCGCTCAAGATGAGGCTTTAGTGTTATCAGTTTTGTGACTGTATTAGTTCATTAGCTGTTATAGGCGATGGTGGATTAAACCTGTTTCATCCTATCTGCCAGCGGTTAATTCGCCCAAAATTCGCCTTACTTCATGCGAAAAGGGCCCAGGGTCGATCTACGAGCCTGGATATAATTCGGCCAATTTCGTTCGTTAACTCAACCGTGACAAACATACCGGCAACACGACAAGGATGATATTTGCTAGCATAATTGGACCCTCAAGGTTCTTTTGAATCTTTGAATATGTATTGACAAATAGCTTTATTATTTCCTTATACACTGTCGTGAATAATTGCACTACCTAATTTTTTTAACTACCCATCTGATACGATGGAAAATAATCATGACAACATTTGTTGTTAACTATTTTCTGATTTTGAAGAAGTAAATAAAGTAAGTATGGCCAAAATAGAAGTAATAGTGGATTCAAACATGGTGTGATCAGTGCATATTAAATTCACAAAGAATCATGCTGAACATATACCATTAACTCCATTATTTTTGGAATTTTTCAGGTAAAGCCATAATTTCGTCACTATAAAGCCTCTGAAATTCTTTGACGAAAGACTCTTTCAAAGCTAGCTTTGTAGTTTGGCCAATTTCTAGCAGCTCACGATGAACAATTATATTTCCTTTCCAAACTTTATGGAACACAGACGAGTAAACGAATTCTAACACTAGCGTTCTACGGGCTGTTACTCTTCAAATGCGCTGCAAATATAGTTTCATTGAATAATCACTAAATAAATGCGACTAGTATTACACACTTGTATCATGCTATCTATTAGGAATAACCGAAATTAATTTTTCTATTATACCTTTAGTAAACGTAAACCCTAGTCTATCTTTTTGTAGAAAAATATGTGGTTATAGATTGTTGTGAAGACAAATTGTAGGTTAGCTGGCAACGACTATTAACAGTCTATTAAAGCACGGAAATGTATAGTTTCTTTTGATTTTTCTAATTTCACTATGTCTGATTTTCAAATAGACCTTTTATCTACAATGTATATAACGAAAATTCACAGCTTTTTCAGTGCGTCTTTGGTTGCCTTATATCTTGATACTTGTGCCGGGAATCCACGGACTAAGGGTGTTTATAAAAACTTGAACACTTTCTAATTGGCTAGTGGTCTTTGAGCATCTTCAATATACTTTGTGTGACCTTACAGCTTCAGGTGGGATAATTTTGCCCGAAGTCCACTTAACTACACCTAAGAATGCTTCGAGTAATTGAAGAACGATTGCCAATCTAACGTCAACCTACCTTCTTTTCTTGGCAATTAATTTAATTCCGGTTAATTGAAGAAGTCAAGAAAGAATAATAGAACAACCTTATGATCTTCCCGGAATCCTACGGACTGCTTAACTTAACGTACCTCAAAATATTATGCTACGAGGGTCGTTATTTATATTTCGGTAATTGGCAACACTGTTATCATGTGAGTCCATCTGACCCTTCCATCGTAAAGTTCGACATTTTTGACGATACACGTACTCAGAACATTTTGTAGCATGAACGCTATTTACACTGAATCGTGAACATTTTCGTGCGAGATTTTTTATTCTTATTATTATTTTCGACGTGGATTATCACAACAAGAATGCATCAGTCGAGTTAATCTGACTTTTGGCGATGAAGCTTCATCAAAAACCACCGTGTATCGCTGGTTAAGTGAATTTAACCGTGGTCGTAGTTCGCTGTCCGACGAGTTTCGTGAAGGTTGTCCAAAATCGGCTGTTGTGCCAGAAATCATCGACGCTGTGACACACATCACACGCACATCACGCACATCGTGTGCGGAATGATTAAGCAAGATCGTCATGTCACCTATTGTGAGATTGAGGCATCCCTAAGCATTAGTTCCACCAGCATATATGCGATTTTACAGGAACACTTAGTTGTGCGAAAGTAATGTTCACGTTGGAATCCACATAGATTGGTGCAAAGAAATGCTTAAGAAATTCAATCGCGGTGTTTCGAAAGACATTTATTAAATCATGACAGGTAACGAATCATGGATATATTTGTATGAGCCCGAAAGTAAGCAGCAGTCTGTATGGGTGTTCCAAGATGAACCAAATCCAACAAAAGTTGTTCGCGCACGAAGCACTTCTAATAAAATGGTGGCCTGTGTCTTCGGAAAAACTGGTTATATTGCAACAGTCCCTCTAGAGGATCGTAGAACAGTAATTTCTGGTTGGTACATAACCATTTGTTTGCCACAAGTCTTCGGTGAAATAAGGAAAACCAACAAGAGACACCGGATTGTTCATTCAAAACATCGACTTGATAGGTCATCCGCCGTACAGCCCTCATTTGGCATCCAATGACTTTTTTTTTGTTCCTATCCTATTTATCCTGTGAAGAATAAACTGCATGACCAACGATTTTCATCGCCCGAAGAAGCTATTGAAGTGTTCAAATATCATGTTTTGAAGATACCTCATTTGGAATGGAATAAATTCTTTGAAAATTGGTTTAAGCTTATGTAGATGTGTATCGATGATCGTGGCGAGTACTTTGAAAAACAATTAAAATATATTCGCAGCTTACCTATTTGTTTTTTTTTCTATATCCGAAATATAAATAGTGACCCTCGTATTTAAGGAAAGAAGAGGCATTATGTTGAACGGCTATACAAAACGATACAATTTAGCCAAACTGCCTATGTTTAAATGTCTCACTCATTACCACTATTCAGTCGCATAAGCACCCCCCCCCTCGTCCCGGAATATTTTAATTTTCATATCATTATATATTATAGTTATATTTTCTCATATTTTATTTTATTTTATTATATACCTTTATATACATAATTAACTGAAACATATATACATATATAATTATACTTAATTGGAAACAGTTTCCAGTAAATATTACCACAGAACTGTCATTAATTTAACTAGTTTCCATATTTAATTATCGGTCAAAATTTAATTATATCGTTATTTGAAACTATTTGAAACAAAAACAACCATGAAATATTAATGTAACTTTATGGGATTTATATTACATATATATTTGATAGAACCAAAACAGAATCATTATGGTTTATACACTGTACTGCCAGAGGGAGGTGAATTAACTGATCTGTTCTTCAACGAATTTTAATGAGAATTCTCTTAAATGCCTTGGGAAATGGATGGGCTTGATGGAGCGAAGTTTAGACGTATGCATTTCAGGAAGGCTTATTTTTTTAGTCTTATTATACCACTTCCATTGGTTTGTGCGAATTTTCTTCTATATGAAAACCTATTTTCCTATTTTCATATAGTTTTCTGAATTTGATAAAACTTTTAACTCTTGTTAGAATCAAAGTTTGAAAACTAGGTTAAACTAACTTTGCTATATATTATATTCGAAAACAGTATTTATATCATAAATATTGTTTACTAAATTACACTTTTTTATGGCTTCAATTAATGAAATTAAACACCAAGAATTTAGTGAATTAATTCCAATGAAATATCTGTTCAACTTTCTAATAATGATAATAGTTTATAAATTCGACTCCTTTCTTACATACGAGGCTGATAATTATAACTATATCATCAGTAATTTTATCAATATTTTTATGATTTTGATTTGGATTTAATTTAGAAATTTGTTGTGCTCTACTGATATATATCAGTAGAGCAAAATGATAATATTCCTCCAAAAACTGAATTATATTGTATAATTACTGTGGATAATAAAGTAGTAACTTTTTTTTTTAAACGACTTTATAAAAGGAGGAGGTTCTATGTTCGGTTGTATATTTTTTTTAATGTATGTTCGCCGATTTCTCCATCAATTGTGGATCCATTTTCAAAATAGTTTTTTAATCGAAAGAGTGTACTTCCGAGGTAGTCCCATTGGTACCAAGACTTCAAAGTGATCAGTCGATAGTAGTTAAAATGATATTGTAAATAAATAAATAAGTATAGGTAGATATTAAGCTAAATTGTGTGTATATACTAGATTACAAAATACGTGTAATAGATAGGTTAAATAAGATTTTTGTTTATTATTATTTAGTTACTACAACCATTATTATTTTAAATTATGTATTATTATGCATTATTATGCATTATTATATACATATTTTATTTTAAAATGTTTTTTGTGGTAAAAATCTAAGTTAATGAAATTTTGAGTGTTCCATGATTAGCGTCTGTATACTCCGAATAACTCTATAATACTAAATCGAAAACTGTTTAGGCTATATTCTTTAACAGTTGTTAACACTGATGTTTGGTATTTTGTCTATTGTCAATTGTTTTGTCACCAATTAGAAGTAGATCTATATTAGAGAGTAGATCTATTAGAGCATTGTATTCACGTTAAATATTTCGAATCTTCATTAGTCAAAGTTCCAAGTGTGTGTGTGTTTTTTTGTTGGATAAGCAAATCTGGTGCAAAAGTTCATACAAAACCAAACTTCACGACAGCTCATTAGTTATGCGTACCGAGAATTACCTGGCTCCGTATTCACCTGTCAACTTAAATACTCAATGAACACTCCTGCTGGATTAGGACATAAATATCCTGCAGCCAACTCTTATGCGAGATATCCATCTGATTCTCAACTGCTCGGCTGTATTATGCATCGAATGGGAAACTACGACAGATTAACTTCGTATAACAGCGTAATTTCATTGGAGGTAAAATGCATTAAGGGTTACAACGGTTTGAGAGATATAAGGCAATTTAACTAACGCAGTTTCTTGCAGGAGGAGGTAGTGGATCCGGCTAACAGGATTAATTCTCACGGAAACCGTCTTCTTGCATTGGGAATATATTTCCTCGCATTAAACTATGTGACGGTCATCTCCGATATTATTCATGAAATGATTTCGGTCAGACAGAAAATGGTTTTTCGTAATTATAATTTTGTTAAATTACTAGAAGCTGATCACTAATACATTAAGCATTTTCTACAGTTTAAGAAGGCTTTTGTTGATAAAAATCAGTAAAATATATATTAAAATATTTTTTATAATTTTGTCCCATTATTTTGTCAACATAACGGTACCGTGAAAAAACAAAGTTGGTTTGGTAGAAACCGTGTATCAGGCAAGTGTGTGTATTAATCTAAACAAGCGGTAATTAGAAGATGTTCTTAATGATGACGCTGGGTCAACAAACCATCCCATTAGAGCTACATAAGTGTACAATTTCATTCGGTTTTGCTTGCTCGTAATACATATACGTATAGTATTGTCATATTTGATTCATATAGTTCATTCATTCAGCTATTTCTCCCATCATTTTGTATCTTTCTCGTCGCATATACATGATTGGAAACAGCTGTCCATCAACTGCTAAAAGTCAATACGTCTTCAAACCTTTCTGGTTCTCCAGTTCCTTTTTCGTCATTAACATAAAATCACTTCATTTAGATATTTGAGTTCAAAACTGATAATTGGGATATCACGGAGCAGCGTTGTCATAACTTTATAAATTCATTTAATGAGCTTTGACTGCAACATTCTTAATTGTACCATATTATATACAGGAATAGTATCCATATTATATGTAGCCATGCAACATTATTTATTTTTACCCTTTGCAATCATAATTATTTTCAGCGACTAGAACCAGCAATACCTAATTATTATTTTTCTTATTACATTGGCTTTGCTCGGGATGTTGTACACAATTAATCATTTTAGAAATTATTTTGTCCATAATTAAGAAACTATAGAGATGTTTCGCACAAAAACGAATTAAAATTCAGTTCATCAATCAGTTCCAGGTATAACAAAATATACAACAAAATAGCAGAATCATAAAAATATATTTAACAATTATTGCTTGCAATATTACCACATATACACTTTTTCGTGTTATACTATCTACTTCTTATGAGCATGAAGTTAAAGAATATTACGTTTGTACTTCTAACTCTTCTTGAAGATTCTAATGTGGACTGAGTAACTACTGATTCCAATATTTAACTTCTAGTCTTATTTTGCTTTTCGATAGAGTAAAGGAAATGATCTATAAGTATCACCTCAAGTAAAGGTGAATATTCACATATTGTGTATTTCCTTTCAATTGTCGATGTAGATTGTAATGAAATACTTACTCTTAAAATTACAATTAGAAACTTCATTTTGATGAGACAGTGACCTTCCACATTTGGGTCCATAATCATTTGGTCAGTCTGAAATTGAAAGAACGAACCTTCCTATTCGGAAGTTCGATGAAGTTCGATGTATGAGATAAGAGGTTCCCTGAAGATTATCATTGTTTACTTTTGGAATAAAACTGGTTTTATTTGAATTTTCAAATCATGGAAAATAACAGCCTTATTATGTTTTCAGTTATAAAAACCAATTTCTTTAAAATCATACCGAAAATGGAGAAAACAAATATAACCTAAGATGTCTTACAAAATTTAAAATCGGAAAAAAAATTATATCTTATTACCTCCGACCCTCTAGTGTTATAGACGCACAAAACATGGTGACAGGCGTGCTTATTTAAGTTAACCCTTCTATATTCCTATGTTTTGTGATGAAGAAATATTTATCAGTTACAGCGATTTTTGATAAGTGAAAATTGAGCTAGATATCAATTAACCTAAAATACGCGTAATATTTAGTTTTAAAACTAGTAGAAAGATTGAAAAGATTAATTAAAAGTGATTATTATGCAACATCGAAAGAAAGAAATCAAAATCTGCGACTGTATAACGGAAAAAAAAACAATGCGGCCAATAATCACGACAAGATAGTCAAGACAGGGAAATCGACCAACAACGTTTATTTCAATCAGGCAAAATCAACGACAGAATTTTAATCACTCCCGATTAGATTATTATCTAAAACGAAAACGTCTTGAAACACGAAAACGGTTTTCTCATTGAACGTGTGAAATTTCCCACAGAGTTTACAATTTGGTTCCTATGTGTGTACGACGGCTTCGAGTGTCCTTATTATAACGGCGCGTAACACAAACACGCTGAAAAACATTGCATTTGCATTTACGTGTTTCATTTGAAATTGTCGTAAAAACCGGCAAAATATGATCTTTAGTCTTCGGTAATTATAATAAAGGGGGTGTGGGAATATGGAACGACCATAATAACGGTGAATAAAGAAAGGGGCACTTTCCAGAAAGAACAAAGAAATGTGAATGCGGTGATCAATATCTAGGTTGGATTAGTATTTATTGTAGTATTTACCATTAATTATTATGTCTAAGTGTGTTTAAGTCTCTTTCTTTTTAACTTATTTAAAGAGTTTAATTCTAAACTTTTTTATTTTAAAGAATTTTTCATGTTCTATTGCTTTCCATGAAGTTCTTCTTCAATGCTTGACTTTAAATCTCCTAATCTCTCTATTACATCTTACATTAATCTTGATTAAAAACTTTGCTGGAAGGAACATGTAAAAAAGGAAAGGAAAGATCTGGAGTTAAAATATAGGAACATTTCTTGGTTAATTGGAAGAAAATCACAATTATCAGTACATAATAAATTGCTATTATATAAGCCAGTGTTGATATCTATATGGACGAACTTCAATTATCTGGATGTTCCGCGAAAACTAATATAAATACAATACAAATTTTCCATAAGAAAGTCCTGAGAAATATTATAGGTGCACCGAGATACTAAAGGACTGATTACTTACATCGAAGACTTCAGATACCGTCTATCACCTAGGAAACCAGGAGTTGGAAGAAAATTGGAGGAAAATTGCAAGGAGGCACGAGACAGACTCCATTATCATGTTAATATCGAAGTACTATAGCTCTTGGATAATACCAGACCAGGCCATAGACTCAAAAGAATCAAATCATTTGATCTTGTATAGTGTCGTGTTGTGAGGTGTATTTAATAGAAAAACAGCAATGTTAATATACAAGCAATATACGAAGTCCTAATATACAAGTTCATGTGGTTTAGTTCGCTTCAATTTTTAGATTTCCTGCGCGTTGTGATGCGATTTCTGTGATTTAATAACATTATTTCATGTTTTAAGGCGAAATCTATATCGAGTATCGAGGTCATCCTGCAGGTCTTCATTGATTATATAGGGATAAGCATTGGTAACTAATCGAAGAACATTCTTTTGACAGAGCTGAATTATTAGTCGGTTTGATGTTTTAGTGAAACCCCATATCTGCACACCATCAGTTTATCTAGGCTTTGTGATTGACTGATAAACCAGTCTCTTAGATCTGTGGTCAAACTGGGTATATCTTTCGATCAGTACAATAATGTGGCTAACTTTGTGGCTGATTTAACCTAACATCGATGTGATTGTTAAGTTATTTCGCTGATTGTGCTTAAGAAATTCGGCACCCTTTAAGTGATATGATTAAGTTTTTATCATTTTATTGCAACGCAAAATTGACTGGGACAATTTTCAAGCTATTAACTTATATGTTCCAGTACTTAGTTCATTTTGTGGAATTTGTCGATTGCCACTTGTACTTTTTCTATATATCCCTAAGACTATAATGACTGTTCCAAGTATTATTTCCTGTTGTTGCTGGGACATCAGCAGTATTGAGTGATTACAGGAATAGTTTAACCAATATATGACATGCATCAAGATATAGTTGTAAAGTTGTTGTAAAAAAATAAAATATTATCTGGGTTGTACATTGTCAAAATCGACCGACAATAAATAAAGTTAATAATGGAACATATCTCGATTATCACCGACTCTTGTTTATAGTATTAAAATTCCATATATATGCATGGTACTTGCACGGATTTGTATCAAAACCTGATTGGATCTGTTGACGTTAATATTCAAACTTATTTATTTTGTGTAAGGCCATAGTACGCAATTATTTCATATTAACTAATATTTGTCGACCGTCCGTCACATCAAATTCGGGTTTTCGATTAAACCGAATTTATATTCGCTCATATATTCTCCCATTCGCTTCAACGACCACAATGGCGCTGCGTGTTTTATTGGATCGTTTTCGCGTTTTATATCCGCTAGCGTATTGGGATTCCGAGAAAGAAGCATCTTAATTAAAAAATATATCGCTTATAAATGGATGTAGACTTAATTAGAGTTCGTCTTCGATAAGACCGCGCCAGAAATGAGAAAGGAAACGCGGACCGTTCTTGTAATTTATTAAAATAAGGCTGAATTTATTAAATAGGATGAATAAATCTGCAAGGTTTTCGGGAAATAATGAATAATGATGTACGAGATACGAAAATATTTTCATTTGTGATGAACAGTATTCAAGGTAATATTACCGATCGTTCGTAACGTTCCAGATTCTTGCTGTGGGCTTTATTTTGGGATATTTTAGGTTTTATTTCAAGAGTACTTTCTAAGAAAGAAATATCTTTTTGTTTGTAATGATCTATTAATTAGCATCAATATGAAATATCTTTAAAAAATCATCTTCTGTCTGTGTGTATCTAATTGAACTCCTAAATGGTCGGACTGATTTTGATCATATTGTTATGTATTTATATGGATTCGAGAATGATTTATAGTCCTAATTAGAGTCGGTAGATGGTTACGATAAGGTTCCAGGAATCTTGTGAATATTTTTTGTTTCAACTTCACTGAAATAACACGTGATTACTTTTACAAACAATCATAACTAATGTTCTTGAAGTTATTTTTTTGGAGTGAATGTTTGAAGTCGAAATTGTTCTTCTTGCACGAATTCCAATGATGCCTTTGGAGTCATTATTAAATCACAAGGCCAAGCAATGCCAATTTATGACTTAGATTTAGAATATATCTGCTGTTCGCACGGCCAGTTATATGTAACGTGCTCAATGGTTGGCGATCCATCAAGTTTGTTCATTTATATTGGCATATTCAAAAATATTGTTCATCAAATCGGATTAAGATAGAAAAAAAACAACATTTCATTCGAGTTAATATTAAGATTAAATGCATATCTAAATATTTATTTTTTTGTAAAAAATATACCTTTATGAAAATGAAAATAACTTTTTTTTGTTGCTGTTAATTAAAACAGTTTTAAGTTTCTATGTAAGACTTTTAAGTTTACAGTAGACGGATATACTCACGCAAAGTTATAATAAGTTACGATAAGTTATAATAACTATACGTGTGAGATTGTAATTTAGTCGGTATAAGTCAGGTATTTTAATTATTTTTACAATATATCTTCATTTGAAAACAGAAAAAGTTTCGGATTTACAATGTTTGAATATAATAACGGTTGTCGGGTCTGCTACTTAATTAATAAACTTACTTAATTAATTTTTCTATTGATGAGTTGCATCCAAGATTGGTTATAAGGGTTTTAGCATATAATAAAACGCACCACTACCGGTATCCAGTACATGTTTCCGACGTGTTCGGTCATTCCTCTGAATGTTTTAAGTTTAGTTTGTTCTTCAATAAGGTAAAATTTAAAAAAATCTTTATTTTTAAAAAAATGCTATCGAAATGATACCAAAAGATAAATTTTTCTTTCTAACATTAACTTGTAGATTGTCATCGAATAAATTCTCATTTATGTTGAATATAATGAAGATACTTAAAATAACTTAACATACCTCTATAATTTTGCAGATGTTCGCATATATTTATCAGTGAAAATATTTGTTTAATGTTTACACAAAAATTGCTTACATGTCTGTATGAATTAAGCTACCTTTTATTTCTCTGTATAACATTTGTATTTTCATTTAAATCGATTATATAATTATAACATTTAAAGTTGTATATTGAAAGAATATGTACAAAATTCTATCAGAAACAGAAGACTGTATTTTTTCAAACATTTCCTGATTTCGGCTCACAAGTGATCGCAACTAGGAAGTGATGACAAATCACTAAACAGATCACTTGTATTCGATTAACACGTACATATTAAGTATTAATCATTTTCACCATCTGGAAACCATGTAGTTTTACAAGACTTTTATAACTTATATTTGATAATTTATGTTTTTCTCTTATGCAATTAAGCTAAAATAATACTCTGTTCTTTTCCAGTGACTCCCTTAGTATCATTTGTTACAGTATCCCGATTATATAGCCAAAAAAAGAAAATGGTTCGTAAAATAATAGAAAAATATAGAATATAAACTGGTAAAAAATAATCATAGATTATTGCTGTAATATCTTGGATTAGTGGAATGTAAACATTCTTGGTAAAATGCCTGATTTGGCGATCAAGAAATCATCCTTCTCTCAAATAGCTCTATAGATTGATTTGTGACAGTTATGATTTAGTTTCCTCGAACTGACTGACAGAGCTGATCTGGCATTCATGTTTCTAAACATAATTTTCTTGGAAGCTGCTATATAATTGTAATATTTCGTCAATACTCTGTAATCTCAGGTCTGAGATGGAGTTCATATAACGTAACATCACTGGATCAATTGTGTTATGATGAACTTGTATCAGTGCTATCGTGTAAATTAAATTTAATAGTTGTCCTATTTCTTAACTATTAAACATGGCGTAACATAATGAAACAATACGCATACTTTATAAATTTATTTTTTTACTCAACAATAGAACAAAGGAAGCGAACATATAATACCCAGATAATTAACTTTTCTTAATATTATTGTTATAAAACAATAAATTAGAACTTGCGACAGTTTAATCAGATCCAAAAATTGTTTTTGTTCTTTACTTCAAAATTATACTGGTGAGAACTCTACCAGTCCTTAATTATGTAAAAACACTTAAATTGTTTTGGCATTAATCCTATTGCTATATCGGATTTCTAATAAATATAGAACTTGGAAATCAAGGCTAACTTCTGACGCAAAACCTATTGATTTGAATAATTCGAAATCGGATTTCCAGTCACCCCCTGCCCTTAGAGCGCTGTGCGTATCTTTCGGTTCCAGTTCCCCCTTTCATCATTCGGCAGAAAAAAATCTGCAGCAGCTGTCGCTGCGGTTTTGGATGGCAAAACTTTCCCAAAAGTTAAAAACACAAAAAGTTCTAACATCGATTTTATTATTGTTCGAATCACGTTTGCTCGTATAAACATGGCGTTTTCGCGGGCTTAATACTTTTTTATTTTATTTTTGACGACTGTTTGGCGACAGTTTTTTTGTTTTTTTTTTAAATGTGGATTTCGGTAGTGAGCATTGTATTTAAATGATTGGGCGAAAGAGCGTTAAATCTGTATCTGACAATTTAAAGACTGTTATGTCGGAGAGAAATCCTCAATAAAAATGCACATTGACATTTATTTTGTTTGATTTAAAACTAGTCGAAAATATTAATTGCTACGTTGATGAAATAAAATTTACTGGCCAGATGGGAGTGTTGGAGACACTTTGATTCACTATAAATATTGTTTTGAATCAATTATTTTCATCGGATAACTTTAAACTTTATCCTATTACGGGAATTGTTTTTTATGTTTTGATATTATGTGATCAATAATTAAAAAAAGTGATTTATATGAATTAGTATTTTTTTGAAACATATAACGCTTCCCTAACTCGTATATTTTCTATTATATATCTTAATAGTTTAAGTAATAATCATTATGCATACTAGATCCAATATATCTTGATATTGGTGATAAAACAGATATTATAACAGAGATATAGATGCACTGAGTTGATTGTACATTATATATAGGAAGATATTGAGAAATAACTGAATCTTTGTTTATAGGAAATGTTTTTTTATTACATTAGGTGCCTGCATGCATCTTGATCAATGTTCATTATCAATATCAAATAATTAAGTAAAGAGTGGTATTGACATTTCTTTACATATATAAGTTTTTCAGTGTTATCATTCTTAGATTAGTTTTACTGATTTAGTATTCTTGATTTATTCAGTGTCAATAGACACTAATCATGAAATGCTTCTAATTGTATTTTCGACATTCATTGTTTGATGACTATACCTTGATTTTGAAGATATCTACTACCGAAGGTCATCAAACACTTTTAGAATATAGCTAATGTTTAAATAAATTGGTTAGTCCAAGAGAGCGATCCACATTAATTTTCATATTCATATTCAATTGCCATAAGGCCTTCTGAAACAGAATGAAACTGTTGCTGTAGATACATACAAGAACATATTAGCTGCGACTGGAGCTCTGTCGATTTAAAATAGACCAATTGGTAATAAAGTTATAATTCTTAGGAGTAATTATTATTATTGTAGCAATTAACCCAGCTCTAACCATTAAAAGCGCAGTAGAACTATATCAGTCAATATTGCTTGATACTAATCCAATGAAAACCAATCCCACTATGACATTTATTTCGATTAAACTGACACCAATACAGTTAATGGCTGAATCAGACCACGTTCAAGATTTCATTTTTCCACTCGGTCCTCCTGGGACCGGGGGAGAGTTACAAGAGCGGGAAAAAGTTGACACGTCATCGGTATTCCTTGGGGAATTCTCGGACAAACAGGACGACGAAACTCGACAGGTTGGAGGCTTTTGTTTTCGCGAGTCAAATCGAGTAGCCTCCGACGAGTTTATCGGTTTTTATTTTATTTTTTCAATCGTTTATTTTTTGCTTTCCGAACTTTCGGGGATCTCTAATTGGGATACGTCGAAATTATTAAGTGAGGAGTGGTGATGAGAGGGATGGAGAGCAGAAATAAAAACAAGCAATATTGGTTTCTAAATATTTTTTCGATAAACATCGTGGGTTCCAGCTATTACGTTTCTGTTTTATGGTCGTTTTTTTTTGCTTCAATTTCCAATCCTATTAATGTATATCGATTTGGTTTTATCCTTTTTTATTCTATATAAGTCTATGCTCATGAAAAAAAAAACATACAATATTAATAATTGATTCAGTGTGCTCAGTTTATCAGTAGTATATCGAAACGCTATATAGGATAAAATAAAAGTAAACTGCTTAATATCACTTTGTGTTTTTTTTTAGTTAAATTATATTTATTTGGAGACAGTTCCATATTTATTCACATAAATCTATAAAGAAATTTTGTAATTTATTTGCAAAACATTCCATTTACACAACATTTAATACGAAGATACATGTAATTGCCCTTTGAAATTGTAGTGATTTTTACATCCACCAAAACAAACAAGACTTAATTATTATTACACTTAGTTCTTAGCCTTTTTGGTGTTGAAATACTTGGTGTCTGTGTACCTGATTTGAAGACACAGATTGGTTTATGTTACAAGAATCTCTGGAAGAATCATGTTATAATTTTCAGCATTCCTCCCAATTTACTCCACTTAAAAAATATTTCAACTTATAATTATTTTTGAAGGTTCTAATGTGAACTGAGCATCTTGCTGACCCAATATTTAGCTCACATGGCCAAATTTTTTTAAGGTAAAGGATCTGTGAATAAATAAAAGTCACGTATTTCAATTCAATTATGTACGACGAGGAATCAAGTATAAATGACAATTTAGAAGCTTATTGAAGGTGATCACCGGTTAAGGATTGACGAAATTTCATCAGAATTGGGTATCAGCTATGGAAGTGTTCAATGCATCAAAACAAGTCAACTTTGCTTTACAAAAACACACCACAGCATTGACAAGGAATAAATTGGAAGAAATGCGCTGGGAAACCCTCGAGCACCCTCCTTATAAGCCCTGCCTATCACCTTGTGATTAGTTTTAGTGTGCGCCCTTGAAATAATTACTTGGACGTAAAATATTTTTAAAAAAATGAAGAAGTAGAGGAGTATGATCGCAACTGGCTGACAACTCACCCTCAAACTTCCTATGAGGAAGGAATATTCAAGCTTCCAAATCGGCGTATAATACATTGATAAATGCTAAATGTTTAATTTGTATATGGTGTTGGTGATCAATATGTTTATTTTACAAAATTACCGTTTATATTTTATTCTGATAATGAAGGATTTATTATAAAAATTCCAATTAGGATTATCATCTTGGTCAAGCAATGCTTTTCCACATTTGAATATATAACCATCTCTTAAGAGATTCACTTAAAGTTGTCAACAGTTATCATTCAAAATAATTTCTAAGTTAAAGACATATTTGACATTTCATTAATATCATATTAATTCAATTCAGTTTCCGTAAATAAACTCACATAGCATCAACTAAATATTGCAGGCGGTAAATACATCCAATACACAATGATTCATAAATAATGTCAAAAAATAAAACGGATAAAGAATTATTTCCAAATAGAGATAGACGTTATTATTTTGGGATTAATTGCCGATTAATTTATTTCACGTTTCATAGCAAATTCACAAAATAGCAACCAAATATTGCAGACAGTAAATACATCCAATACATCCAAAAAATCTATTAATGATGTTAATAAAATTAAATGGACACAGAGTTAATGCAAAAAATAGCAGTTAATTGTTTCTTCAGCTATTTCCTTAATTTTTTAATATTAAGGGTTAAACCAAAGGATAAGCGTTAAAAGGATATCAGGATATAGCTATCAAATGATAAAATTAAGACAAACAACACAAGCTAATAACAACTGGTATAAGTTCTATAGCAACAACATTAAATAACAATATTAAATTTATGCAATATATTTATATAGTATATAATATATTTGTATTCGCAGTTAATATAAAATCAAATTACACACAAAAGAAATTATAATCAGTAAAAATTGATACTAAAGGTAAGAGCACTGAATTACAGTTGCAACCAATGAATTCTCCTGCCCCATCTCGTCTTGTTTTTTGGTGGACTGCCAAAAGACCCAACTAAGATACCATTATAGTATGTCAAAGAGGAACTGGAACTGAAATTTTTTCTTGAAACGCTGACTTAAATATTATATTCGATATTTATTTGACAAGGGATGGATGCTTACGTACACAAACGTTTTATTCTTGTTAATAATTTAACAATGCCCAGTTCTCAAAGTATTCAGCATCAACATGATCCTCATCATATATTAAAGATGTCGGTAATATATCATTGAAAACCGATAACGTGGCAAATGTTCATAAAAAATTTCTATTTTGACGATCACGTATCGACAACAGCAAAAATACCAGCATGTAAATTTTTCTTTTATTTATTTTACATGAATAAAAAAATAAGAAACAGACACAGACAGCAGCAGCTATACATCAATTCACGACTAGTAGGAACTACGTGGTATACGTGCTCAGAAAGTAAATGTATTCAAAGGGATATAAACCATATTCTGAATTGTCTTTTTGTTACTACGAAAAAGTAAGGAAATGATGCAAAATAATTTGAAACAAAAAGTTTCTTTTTTATATTCTATTTATATTTTTATATTTTTTATATTCTACTCAAAACTAGTCAATAATTATATTTTGTTTCTCTGGACGGCTTGGGATTTATCTCAACAACCGAAATGTGTAGCGAGTCCTGGTTTAGCTCTAATCTGTCAGCGCTTCTAGTAATTTTTAAGTTCACATCATTATAGGTCTGAAGTAAAATGTTCAAATCTACAAGTGTTAACAAAATTCGACTGCGGTCCTTTATATGTATCGATAACCTTAAATGCAAATAAGAATATATTATAACGAATTTTACATTACATGCATTTATTTATTTACTAATTTCTATATTGTTACTTTTTAAAATTCAGTAACAACTACGCGAAATTTTATCAAAATCAGCTAACAGCACGAGAAAATATACCAACTTTTTGGAATTTACTTAAGTATATATTACTCTGTTTATGGGATTCAGTAGCGAAAGTATCAATAGCCAATGAGCTAATTTTTTCATTTCATGTACTTCTGTACATGTACTTCTGTAGTAACCTCTAGTTTGTTGATTCATTTTAAATGGCGAGATACGGTCCTTTAACTCTTGACTGAAATACAATTAGATATCTCGCTTAAATTTTATATCATAAGTAATCGTTGTTTTCCTTTCCTAGATACATTTATAAGTAATTAACAATTAACCATTAATTTATATTACTGCAAAACAATAGATTGTGATTTTTTTTAAGCTTGCATAATTATATACAATATAGTACAATTATATAAAATTCCGTATGTTCATATACGTTTCAGTATTTGCTTATATAATAGCAAATAATTTATTATGTACTGATAATTGTGATTTTCTTCCAATTAGCCAATACATTTTCCTATATTTCAATTCCGGTTCTTTTATTTTCTTCTTTATATGTTCCTTCCAGCGAAGTTTTGCATCAAGATTCTTTCCGAGATATTTAGCGTTGTTGCTATATGGAATGATAGTATTATTTAATGTTATTGGTGCTTGTACGGTCTGTTTATAGGTGAACTGCACATGCACAGATTTACTTTCTGTAATTTTCATTTTCCAAGCTTGTGTCCAATTATTTATTGCCTATTGTAATTTTCGTGAAATTTCTTCACTATTGTCTCCGACAGTTATTACGCAATATCATCAGCAAATGTAGTTTTAGCAAATCATAATATTCTCCATTTGTGGTATATCACAAGTGTAGAGTATATAAAGCGTTAGTCCCAGTACACTTCCTTGTGCTTTAGCTTCTTTTATTGTAGAGTAAGCTTCTTCTTATTTGACTTTAAACATTCTGGTTATAATGTACGATTTTAATGGGTCGGTGTGTTGTTTTGGTAGCATTTTCTGTAGTTCATGAACAAGGCCTTCATGACAAACCTTATCGAAGGCTTGTGCTACATCTAAGAATATAGTTGAGCATACTTTTTGACATTCGTAGGCTTTTTCAATAACATCTGTTATTCTGTGGACCTGGACAATGTTGAATGCTTGTTAATAAACCCAAACTGGTGTGTTGGTATTAGGTTTTTTCTCTCTATGATCGGTTTTATTCTTTTCAACAGGAGTTTTTCAAAAACCTTAGATATTACTGGCAGCAGTGATATAGCTCTATAGGATTTTATTTCGTTTGGTGACTTCCCAGGTTTTGGGATCATTATAATTTCCGCCATCTTCCAAATGTCTGGAACATGTTTTAATCTAAATGCTGTATTGATCAAGTTGGTCAGTTTTATAATTCCCTTTCTTGGTATATTTTGCAGTAATATCTATTTTAACAACTAATAGCTCTTTCGTCTTCTATGTCCGGTAAATTATATTCAATATTAGTTTCGTTTGATTTGAAAGTTTTTTTCTAGATATTCAGCTAATGCCTCTGCTTTTTCTTTTTCTCTGAGCTCATCTTGTATTGCATTGTCTATATGAATATAACTATTGAATATAGCATTATGAATATAACGATATATAGATACACCATGTTCACTAGCACACACTGAAACCTTGTCTTTTTCCCACTGAGACTCTTCTTTGCACATTGTACATTGTACATTCTACTTATGGGAACAATCTGGTGTCTTTCACCGAAATGTTCAACATATATACTATCTACTATTTGACATAAAAGTGATTACACAGAGATATTCAGCTTGTGTAGGTGTATGTTGTATTATTTGTAATGATTACATCTAGAAATCAATGAACTATATATATTCGTCATTTGATTTTAACTGCAGTGAGATATGCCTTTTGCTCCTTTTAAATTATGTATTTATTTTATGGAATTATCGATTTAAATTAAACTGTGATAAAATATTAAAATTATGATTTATTTAATGTTGCTATTTTTGTTTCAGGTTAGTTGATTCATTGCTGATGAACTGTGCCATATATTGCTCGGTAGTCACATGTAAGTTGCATGATTATGTTTTTTTTTTGTGAATGAGAATCATAATGAAATTATGAATATAACAAATATTTTCATTTACTGTCGCGTATTATGGCGTATTTACGTAAGTGTATTCTTTTAAACAAAAATGGCCAGGGTTGAAAAAATTCGCAAGACACAATATGCTACAAAGCTTTGTTTAATGCGTTATTAAGCGAGCTGCGGTTTTTTCTCTCGGTATATATAAATATCCGCATTCATAATTTGAACACTAAAAAATTCATATAAACGTGAAGAATGTATGATGCCAGCGTGCGTCGGCCTTTTATATCCTGATCCACTACATAAAACGCTGCCTTTGCCGAAGAAAAATACGCTTTCCACAATTTTATTACGTTTAATTATTAAAACGAAAATTCAGAGTGCCGAGGAAAAACTGCCGGTCTGTATGGATTGTATATTTGAAAGGCGGACGACGGCTAAAACCGACGTGTTTGTCTTGTGTTTGAATAATAATTGCTAAAATAAAAACAATTAGTCATTTTTCCTTGTTGTTATTAAAGACAAATAGGCGATGTTAAATGGAATTGGATCAGTAAAGTTAGCTTAAAAACGGCTGCCATGTAAGACCTGTAAATTAGTTTAAACTCAATTTTTAAACGCTCAAATTTTTGTATCTTTATAAGAAGTGAAACGCTGCTCAGACAGGCTCAGGCAGGCCACGACTTATATATCGAAATAAGTATTAATGAGGAGGAACAAGGTCTGGAGAATACGACGGGTGAGGTAGCAGTTCTCATTTTAATTATTCCAGGTATGTTTTTACCGGTTTGGCAACATGTGGTCGGGCCATGTTATGCCGTGGAACAGCATTGTTGTGTCTTTACTCGTATTTTGTCTGTTTTTCGTCCAGTACTCGGCTCAACTGCATCAATTATGAAAAAAATACAATCAAAATACGCATCAATTGTAATCTATAGAGATTCCCATTGATAGTTTCTTCGAGGAAGCCTCCAAATCTACGTCTTCACTTTTTTTTGCCTTGTCTGGAGACTCTTTGTTTTTGTTGTGAAAATCTAGGGAAGCATTACACTGGAACTGTTATGCTACTTAGTCTTTTATTACTTAAGAAGATTTTTTAAATATATTTTTTATTAAATATGCTTAGTAAAAGTAACACTATACAAGTTCGTGTCGCTTGGTTCGTTTCAGTTCTTTCCTGCAAGTTGTCCAATAGCCGTATTGCTTCCACATTGCTAAAATCTGGTAAATTATTTATGTTTTAACGCAAAATCTTGGATAACTTCGAAAATCTATTTGATTTCAACGTTTTTCTTTTGTTCTGTTGTTTCTGTTGTTCTGGCTTAAACCCAAGCGTTCGTGTGCGTGACGGATACCCGATCGCTGAGACTTGCTTTGGAGCGACAAGTTGGACCGGGTTATGTGGGACTACCTCTGGGCTTACCGATGCACTAAACTGAACCTGCGTCACAGCTGTAGCCCCTGTGGTATGCTACTACTACTCCATTAAATTTCGGGACATGGCACCCGCCGACCGTGCAGCTGAAGTAACTGTTGATTCACGATCTTGAGTTAACGCACGACTGGGTGCTGTCATATCAGGGCAAAAATTATGTATACAACTACGGATGAGGTTGTTGAAGTCTGGAAAAAGGGGAGATTAGCGGTGACGCGGTGCTAAACTCCCAGTATGTCGACCAGCTCGCTAACAAGCACATTTTCACAAGAACTTGAGCTGAGTTGTTGTTTAAGGAAGGATTGAAATATGAGGTGCTCGTTTTCTGGAATGTCAGTTTCTCTGTGAATTTGATTATTTCTGACAAACCATGGAGCTTTTAAGATTCTCTTGAAGAGCTTATTTTCACCTGGTTGGGTGTAACAAACTTGAAGTAGATATTAAGCCCGTAAAGGAGTACGGACCGGATTAACATCTCGTAATATAAGCATTTAATCGAGATGGTATCCTTGAGCCTAGAGGCCGTGAAGAACGCTACGCCAATGCGCTCTTTTTTCGGCAGATCTTAAATAAAGAGGTTAAATAAGGCTGGGGCCAGCGGGGAACCTTGAGATACGCCAGCGTCGATTGATTATTGACTAGAAAAACTTGATGAGGGCGGTTATGTCTTCTGAGAGGTCTAACCGTACGTATTTTGCGATCAGACCATCGTCCACTTATTCGTCAGTTACGAAGCGATAAGCATTGGTAATTAACCGAAGAAATTTGTTTTGGAAATGTTGGATTACTGGTCGGTTTGATGTTTAAGTGCAACCCCTCATATTTTCATCCCATAAGTCTTTGATCTTATGTTAAGATGAGACTATCTTCCGACTAACCGGTACAGTTCTTTGAAATTGAGTCGATATGCTCTGTATTTTGTCTAATGTAACGTATCGATGTCGACATACGAATATTAGTTCCATATTTAAAGAGTGAACGAGAAAAACTCTCGGCTATATTAACATCAAAACTCATACACAGTTATTGTACGCCATAATTTATGTAAAATGAGACTTTATTGTCACGCTCAATGTTTTCAATAGCGTTATGGCATTAATTTAATGGAAAAACTGTAGAAAATAAAGGAAAACCCAAATCGCTTAGGTCATTTGTCATTTCCTGGTCATTTACGGAAATATCCCGCGGGAACACGTATAATTAAATGACCGAGCATGTTTTGTTTTGTACCGAATTCCCATTAGAATTGTGTAGCTGAAAAATTATTTAAATAACTAGACAAGCGTCGTTTCCTCTACGACGGACAAAAGAAAATCGTAAAATTACCGAGACTGGTTATGAAAACAATAAAAGCGGTTCTCATGCCGAAGTCGTAACACAATTTTACCGCTATGTGATGGCTAATTAACGGACAAAGAACGAAACGATAATAATAAATGGGGCGCCCTATCTCATAAGTGGTCCGTTGATCTTCTGGATATTGTGTTTGTTTTGTGGGGTTTTGTATTGGTTATAATAGGAGAGATTACTGAATAGATAAATGGACCAAGATGCCATTTCTTTTCTCTGTTAAAAAATTACGGTCGTGAAATATATAGTCAACAAGTAGGAATAATTCTGCTTTTTTACTTAACTATGGTAGTAGTTTAAAAAATAACTTTGTATGCAATCTGTTGACATTGAGTGATACATTGTGGGAAACCTGATCATTACTCGTTTATATAGTACAACGTCCCGCCTCTTTGATGATACGGCAATATTTGCAGTAGACTGTAGAGAGTTCAAGCCGAAAATTTCAATCTGCTCTGTAAGAGAATCACAACATGTGTCTTCATTAACACCTTGCACATTCTTTACACAGCAAAATACCTTGACATCAACTTAGATGCCAAGCTCAGATGGAAGGAGCAGATAAAAATAATTGAGACGAAGTCAACATCAAGTTCAGGAAAATGTATTGGTTGCTTGGCCGAAACTCCAAGTTATCAATTTACGACTTACGTACGATTTAAAAAAACAAATGTGTGTGATTGTTTTTGGTATTAAAAGTTTCAAATTAAAGTTTCGGGAGTATATGGTGAAAGCGCCTTGGTATGTATGTGTTAGGGACCTACATCGCGACCTGAAAATTGAGGTGGTCAAGGACACTATCAAAAGATTTGTTAATTCCCGTTAAAGAAAACTTGAGGAATCCATAATAGCATTAGTCGTCAAAATCGTAAAAACTAGTGTTGGCAACAATCGACTGAAATCGACTATCGACTGTTTAGTAATTGACTACTTTTTGCTATCGACTGTTTCAGTCGCTATTTTTGATTCGACTGATTTTATTACTATCTACTATCGACTGTTTCAGTCGTTTACTTTTAGTTACTATTTTCGGTTCTACTAGTTCATTCGACTGATTTTTAACGTTCTGATCTTCCGTCCTAGCCGCGAACTTGAAAGTAATCCGCCGAATTTATGCTTATATAGATTTATATGTAATATATGTGGTTTTATGTTTTTTTTTTGTTTGCTTGTGAATAACTATGTATTGTAAATTAATATAGCGGCATTTCGGAACGCTAATTTTCGAGGGCAAAAAAATTAAATTGTAAATAATAAATAATAAGATACTTTTGACTTGCATAGTAGGTAATCTTTGGACTGGTATAATAGATAATATACTTTTTTAATAAACTTTCCCAATTTTTGTCCAAGCCTCTTGTTTGTCGAAACATTTTTCCTAAAATCTTGAAAACTAAAATTAGATTCCAAGGGTTTCAGAAATTGCATCGATCCAAAAGATTTGAAGAGTTTTTTATAATAGCAGTTGTTAAATTTCTTTTAAAAATATTAACGATAAAGAGGTGAATAAAGTATATTAAATATTTGTAATAAATACATTTTCTGATAGGAAAACTCTACTTTCATATTTTGTTGGCTATTAAGAAGAGCACCACAGTTTTTATTTGTTAAGGAATGGACTAAAACCCATTGAAATAATGACCACAGAGTTATCTGGTGAAAGATATCACCACGATGTCTTTAATTATATGGTTAATAAGAGGACTGCAACATACCATCAAATCCAGGATTTTAAGAAGTGAATGGGGAAAAAATGACAAAATTGTCTATTAGATATCATCAATAAAAGACTAGCAATTTTAGAAATGAATACGATCCACATTTTTAGATCCTAGATTTAAAAAAGCAGGATTTGGTATTGCAAATAATGCTGAGGCGATACAAAAAGTTATCACTAAAGAGGTATCTTCAAAAAATACAAGTATAGTTTCACAATTCGAAATTCAAGACAAAACTACTGACCAAGGATGTATTGACATCTGGAGATATTTTGTTAAGAAAATGGCTAGAATGGAAGAAGTAATTACTCCAAGTACTGCAGCAACTTTACAGATTTAGCAGTATTTGGAAATTCCATTTATAGGGCGTTTAGAAAACCCATTGGATTCTTAGCAAACCCATAAAATGACACTACCTGAATTATATCAGTTACACGTAAAATATTTCTCTATACCCGCAACATCTGTCCCCTGGGAACGAGTTTTTTCAAAATCTGGGCAAGTAATTAACGATTGAAGAAACCTCCTCACTGGAGAAAAGTTGAACATGATAATATTCACAGTACTTTAAAAATATTTCTGTTCAAAAATAAATAAAACTATTTAAAAAGGGTCTTGTAGTTATTGTACGATCATTTTTAGGTTCATCATTGGTTAGATTTTTCAATGATACGTTTACATTTTATTTAGTAGTTATGGTTGTTGAAAATCATTAGTTCTTATGTTTTATTTAAGTTATATTCTATTATTTATATTTATTATGCTATGTTATTTAAAAATAGCAATTAATATTTTAAAACACGATAAAACCATTGTGGTGTTATTATTCCATTCCTTTTTACACATCCACAGAACATTCAGTATATATATATATATATATATATATATATATATATATATATATATATATATATATATATATATATATATATATATATATATATATGCATCTCTGTCTCGCTTATACTATCATTGGAAATATAAAGACATTTAAAATTAATTGCTCCAAGCATTTATCTGCGTCCTTTCCTATCTCACGTTTTATACAGACAAGAATTCGTACATCTTCGTCTGACATCACGAATGAAAAAAACAGTCGAACCGTGCATTTGACTGAAAATAGTAATTACTATTTTCAGTCGCTATTTTTCTATCGACTATCGACTGTTTCAACTGTTTTGCGACTATCGACTGCTTCGACTGTTTTCAGTCAATAGTTCCCAATGTTAGTAAAAATCCTTCGTAACACAAGTAGTTAAAAATACCTCAGTTGTAATTAATTAATCATGAGTTTTAATAGAAAAAAATATTCGACAGAGATTCAATGTATAAATATACAGCAATTTCAATTTTGTATGTACAACAGGTTTCAAATTAAAAATGCTCTTTATACAATTCAATAGCAATTTTGAAGGAGAGAAATAATCTCTTCCTTATACTGGGGATTTGCGAAGTTGGAATACCATGGTGGAATCATTTAGATGTAGTTAAGATAACAAAATCTTTATAGGAGGATATTGAAATAACGCTTTAAATTTCAAAAATATCACTCATGTCATACCATATACGACTCAATCAATAACCAACTTTCTCATATGTATTGAGCTATATATGATTGATACACATGATTTTTATTCAACAGCTATAACGAAATAATAATACAAGACATTCCTGGTTATTTGAAGAGTCTTCGTTTTGCTTTGGACCATCTGTCTTTATAGCTACTTTAAACTCTTGTTTTTCTAATTCATTTATTTCAAGTTGATATTAAATTAGCATATAATAAGGATCTATCGATCCTACTCTATTAAAAACACATCTATTCAGTACACAATCTAATGGTTTGATTCTTTTGAGTCCGTGGTTTATTTTGGTATAATAGAAGAGTTGAATAATTTGGTATTAACATGATGATGCAACTGACTTACACACGATACCTCATCAGTGCTATAGTATCTGGGCGTATAAATTGAATTCCATAGGTCCGTAGATGTTTTTCTACTTAGTTGTATAACAGTAATTTATTACATTAACAAATGAACCAATACATTTTCTTATATTTGAACCCCAGTTCCTTCCAATTAAGCTTTTTGTTCATGATTTCGAGGTATTATATGAAATGAATATTGTAATTCATAAATATAAAATAAATAAATTCATTTTGTAATTTTTATTCAGCTCAAGACAATTAATGAGAAAGTCAACAAGAAGAGACAATGAAGAGGATGTTTATTTAAGTATGTTTGTTCTCATATTTCGTATGAGAATCAAAGAGTCGTTGTCGTTAAGAGTGATTACGAGGTACTATATGGACTGATAGTATTATTTATTTTTGTTGGTTTTTGTGCGATCTGATTATAGGAGAACTGCACTGCATATCTACAGATTTATTTTGGTTAATTTTCAGGTTTTGGTCCAATTATTTATATTGTCACTTGTGTGTGTTGGTATTAGGTTTAATATATCTATAATCGATTTTATTCTTTTCAATAGGAGTTTTTCAAATATCTTATCTATTATCGGTATCAATAAGATAGGTCCGTACGTTGTTACTTTGTACCGGTACGCTGTAATTTTCCGGATATTGGGATCATGATAATATTAACCAACTTCTAAACTCCAGGGATATGTTTTGATTGATGATGTTGGTCAGTTCTCTTTCTTGGTAGATTTTGCAGAAATTGTCCTGATGTTAAATCATAGGCTGATGTTTTCTTTTTGGTGACTCCTCTTTGTGTGACTAATTGAATCGTCGAATTTTAACAAACTTGTGTTAATGGGTTTTACCTTCACTTAATGGGTTTTGTCTTTTCTCTTCTCTAAGCTATAATATTTAATGAACTCTTTTAATTTTTATTCAGTTTAACACATTCAGGTGTTCATTCAGTGTATTAGGCTCTGTATGTTATATGTCATAGATAAAATATTTTACTTATTATTGGTCCAAATTAGAAAGTGTTATATTACAAGAGAAAAAAAGGAACAGTGCAAAAAAACTTTTGGGTTTCTGAAACACTACCCATGAAAGATGTGAGTTATTTGACTTCACTTGTCCTTGATACCATTAGAACGGTATTTCTATCAAGTGATGTCCGCTATGATGCCATAATTCTTTTTTACAGCTTAACAATCCGGGACTTTTTCGGACAGTTTAAAAAAAGATTCTTTTCCCCAAAATTCGGAACGTCCATTCCGAAGACGGATTGACTGGAAGGCATAATTTAAAAGGGACGGCCGTTGGGGGGTGTGGCGACGTGCAACCCTTCGACCTAGTCGTTTGAAAAAGGTCCAATTTTTTATTCCTAACGCTTGCCTGAGGCATACATCGGACCGTTGAAGGAGCAGGGGGGCGCGTGGGAAGTTCATCTAAGCTAGCGCGTCTTTTGCCTGCTCAATAGGGTGTGAAAGGTCTTTATTCGTTTTTGTTGCTATATAATGTTGAAGTTTTCGTGTCTGCGCCACGTCCACTGTTGATGATCAGAGACACCTTTTTCTGACGTTTTTCATTGTTAAGAACGAACACGATAATCAAAGGGTTATTCACTTTTAAGGTCTAAAAAGGTAATAACTAACTTTTCATCGACAAATTATAATTTCATGATAATTTTTTAAATAAATTCAAATAATACAATTAGTAACCAAGGGTTGCTATTAATAAAATTAACATACACTCCGCGACAAAACTTTAGCACACTAAATATTTTCCATTTCAACTCCTAACCTGAGCATTTGGAGCGAGTTTACAAAGACAGCGGGAATGCGCATAAGCAGAACTGTATTATGCCAACATTTGTGCCGAACAGGTTTCAGCGAACAGGTGCGAACAAAGTTGGCAGGATTATGAAAGACATAGGTTTTGGTTTCGAGAAAATAACCCTGTTTTATTTTTTCTTGTAATTTAATTATCACTACAAAGATATTTTTTTATGATAGATATGTGTTTAATATCTATTAATGATTAATAATAATATATGTATATTAAATAAAAACCTTATAAAAGACATGAAAAATTTAAATATTTATGTTTTATTTACAAGAAGCTTGCGATGAAGTCTGAAATAATATATAACTTGGATTTCTATTTTGCAAATAGCAATTATCAAGTTCGAAGCACTATTTAATTCATAGAACAATACAAATATTTTAAAATATATCAAACACAACAACACGTAAAAATAACCACCCATTAACCGCCTTACACTCAACAATTTATCTTTTAGCTTCTTTCCAAAAAGACTACCATATTTTCGACCTAAAATATAAAGTAATACTAATTATATACTGTAATTTTAGAAAAGAGTTAGACACAGTTACCTGTGTTATTCTTTAGACAGCAGTTATCATATCACTTTCGGTGGTTTCAAGGTGTTACTCCTTCATTTTTTCTGATATATTTCTCAAATATGCTTGTTAGCAAATTAATTTTTTTTTATGATTTGGAAAGAAATTAGCAATAATATCATCTTATAAAGACATAATTATTATTACATTACAATTACAATTACAACAAATATTTCACCTTCAAAATAGTAATTAAATTTCTAGAATATAATCATACACCATTCAGTAATTACAAATTCGTATCTGTGTATATAATTCTTGACGGATGAATTGCCTGATGTCTCCATGTATACGTTTTGTGCCACCAAATAAAGGTAATATTCTTAATTTATAGTTTTATTATGTCTACCTCATAGTGAAATTTCCACATAAAGTCTTGTCTATTGGCGCTGAGTATATATTTTGATGATTTTTGATTATTTTGTCATTACAGAATTGTAAATGTTTGAAATCTCTTCAGCAATTTATAATAGAATATTAAAGTTGCATAAACAAGGATTTTAAGACATACTCTTACTATAATCTTGAAACGGCTTCGATTTCAGAATTGTTCGTATTTCCTTCCTTATCATAACTTTGTTTATTATGTTACTATCCATACTTACAATAATTTGATATTATTTAAAAAACGCTCAGATTCTTCTAGTACTCGCACAACTTTCATATATGCTCTGAACAATAATATATCAAAAAATAATATTCCAACAACCCTTAGCAAACATAATATTTTTATGTTGTTAATAATTATTTTATATAAGATAATTATTAAACCACGATTAATTAAATCTTCTCTCTCACCAGGTGTGAAATACTTTTTTGAGAATATAAGTAAATGTGACTTCCTTCAATGAAAATAAGCAAAACAACTCATATTTTTATGACACGGTATTTTAATTACCATTTGCAAAATAGAAATTAATGTTAAATATTATTTTAGATATCCTAACAAGGTTCCTGCAAGTAAAATATAAATATTTTAATTTTTCGTTTCTTTTATATGAATTTTATTTTGTATAATTATATGTATTATTATTAATCGTTAATAAATATTAAAGACATATTTATCATTCAAAAACATCTACTAATAATTACATTGCAAGGAAAAACAGGGTTATTTTCACGAAACCAAAACATATGTCATTCATAATCCCGCCAAATTTTCCCATGTTCGCTCAAATTTGTTGGCCTGATCCGTGGATCCTAGAACAACGTTCTGTTCGTCGCCAAGCGCTGAAACTGGATCTAAGCAAAGTACATGCGCACTACGACTTTGCACCAATTTTGAAACCTGTTCGGCACGAATGTTTGCCGAATTCAGTTCTACTCATACGCATTTTCAATTTCCTCACGAAATTCGCCCCGAATGCTCATGTTTGTACCCACTAGAAGAGCATGGTCTCGCACAGATCCCATCATTGTTAAATTGTTTACAATTTGAGTGCACAGACCGGGCTAGCTTACTTTGAAATTGGAATACTGTGCTCTGAAAAATTGTCTTTAACGAGTTTTTCAGTATCAATAGCAGCATTGTCTTCCTGAAAATATAATTGTGACTACGACTTAGTTTGTCGATCAATTTAATATAATTTATAATCTTAATGCTCACAGAGATTAATTCTATTTCTGCATTTTCCTCAAAACATATAGCAGCGCAATACATAAGACTTCTTCTACCTGTGTACTGCTTAAAATCATCTGATTATTTCTTTAAACTACAACAATTCTGTCATCCTTAAATAATATTTGGTTGAATACATAGAGTAATAGAGATGCAACTCTATAGGGGACTCTGGCGCGAGGCTTTGCTTTGCCCAACATCCAGAGGGCGCCATAATGGGCCATTCAAGTAATTTGTTTGGTTAATTTAAATCTCCATTATAGGCACCTGTAAGGAAACTATTTTACTGGGAAGACATTTGATTAGGTCATTAGTAATGTTTGGCACGTGACAGCCTTGACGTCATGTTTAATTCACCAATGAAATTTAAATAAAAAACTATTTTTTTCTGAAATAAATTTATTAAATAAAATTCAATTAAATATAAATATAATATTTAAAAATAAATAAATATAAATATGATCTGTAAAAATAAGTAAATATAAATAGAATCTATAACAATAAATATAAAATGTAAATTTATCTACAAAATATAAATATAATATAAAAATAAATATATCTATAAAATATAAATATTATATACATATATATAAAACCGTAAGCAAAAAATTTTGGTGCATTGCAAATCAAAATTATCTTTTCCGTCTTTTTTTCTTTTTCATATTTGTTTAGTGCCATGAATTTAATAGGATCTATCAGAGAAAGCAAACTTTGGGTCTTTCTCTCTTAATATTCTGTTCTCCTGTTTTACTCAAAATTATATAGCACACCTTGTTAGTACTTTTAATATTTTATCCAAAAGATCATTATGGAATGTACAATTGAAGGGTTTTAAATTTACTTTTTTTTAAAACATTTAACAAAAATTTTGTTATATTATCGACGTGGCAAAATCGCTGAGAAAATAAGACAAAGCTCAAAGACCTATTGGCAGTATAATAAAACAATTTGGTTGGAGTCTGGGGCGAGATATTCTCTTGCCTCTATAGAATCAGTATCAATTTGTGTATTTACTGATGTACACTATGGTACAACTTAAAACTTTGTTTACTCTTATTGGAACATCTGGACTGAAGTTATACAGTCAAGTAATTAACGGTAAGAATAAGCAGAAAGGAAGAAGTTTGTTCAAATGTCGATGATACTTGATTCGAACACCTTGGTAGTGGGCCTGGAACGATGGAGAATAAACAAACCGTAGAACGATATGAACCAATCAGATCCCGGCGCGGATCTTAGCATAGCGAATAAAACAAGTAATTTCCTATGAAGTGAAATCTCTATTTCTCTATGGTTAAATATAATAAATATTGGTTAAATGGATTTCAATTTTTTCTTTCATGATTAAACAATAAATATATCCATACTTCATCTTCTGGAAAATCGTCAATTCATGTTTTGCGAAATGCACAGGAGCAAAAACAAACTTAATCTGGTTTAAAATACAGAGAATGCATAAAAATGAAATTGCTATTCCTTTGTTTAATTTAAAAATACACTAAAAATAATATTTATTCATATATTTGTGACGCTGGTTGAAAGGCTGTAAGCAAACAAAAAATACATATATGTATATGAATTTTAATTTTTGTCCCTGCCACAAAATCGAATGAGAGCAAAAAGCGTCGGATTTGTCTTCCTTTTTCCACCAGACGCTGAAACAACAAAGCCCCCGCTTCGAAGCCCGAGCAGGATTATTTTCCTGCATCGCCCGAACACTCTCCAATTTGCTAAAGTGAAGCTTTTTCTGTTAACTGCTTTCATTTTTTTACTTGTTTTCCTTCATTTTTATTTAATGTGTCCTGGCTACCGGCTTTTCTCGAGCAACAGCGTTGAGCCTCGAAATAACAGTGGAAATGGATCAGAAGTTATTTGGTTAATCATTTCTCCTTGAAGTTGTTAATTGCCTCTGCTGTTTACTAAGGACTTATCATGTAAATTGCTTCATATAATATAAATTGAAGACAAGTTTGAGTTCTTTACGTATATTTATAATATAATACTAATAAGTACACTCTTTTCAATACTTTGAATCGCCATTTGATAATTAAATAAACCGGAAATATGGTGAACTTAATTTTCTTCTGTCAGGGTTATAGTCTTCTTCGAGCCAGGGTATTAATTATTATTGATAACCAAAGAAAACCCTCCCATAATTTTAGCAGGTGATTGGTCAACTATAAGAAAATAGACCAAATGAGACTTCGTGGGTCCACAATATGCCCTATAGGCAATAAGTATTTCTTATGTCTATATTATATATACATGGCATGTAGAAAATCACTTCATTAAGCTTCTTCTGTATAAATTATTATCTTACTTAATTAGTCTTATTCTAAAGCTTATTCTAAAGTCCAAATATGTCCAGTAATCAGATCAGGTGGTGTTAAACGTTTCAGTCTACGCACTTCACTATCACGTCGCGTATTTAGCTGATTAGCGAGTGCATTGGGATGCACTGACAGTCTTTTGAAGTACTTGACACAAACACGTTTAATTATACTCGTTATAGGTTCTAGAGGAATATTGCGTTGTATCACTTTATTTGAAATATAGTACGGAGCATCAACAATGGCATGCAACACTTTATTTTTGAACCGTTGAATGATGGATATATTAGATTTGCTAGCGGTACCCCATAAATGGGGTATAATACCTTGTTATCTAATGATAACTTCAATTTGCGCCCGATGAGCCAATACATTTGATATAATTTCAGTCGATGTTGTTTTCATTTATAGAGTATGTGCTTCTTCCAGGTTAGGCCTCGATCTAAGTGCATACCAAGATATTTAACTTGCTCTGCTTGGGGGAGTTGACGACGATTGATATTCACTGATGGACATGTTCTTCTACGCAGGGTAAACGTTACATGGGTGGATTTTGGTTCATTGACTTTAATGCGCCATGTCTTTAGCCTTAATTGTATTTGATCTAGGTGGGTTTGTAGGTTTATTGACGCTGTGTGTATGTTGCCACAGTAGTTATTTTTGTGGTAGGCAGATCGGCCGTATACAGAAGATACAGTACTGGGCCCAGTACACTACCTTGCAGAACTCCTGAATATATGGGATTTAATTCGGTATGTTAATCGCTTTGATTTACAATTAAATGTCTATCAGTGAGATACGATTTTAGTAACTGATAGTCCGGATGAGGGAGAAGTTTCTTTAGTTTAATCTGCAAGCCCGTATGCCATACTTTGTCAAGAGCCTGAGATATAACTAGAAAAGCAGCCGAACAATATCTTTTGGCATTTAGGCCAGTATTTATTTTGTTTACAAGTCTGTGCACTTGTTCTATAATCCCATGCTTATTGCGAAACCCAAACTGATGTCCTGGAATAACTTTTCTTTTTTCTATTATATAGTTTAGCTTCTTGATATATAGTTTCTCGAAAACTTTCGTGATTATCGGTAATAAACTTATAGGCCGGTAGGAGGTCACATCTGGTATTTTTCCTGGTTTAAAAATCATTTCTATTTTAGCTAATAACTCGTTGATAGTCAAAATAGCAAATTGGGTAGTGAAGAATTGAAAGTGGACACATAATTCCAGAATTGGCAAATATTTAAATAGAATATGTCTTTTTTGTCATTTAAATAATTTCCGTTTTAGATTACAGTTACCTCCTACAGCTCTTAGTAATTACTGTTTTCTTTCTTTATTTATTACAGTACAATATTACTAAATTACCAGATAATCCCAAAATCCATTAAGAAATTGTACATCTAACATCCAGTAGGATTTAACCTACAGTCCCACCTCCGGATCCAAAGTTTAATTGTTTCGCACTTAGATGTAAATAAAAAGGAAAACCCTCGCCAGTTTAAGACCGGTGGAGATACGACGATTTCGCGCTCTGATCGTAATTTTCGCCTCCATTGTTTTCTATCCATTTTACGATAACTAGTTCTGCATCTTCCTGCTGCTGCGGATGGAAAGCAGTTAGGATTTCCTTTTATCATTGTGTTCCAGCAGTTCGTGTTTTTTGTTTAACTTCTTTTTCGACTCTATGAAGGAACGGGTCTCATTGATGTCGCGTTTTGTACCTTCAATTAGATATTTAATATTTTATATATTATACAGTCCGTTTCAGATGGAATCTTGACATGCTGATTCTCTTTGATATTTAGAGTAATCATTGTTTTTTAGTTTAGAGTTTTATTGAATCGATTTTCGATGATTTCAGTTTAATTATGTTTGCTTCAGATTTTTTATTAAGATATTTACTTAACGTACAAGAAAATATAGGACAAGAAGTAATATAAGTTCAATCGGTATCGATTAATAATATGGTTCAAAAATACAGATTTTTTCTTAAATATAATTAAAACTACCAAAAAAGTATTTTTACTTCTTATTAAAAATGTCTGGGTATAAAAAATTTAATGTCGTTTTTGTTTGTTACTTTATTTAACCATTTTTTGTTTGTTTTTACGTTTATAGCTAATCATTTTAATGAGATTCTTGATTTCTTTATTCAGTTTGGCATACTGAAGCTTTAATTTAATATTTTTTAGGTTTGTTTTTCCTTGGTATCTACGTGTGTCACAACAAAAAAATAATTGATTTCTCTATTATGCTATATCTCTTTATATTATATTTATATAATATAACTTTTATAACTTCTTGGAACAACCATCGGCTACTAGACGAGCAATTTCGAATCCCTTGTTTCGTTAAAAATGTGATCGTCGACAATATTGTCAGTATGATGTAAAATGTTGTATTAAACCCCTTGGTATTCTTTGCCAGTCTGTAATGCCTGGACAGGACAAGAATTTCACGTCGTTGTGTGCCATTTTAATTTTGTATTTATTGCAGTTCTGTAAAGCTATCGCAATTTGTACTTCTCCAGATCTAAAATGTCACTTCCAACTTAATTAGCGTTTGGTGATGGTACTATCACTGGTGCATTCCACATAAGTTTAAAACAAGGCATAGCGTTCATATTATTAACTATTATTAACTATGTTATTATTAATTTATTTTTGGTGAAATCCACATGTTTAGACATCGTAGCATTTGATTTCAATCGCCGTTTCTAGTCCACTCAATTTTCACCAATTTTGTTATTTGCAGTGAGTAGGATATGCAACTATTGTTGATCCCTCAAATTTAGAGATATTACAGGTATAAAGTACAATGTTGACCCAAGATACCCTAAGTATTACCTTGTGATTTAAATATGAATATCCGTTGCTATATCCTATTCTAAAGTGACCATGCGGTTTATCTGGCTAGGTAATTCGCTTGGCAAGTTATATTCGAGGCATATGTCTAGATATATGGCGAGAAACATCTCATTTTTGCCAAAAATCTTCTGAATTACATGCATAATTCGATGTTGCGCAAAGCGGAGTAGTATCACGTGATATGGCAAGCTAGCATTTCTGTAGTTACCGGATGGCATTTGTTTTTGCAATAGTATAAAACGATGCTTCACTGAACTTTGATGTAAGAATTACGAATGTCATCATACGACCATCATTTAAGTGTATTATGATTTCAACATGTTTACGCTTGAATAATGATGTAATTCTGCATTTCTAGAAAGCTGGGCCCATACAGCAACACCAAGAGAAATTGAGAGAGATGCGCTTATTTGAGATAAAATAACTAATGCTATATAGAAAAAGTATATAGAAAAGTTATCGGAAAAGATTTTTAAATGTTCCTCAGGGTCTATTCAAGAGAATCACTGAGTCACAGAGAAAATTAATAAAAAAGTCGATAAAATAAGAGTGTACAAACTCTTCCTTCAGGCACTGAAGAGAATGATTATTTTTGTCTAGTGTCTAGTGTGCCAGTTGCAGAGAATGTGCTCATATTCAAGTCACTTCTGGCGTGAATGGTGTTATGTTTACCTGATCTCTAACAACGACTAAATCAATTAAGTTATTTTTAATTAGATGTTTAAGTTTTGTTTTTATCTCTATGAGGAGCTCCATACATTTTTTATGTTTTTGTTTCCATATTTCTTATGTTTTAATGTGTATATGTTTGTGTTCTTATATTTCAACTCCAGTTCTTTCCTTTTCATTTAATATGTTCCTTCTAGTGAAGTTTTGCATCAAGAGTCATTTCGAGGTATTCTATATAGTATCGTCATTGGTTGATGCGGTCTGATCATAGGTAAACTGCACATGTACAGATTTATTCGAGTTTGGGTTGAGATTTTGGTTATTTTCACTGCTGTGTTGGTATTAGGTTTTATTTTTCTATAATCGGTTTTCTTTTCAATAGGAGTTTTTCAAATACCTTAGCCATACCAGTGTTAATAAGATAGCGTTAAAGTCTTTTACTTCATTTTATGATTTTCCGTTTTTGCGATCATGATAATCTCAACCATCTTCTAAACGCCTAGGACATGTTTTAGTGCAGTGGAAATGCTGCATTGATGAAGTTGGTAAGCTCCGTTTTTGGTAGATTTTGCAGGAATTGATCTGTTATTAAGCCATAGCCTGGATATTTAAATGGATTGATGCCAACTTTGATCTCGATCATGCGGTCAAGTGGTTCAAATTTTGGAGGTTGCAAATCAACCCCCTGAAAATCCAGGCCATCATTTTCCACAAGAAGTGTTACGCACTGCGCGTCTCGCAACAACAACAACAAAAGATCGACACCGCAATAATTCCATGGCTGGATAACGTCACGTACCTAGGTCTTCACTTCGACCGGCGGTTCGGTTGGCATTCCCAAATCCAGAAAGCAATCCAGAAAGGTTCGGGGTTAGCAAACCTGCTATCTTCTCTGATCTGCCCTTCTAGCAGACTTCGCATCTCCATCAAATGCTTATTTTACAAGATGTTAATTCGGTCCGTACTCCTCCACGGATCTAATGTCTACTTCAAGTTTGTTACACCCAACCAGGTCAAACGGCTTCAAGTTTTCCCAAAATAAGCTCCTCAGGAGAATATTAAACGCTCCATGGATTGTCAGAAATAATCAAATTCATAGGGAAACACACTCCAGAAATCAAGCACTTCATATCTCAATCATTCCACAAATAACAACTCAGCTCAAGTTCTTCTGAAAACTCGCTTGTTCGCGAGCTGGTCGACATGGTGGGAGCTTAGCACCGCGTCACCGCTAAGCTCTCCCCCTTTTCCAGGCTGAAACGACCTCATCCGTCGCTACAGTCATAACTTTTGCCCCCATACAACAGTACCCAGTTGTGTGTTAACTCAGGTTCGCGAATCAATAGAATCGCCGGGCCCTCGTGCCCAATAACGACTGCCCGATCAGCGGGTGCCATATCCCAAATTTAATGCAGTAGCAGTAGTGATCCACAGGGGTCAACTGTGAGGCGGTTTCGGTTTAGTGTATTGGTCTCCGCGACCAGGTATGCGTCATGCATTCCACCGCCTGGTTTTTAGGCCAGAACAAAAAAAAAGCCAACTTTGATATGTTTGGTGACTTTTAGCGTGACTAATCGAATTTTCACAGTCTATATCCTGAAAATTATATTCCATTTCATTTTCCTTAGGTTGTAACTTCCGTTTAATTTGTTTGTGATAAAAAGGAAAGAAAATATTAGTGTTTGTGTACATCATTGGCTTAAGTCATCTCTTTGCACGTGGCGGTTTCTAATGAGCCATGTGTCTCTTTTCATTATAAAGTAAATTTAGTATAGTAAACAAGGGATTTGTTAAAGTTTTTTGTAATTAACTGATATTAAGAATATCTCTCCTAATATTTTCTTTGATTTCGATTCGAAATTAGCCAGAATGCAGTAGCCTGATACCAGATAAAAAAAATTAAACGTTATATGTTATAGATACATAATTCTGGAGATTTTTCGTAAATTTCCTAATCTTACCTCGAAACCTTTTCCTTTCTTTAATTTATCATAAAATTTCAATTTAGCAGCAGTTTTCAATTTTCAATAAAACATTGAAACCATAATGTATCCAAACAAGCGAATAAATATAACGTATGTAACACAATATGGCCGGGTAAAAAACCGTCGAAGATCCGAACCGATAAAATCGCGATCTGTATTATCGAATCGACGTTTTTTTAATAAAATATCGGATTTTATTAGGGTCCTCTGAATTATGATGCTCGTATTTTCGTTAGGATGTCCTTTTCCTTGGTCGGGCGTTCTTTTTTACCCCCCTCGCGGCTTAGCCTACGAGACATCTTAGCGGACGACGACGGCGAACTGGAATTTAAACGGCTCGACTGGTGGGATCTTCTCGTCAGCGACTTTGCCAAAGGAGAAATCCGGAAAAATCGCTTTTTAAAATGTCGTTTATTATTTATGGGTTTTGTGAAAGGTGAATGGGAAACATAAGATTGGATTTTTAGTATGGGGCTTAACTTGGCGAATCAATGGCGTGTGTTCTATGGCGTTTTCCCTTATTTTCTAGGATAATCGCATTTTTTTCACGCCGGTCTGACTTATAATGTATTTTATGATTGACATATTTGGATATTGGTCTGGAATAGTTCTATATTTTTAACGGAAAAGCGATATTAGACAATTTTTACTTGGTTTAGTTTATAGTTTCGGCCTTCGGTAATATTTTTTGCTCCTTGGAGGAGTTTCTAGTATTTGTCCTTAAAACAATAAGGTCTCCTTTGCCAATTATAAGATCTTCATCCATTTTTTTTCCTTTGGTATTGTGTACATTTTACAAATTACTAACTGATTAGATATTGCATAGGATTTATGTGTCATTTTCTTTACCCTCATTATCATAATCAATCCATAACTGGCGATGAAAAAAGACACTGGTTGTCGTCTACATCTGAATCTAACACAATTTCGTACAGAAACATGTAGAACATGCTTGAAGCATCGCATTTGAATGACTCCAAGATTGTAACAGCGTAAAAGTCTGCGAGCCATACAAGAGAATTGACAAAATCTTCTTCTTTTTCTCACACTTATTCGATATAAATATCGCCTACGTGAACTCCGGTGCCTGCAGTCAATTGTCAGTTGCCAGTACATTGTTTTTTTCTTCATTCATTCCCAAACTATATGGGACTGTAATGCAACCTTGGTAGCAGTATATTGAACGTGATTGTCTATTTTTGAATACTTTTCGCATAACTGTATTCTATTCGCTACTATGTTAAAATTTGCAGAAACGAAATGTTCTTGGGGAACACCGACTCGGATCTATGTAAATTTGATAAATCATTGTATACTCACACTCAATTAATGGAACCATCATAAGATTCCTGGAGAAGTTTAACATTTTCAACACCCAAACTACTATGCATCTGAAAGCAGAATGAAAATCAATAAAAACGACTATCGTACACTTTTCACATATATGTTCCTCAACAAATTCAGTCAAGTGAAATCTACATAACCGTGATTTGGTTTAAAACCTGCCTTCTTGTTGCAGTAATTTCTATTATCTATTTTTTAATATCTACATTTCTGACAATTGATAGTGAAACTGAAATGTTGAATAAATAGTCATGATAAATTTTATAGAGACCGCTGTGTTAAATATCTAATAAAAGTTTTTTAAACATTCCTAAATATGTATCCAGTAAATGTCTTCCTAATTACGATATGCAGCAATTAGCGCTGGGTCAATTTTTTACAAACGTAAAGCTTATGAATGATCTTGTCAATCAGGTTATGGTAAAGAGCCACATCTAATGAAAAGAGAAGAATTAACTTTAGGCCTTGAACTTGAACATAAATTAGACTCATGGGATTTTCAGCCACTATAAATGATTTGGTGTCCTATAATTGCCATAAATCAAAAATCAATATTACAAACAGAAGGCCAAATAAATAGATAAAAATTGGAACCTGTATAAGTCCTGCTTTGAATGTATCTAATAAAACAATGGGTGTTAATGTTCAAATAATCCATTAGGAGTTAGGAATTTTAACCAGTCTACTTTCAGTAAAATATAAAATGAGCCGATTTACAGAGCTGTGATCAAAAAGATCCAAATTTTTTCTGAGCTATGATATGCTAATTGCTTTTGTCCGATTGTTTACAAAAGCCAAGCAATGAAAAAATCAATGAAATCAGATGAGTAAGCATTAGATGAACTTGAACAAAAATTAAACTCATAGGATTTTCAGAAACTATAAATAATAATAGAAAGCAAAAAGGAAATATAAAAAACCAAAAGTTATATAAGTCTTGGGTGTTAATATTTATATAATCCACCAAGAGTTAGGAATTTTATTCAGTATATTTTCAATAAAATACAGATTAGTCGGTTTATAGAGCTGTGATTAAAATATGCTAAATTTTTTCGGGGTATCGGAAACTGCCGGTTCTAAGATCAGATTAACGACAGTTGCATAAATTGTAGAGACATTACCAAAAACGTTTATTTGTCCAGGTTGGACCGAACCAATATTAATATTTACTCACATGTTTGCGTAGAATTTGTTTAATAAAGACATATTTTAGTAAGATTAGTTCACTTTTCATACATATTATCATTACCGTTACATATTTAATATTTTTAAAAAATGCTTTATATGGTAACTTTATACATAGCTTTTTTTAATCAATATATAGCTCCTATTAATCTTATGAGATATTTTTTCCGTATATTTCACTGTATGTATGGGTAATGATTGAAATTATGTGATTATTGGTGTCCCAATGGTGGACTAATTTTTATTTTGCTGGTTTTATCAACATCGCCCTGTATTAAATCGAAACCGGATTCAAATTCCTCCCAGTCTAGGCTTAAAATAATGCCTCAAGGTTGTCAGCCTCGTAAATTAACGCGCCACTGCCGAAAAAGACAACTTTTGCTTCCGAACCAGAGTGGCACGAAATACCCGGTCTCGGTTATCGAACATTCTCCCACCCGGTTTAACGCAACAAGACCAACAGAGACCGCGAGAGGGATAAAGATAAAGCAAAAACAAATTCGATTAAATCATCGAACCCGTCCCATTGTGGTTCGCGCTCCCCTGTATCGTCGCTACACCCGTACCCCACCGCTTGTCTCACGCGCTCGAGATTGAAATAAAGTTTTATTGTACCGAGAAAAGGCGTCGGTGGGTTGTAGTGGGTGGCAGGGTGGAATATAAACGTTTCGAAGACGATTTTGGCCAATTGCATTACCATAATCTGGCGGGGGATGGGAGGGAGTTAAAGTGAACGACAACACTAAACGGTATTTTCGGAAAGATATAGATAAAATTATTTTTGGGATGTTGTTTTTGGGTATCATTTGTTAATGGTTCGATTTGTGTCGATTCTGGCGACGATAATAAAATATTATTCTAGCATTAATGGCGTGGTAGATTACCTAATGAACATTTTGGTATAATGACTTGCTCGCGTGATTTGAAAATAAAAAATCTTATTTGTGTATCGCTCTATTTTGGTTTAATAAATTGACTGATATTCAAATTTTTTCTGTATCCGTAAAACTGATTGCTATTATAGCTTTCAATTAGTTATAGTACGCAAGCAGTGGGGTGTACACTTTTTTTTATTAATCTCCTAGAACCTCAACAATCTGCCCGTGGGCAATAACTCTTTTTACTATTTTACAAGTGCAAAATATATGTATTAATGTAAACTTATTCAAAAGTTCTGCTTTCCTGTTTTTACAAGGACTGAAGTCTCCCTGCATTGTTCTCATAATTTTCCTGACCATATCTCCTGCAGTAATTATTTGACCATCATTCAGAGTTTGAAAGTAACCTGAATACATTTTAGTATCACTAGATGTGAGTGAGAGTTCAATTGAGGAACAAAGACTGCATATTTTTGATAAATATGGTAGTTACCTACTATTATATGATTTCAGTTATAAAATATAACTATCCTGACATGTAGTAGATCACTTCAGTAAGTGATCTACTGTACAACTTAAAATCTAAATCTTATTCTACGTACTATTCTAATTTATTTTAAAGTTTATCCTAACTTATTCTAAAAACTATGCTTGCTTATTCTAGAGATTGTTAAATCTAACTCTATGTGTCAATTAATCAGTTGGTATGGCAGTTTGCGTTTGAGTCTACTCAGAGTGCCTTAAAACTTGGTACCTAGGTATAGGAAGACCCATTAGCACTTAATCTCTAATGAAAAAAATATTAGCAGCAGTTTTAAATTTTTACAGCATTGGTTTTCCTGAATCTGCGTTCTAGTTCTGTATTGTCTAAGAGAGATGGTGAGTCCTTGGGATAGTGTATACATAGGAATGGAACCTTTTCTCACATTTTGTTGCGGCTCCCTTGATTTCCCCTATGACAGTTGTCTGAAGGTCTCGGTGTAAGTAATTTTGCCTGTTTTAGCTGGGTTGGTTTTATTGGTGGTTTTAAAACTATTCTGGAGATAATATATATGGCATACTACTGGGTTCGCAAACCAAATTCGCCAACTACTGTCGTTCTCTTTGCATGTTGGACTGCAGATTTACGGATCAGCACTATTCGATTAAAGAACTGCCAAACGTAATGAAAACAGGCCTTTGATTGACTACGATGATCTTGTATTATATCCTCTACATATAGCTAGGCTTATTGAAGGATCTTGTGAAGGCGAGGGATAAAAATAGTGAAAGATTTTGTATTTATAACCTATTTTTTCAATTTAAGTTACGCAAGGTCAAAAGAAGAGATTCTGAACGGCCCTCTAAATCAAATACTAGGTAATTATAGAGAATGGGATGCGAGATGTCATTATATTATGGCGACCGCCACGACCCTTTAGGCCACCCCGAATTCACCACCAGCAAGTACAAAGGTTGGCAACGCCGATGGATTGGTACCATGCGGCTCCAGGCGATAAAAAACCATCACGACGACGTCTCGTTCTCTTTGCTTTTCTCCATCCCCTTCTAATAGTACCACCTCCACAGCGCTACCGTACTTCCTCTACCTAACCTAATATCCTTTCAATTCTCCCGTCGACCACATGTATCATTTAACATTGAAATAAACGGTATTTCTTCAACCAGTGTTTTTAGTTCTCGTGCAAATTCCTTCCGAAAATAGTAGTGAGTGTTGGGACAAATAATCGCAGCGGCAGCCACACATTTCGACCGACTGACCGACCCGACGAACATTCCTACAATACATTAATTTTTAATTCTCATTTCTTTGTTTCCCCTTTAAATCTGGGAGACGGGTACGGTAAACAAGCGAAGCTGTTCTTCAGGACGTAAGAAGGTATGAACGATGCTTACAAGGTCGTTTAGACGTAGATATCTTCTAATTATTGCTGATATTTAAAACGGAAACATATTCCCGATATTAAAGATTGTTAAAAGTTTTAAGTTAACTATTTTTCTTTTCTGTGGCAATATATATTTTTTACCCAGTATTTTATATTTTGATGACCACGAATATATTAATAGCAAGTTTTGTTGTCGGTTTTATTCCAACTATTCACAACTCAATAAAGCAATGTGTATTCTGGACCTTTATTTGGATTTTTTACTAATATTTTCTTTCTTATGTTTCAAAGACTTCTTTATACCAACTAGAGATCATCTGGATTGGAGCTACCGTACCGAGATTGTAGGCTCCCGAACAGGGTCCTCAACATTGAGGTTATTAACTGGCGAGTGACCAATTTATAGATAATCTCATCATCAGAAGACATCCCATCTTACTCAGCCTGGTTACTGGCGTGACTGGGAACATTTTCCTTGTCGGATTTTGCACTCTCTTGGACACTCACATTATTAAATTTACGACAATGCCCCAACAGGATTCGAGCCCGCCACAATCGCAACAGTAGGAGGGCCGTCCTGTCGCCTTGACAGCTCCGCCAACCAAGCCGGCTCTTCAGTAATCATAAATTGTTCGTTACAGTACCTAAATATATAATTTTTTTAATTTAAAGACACTGTATTTTAGTTGAAAAGTGCTTGGAAAGTTAATTAATTTTTCTTAAAAATATTTTATGAAATACCTATAAGCAAAAAAACACAAAATTTAGGGACTAGAATAAAGTTTTGGGATGTTTTTAACTCTAAAGCTTCATCGGATGTTGTTAAATTTGATTACGAAAAGATACAGCGTTTTTCTCCGTTGGGCGAATTGAAAATATTTGTTAATTTAATAAAGAAACAAACATCCAAAATAAATAACCAATGTATTATTTCCATTAAACGTAAAGTGAGAACGAAATTCTAAAATAATTAACTAATTTGTATGCCCCTTTAGGTGTGAGTTGTTATCAAAAGAAACAGCGGTGTTTTTCTAAAGCTACAGAAAATGAAAAAAAAAAAGACCTAATGAAAACCCTAAACAAACGGCAAACATATTTAACCGGCATATTTATTCACCTTTTCGAAATGGAATAAATTTTATTGTAACAAAACTTCAAAGTATGTCTGACGATAAAACATACAAGCCTTTTATAAATAAAATTAATGTAATTAAAGAGAAATGGGCCACACTTTTAACTCTTTTTATGTTCGTTTGTTTCGACGCCTGTTAGGTATTAATAAAAATCCAACATTTTTCTCTGTGTAATTTTAACGTATAAAAATATCGACTCACGGAAAACATATTACACCTCACAAATAAATCTGAAATACGTTTTTGTTTGTATACATGAAGTTACTAATGTTATATTGACAAAAAAGTAATTTCAGTTTTTCCATACCAGGCCTATAAATTAATTTTGAAGGATTTATTACAGATGGCGTTATGTGTATTAAGTCACATCGCGTACATTAGCAACCAACTTTATATCGAAGCCTCACCGACAGGCTTCAGTTTTAAATGTTATTTCGTCGAAGTGTCTACAAAATGTTCTTCCGGTGCGTTGAAAATGTGTGAATTTGTTATGAATAAATTGAATTTAAGAAGATTTACATTTCTTTTTCAATATAAAAAAAACAGCTAATAGTCGGTCGGCAGAGTTGGATTTCTAGCCGGTTTGATGTTTTAGTATAGACCCATATTCGCACCCTATAAGTTCAAATAGGCTTTATTTCTAACTAGGTATTAATAAAAATCCAACATTTTTCTCTGCGTAATTTTAACGTATAAAAATATCGACTCACGGAAAACATATTACACCTCACAAATAAATTTGAAATACCTTTTTTTTGTATACATGAAGTTACTAATGTTATATTGAAAAAAAAGTAATTTCAGTTTTTCCATACCAGGCCTATAAATTAATTTTGAAGGATTTATTACAGATGGCGTTATGTGTATTAAGTCGCATTGGGTACATTAGTAACCAACTTTATGTCGAAGCCTCACCGACAGGCTTCAATTTTAAGTGTTATTTCGTCGAAGTGTCAACAAAATGTTTTTCCAGTGCGCTGAAAATGTTTGAATTTTGTGCTGAGTAAATTGAATTTAAGAAGATTTACATTTCTTCTTCAATATAAAAAAAACAGCTAATAGTCGGTCGGCAGAGTTGGATTTCTAGCCGGTTTGATGTTTTAGTATAGACCCATATTCGCACCCTATAAGTTCAAATAGGCTTTATTTCTATCTAGGTATTAATAAAAATCCAACATTTTTCTCTGCGTAATTTTAACGTATAAAAATATCGACTCACGGAAAACATATTACACCTCACAAATAAATCAGAAATACGTTTTTTTTATACATGAAGTTACTAATGTTATATTGAGAAAAAAGTAATTTCAGTTTTTCCATACCAGGCCTATAAATTAATTTTGAAGGATTTATTACAAATGACGTTATGTGTATTAAGTCACATCGCGTACATTAGTAACCAACTTTATATCGAAGCCTCACCGACAGGCTTCAGTTTTAAATGTTATTTCGTCGAAGTGTCAACAAAATGTTCTTCCGGTGCGTTGAAAATGTGGGAATTTGTGATGAATAAATTGAATTTAAGAAGATTTACATTTCATCTTCAATATAAAAAAAAACAGCTAATAGTCGGTCGGCAGAGTTGGATTTCTAGCCGGTTTGATATTTTAACAGGTCAATTAAAGAAGTCCTCGGCCTACCATAGTAAGTCATATTTTTTGGCAAAATTAGTTTTTTTATTCAACATAATTCCCTTCAAGGGTGATCCACTGATTATAGTGACCCTCCAACTTTTCCATACCATTTTTGTAGTACGATTTGTCCTTTGCTTGAAAAAAGGCCTCAGTTTCGTTGATCACTTCTTCATTCGACGAAAATTTGTTCCCAGCCAGCATTCTTTTGAGATCTAAGAACAGGAAAAAGTCGCTGGGGGCCAGATCCAGCGAAGAATACGGTGGATTAGGAAGCAATTCGAAGCCAAATTCATGGATTTTGCCATCGTGTTCACTGATCCCCATCGATTTCGTCTTTCAAACGGTCCAATAACGATATGTAATAGTTGCTGGTTATGGTCCTTCCTTTTTCAAGGTAGTCAATGAAAATTATTCCTTACGCATCCCAAAATACAGACGCCATAACCTTGCCAGCCGACTGTTGCCTTTTCCCACTCTTTGAAGCGGATTCATCGTGTGCAGTCCACTCGGATGACTGTCGATTGGACTTCGGAGTTACGGATGGATGGAGACATGTTTCATCCATTGTCACATATCGACGCAAAAACTCGGGTTTATTACGCTTGATTATCTTCAAACGCTGCTCCGAATCATCAACTCATCGTTGTTTTTGGTCAAAAGTGAGCTCGCACGGCACTCATTTTGCACATAACTTTCTAATACCCAAATATTTGTGAATGATAGGATGTACACGTTCAATTGATATCATTAGAGTATCTGCTATCTCATTCAGTTTCAATTAACGGTCATTCAAAATCACTTTATGGATTTTTTAAATGTTTTCGTCGGTAACAACCTCTTTTGGGCGTTCACTGCGTTCACCATCTTCGGTGCTCATTTCACCACGTCTAAACTTAGTATACCAATCCTTGATGGTTGATTTTACTGGGAAAGTGTCCGGAAACTCGGCATCAAGCCAAGTTTTTGCTTCAACTGTATCTTTGTATATTAATTGTTTTTCACAATAACAAAAGTTGCTTCACTCAAAATGCTGTAATTCACAAACATTCAAAAAAAAAGTATAAACACAAAAAAATTATCCGACAGCTGTTAAATTACACACGCAACTTTTGATGGTTAGTGCCAACTAAAAAATACAGGGATTTAATTCTAGTACCGCCATTTATCTGTCAGGCCGAGGGCTTTTTGTCTAATGTCATGTTATACCAAAATATGGGTAACGAAAATAATAATAATTTTTATTTTTTTAGAAAGTTACTTTTATTATTTTATTACAAAGCGCCACGAATTTTTTCCAGGATCTAATGTATTCCACCGTTTAACTACCACGTTGGTAAACGGAATATTAATTTCAATTGGCTGAGGCCAGATCCTATTACAGATATCACCCGTCTCAAATGAACAGTATTAAGCGGAAGATTGCCAAGTAAAATGCCGTTTTTCCGCGTAATTTTTGCCGTTTTATTTTTTTCAAAGTTGTTTTCATCGTGCCATTTTGATCGGTAATAAGACGAAATAATGGAGGAGTGTCGAGGTGTTGCGTGCGTTTCCCTTTTTCCTATAGAGGAAATGTCTTTCTCGCCAGATTGTAATTGAGGCGGCGCGAGAGAGAACTAAAACGGCATTTCGTGCTGCTAATGTTCCAGTTCTTTTTTCGATTTCATGGAAATTTGTTGGAATTACAGTTGAAATTTGACCGGCGAGGTCCTTATCAGCGTCGCCGAACTCCCGAACTGTCATAATTAATATAATTAGAAAAAGGACCGAAGATTTTTCTTTAGTCATTAAAGCGATATTGTAGGAGATTGAAGCGCTCTGTTATTAGATTCACTGTTTTATGTCAATCATATTTTTAAATAAAGCCCCGCCTAGAGAAACAATCATTCAGATATGAAACTCGAGGTAGAAAAAGCAAAAAATGTATATATATCACAGGGAATTAGCATGTATTATAACATTTGTACTACTGTGATCAAAACAGACATGAAAAGGGGGAGTCAGTGTGGTTGATAACGCTTAATTTTTTCAACACGACAAAGAACCCTTTCACACAGCATTAGTTCTTCTCCATCTGTCCGTCTTACTCTTTACTCTTTTGGCTATATCTGAAGCGCCAAAAATAGTTTGGAGAGCATTATATTTAGACGATCCATTGCTGTTTATTTTAAAAATCCTGCTAATTTGTGAAAATCAATTGAGATGAAAATCATACATCTCTGTTGTTGACTATCATCTCACCGAGTTTTTGTATCATGAGGCTTCTTTTTATTTTGTTTATTCTTCTTATATGATGTTTTAGAATAATGCGAGGTAAATTATCAAGATTAAAGCTAAACTGAGATAGGTAATTAGTTGCTGCTATTTATAAGATCATTTATTTTTTTGTGGGAAATTTCTGCAATAATGCCGAATTTCATCTGGCAGTTACATAGAGGAAGGGAGCTGAGAAGTTCACCATTATAAGGTCCCCTTTTACCAACTATGGGTTTACCTGGACTGGGCCTAAGAAGGAAGGCTAATCCCAGAAGACATCCGGTCTTATCCAGCCTGGTTACTGGCGTCACTGGGATCATTTTCATTGTCGGATTTTTCACTCTTGCCTAGAACATTCACAAATATTAAATAATTACAAGCACAAATTTACGACCATGTCCCAGTAGGATTCGAACCCGCGTCTATCGCAACTGTAGGAGGACCCTCCTATCACCTTTATCACTGCGTCACCAAGCCGGCAATAGAAATTGATGTCGGTATAAAGCCTCTCTCTATACAAAATCCTGACTAAATTAAGCGCCCAACATGATAACGTTCTAAACTAATAATTCTAAATTAATAATAAACTAACAATTCTAACTAATATTATAATGTGGTGGTCAATAAGCCCTCCAGTAATTAATAGAAAGCACAGCTTAAGGTACGAAAGCTTAGTTATACAAAACACTTATTTTTATTTCGTTCATTGACAAAATGCTGGTTTCGTCTTAATTCCCATCGTAAGATAGAGGGGATATTTTAAATCACATGAACAATCCTAATTTTTCTATTTCCTTGGTCAGAAAATGGTCTTCTCTGATGACATCTGTCTGCTACAAGCTCGTTATATTTTGCATTAGTGATTCATCCAACAGAAAGAATCTAATACCTGCACATCAGTTAGGTTTTATAAGTTTAAATAACATTTAATAATTGACCAGCTAGAAAAAGCCTACGATGTTAAAAAGGTTTGTTCAACAATATCCTCAGACGAAAGGCCAGCGTTGGATGACATCAGACTCTTGTATAAACTGCATAAAACTGTCGATGCGATATGTTGAACTTTTAAACTTCCACATATCATCCTCACTTCATTTAGAGTTTAGCAGGAAGAAGTCTACTCAATAATAAAAAAAAACAGAAGCAACTGTATCGCAAGGCAGTGTTTTGGACCCTGCTTTATACCTACACGTGATAAATAGAAAATGTTATTATGGCTAGACTTGCTGATGCACTACGACAGCTTGCTATAGGAGACAATGGCGAGAAGCAACTAGAAATCTACTACACTACAAGTATTAATATTAATAAGGGGACCTAGACATGCAGAATAGAAATCAAGTAATATAGAAAAGAACTGGTATTAAAATACAAACAAATATATTGGTTATTTGCAAGATAATCTAAATTATCTGTACATAACATATATATATATATATATATATATATATATATATATATATATATATATATATCTGCTATACAAGCAGATTCTAAAACCTATATGGAGCTACTGAATTCAGTTTTGAGGATGTTTTGTGCGAAATAATATAAACATGACACAATCTACATAATAAAATTCTGTGAAGTATTGTGGATGCACCCAGATGCTACAGGAGCCATTATTTACACGGAGACCTTCGGATTCCAACTGCCACCAAATTAAGAGATTCGCAACAAGATGTGAGAAAACACACGACTCCCATGTAGTTCTTCGTCTTGGAACTCCTGGAACTAGGACGCAGACTCAACAGAACCAAACCGTGTAATCTTGTGTAGTTTCGTAGTGAAGTGCACTATATGGTAAAATACTAAGTGATGCTAACTTCTATTTTATTATATATTAAATAATGGTCAATGGGTCTTGCTAGATAAATCGCTAGTTTTAAGTCACTATAGATAGAAATTGTAAGTTAGTCGGCAGTGTAAGTAATAGTATATTAATGAATAAAAAATGAGCACAAATGATGTTTGATTCAACGACATCAAAATTAATATTGTCAGAGATATGCCATAATATTTTATAATTTTCCATTGTAACTTCATGTTAATTTAGTAAATGTCTCGTAACTCTCACCGTGTAATCTTCCTGGGCTACAATCATGAATGATTTATAGGAGCTCGGCTCGTTTTGTATTCCACGACAGTCAATCAATTAATTTAGCTAAACAAAATTCAGTAAAATCTAAAACGGTTAATTAATATTTATCAATTAGGTACCCTCCGCGTCTAAATTTCATTTATGCCTTTATAAATGATATCTTGATGTCAATAATATTCTTTACCAAAGATACATAATGCTAGGAAGCTTTCAGAGCATTGTACTTCGTCGAGTTATAAATGGTGATTCGTTAAAATGGTATTAAGTCGACTTTTGGCTTCTTATTTTTGAGGTATTATTAAATAATTTGAAAATATCAAGCAATAGAGCTCAGAATAAAATATTTTTTGAGATTTTACGTTATTACTTTTATTAAATTATATTTTTAATGGGTTTAAGATATAAACATATTTACTAAATAAATTGTAATTATAATATTTGCATATTGTTGAGAAAGAATGTCTATCTCAAGTGAAAGAGTTTAAAAATGTGGTGTAGTAGCCACTATATATTTGACGAAAATCAATAATTTAATGATTTTTCAACCCTAATATATTAAAAAAACTGGCCTGATTTTTTTTAACCTCCCTAAAATTAATTCGTATCCCTTGTATATATTTAGAATGTTCCTGATTTTTTATTAGATTTCATAACTGTATGAAATTGGGCGAAAACCTCTTAATATTCATTTTCCGAAAATATTCATAAACATCATTAAAAGCATCAGGAGCGTTTTTAATATCAAGCAGGGAAATATTCCTGCCCTTACCAAAAGCTGATGAAGTGGAAACGTTGGGGAGCCATACTAAAACAACTTTATTAACTAAGTGAGAAATATTCAGCTTCCCTAGTGTGGTTTTCACCGGTTTTCCTTTCGGATCGTTTTCCAAAATCATTTCCATATAGACAAAAGACGGATTTTATGCGCACCGCAAAATTATTTAAATTGACTCCCGCTCCCACATACAGTTAGAAAATCTCGCTTATTTGCATCCATATTATGACGTATTACTTGTAGTTGCTACTGACGTATCATATTATATGGTACTGTTACGGTGTCATAGTATTTGAAACTTTTTCTCTTACTCTATCATGTGTATTGGGTTAAGAAGTTCTGTCCATATTCTAAAATATATTAAAAGAGCGACGTACTCAAATCACATGCTATTATGTTTTCATATAAAGATAAGAAGAGTTCTTTGCGTATTACGATACTCAAATAACTAAATTTCACTATATCCATATTTTTTAAAGATAATTTATTTATATACATTTCGAACACTAATTGTTTAAGATGTTTTAATTGATGGCATTTTGTCATTTTTCCGGTAAAATCGCAATTCTAACAATGTAAATTCTCTAAATTACTTCACAATCTCTTTTTTATTATCCAAACTCTATCAACTTTTGCCGGAGTTACTAAAAATTGGGGTGGATAGAGAACAACCCCATTCATATTGATCAGCTTTAACCGTTCTTTTAATCGCTTGCTTCAATTGCATTCATTATTAACAGTAAAGAATTAATAGTTTGCTCGGGTTCGAACCGCTCATGAGGAATACTTCTTTCCAACCCCACAAACTTTTCTTTGTGTCTATGCGGGCTTTATCTTAATGGGACTTCTTCAGGATTTAAAACAATCTCTTTTTGACATTGTGGCCGTACCTGATCCAGTTTATATCGCTCAAAATCACTCATTTCAAAAATGAGTCGATTTCCTTTCGTTGCAACAGTGATCCACAAATGGAAAATTGGTCTATTCCATTTTCAACTGTTAATTCATCTAGAACCCAAGGGTTGCGCTTGTTTTGGAATCTGATCTTATGTGAGTAAAACTACATTTGTTGAATTGGTGTTTTATTCAAGTATTTTTTAAAAATGTATTTATTACATTGTTACTAGTTGTTGTCGACTAACCTACAATTTGTTTTTACAATAACTTAAATCTAGATATATAGCTAGGAGGACTCATCAGCCCTAACTTAATCTCTGGTGTAATAATGTTTATATATTAACTTTTATTTTATTAACGCTTTGGTGTATTATTTTGATATTGACATGAGAATCAAGTGGGTTCTCACATCTCCTTGCAATTCTCTTGATTTCCTGAGCGAAAGTCGGTATCTACAATACTTCTCAGGACTTCGTTCTGGATAACTTGTATTGTATTTATATTACTTCGCTCGGAACATCCCCATAATTGAATTCTTTGTGTCCATCTAGGTTTCAATACGTGCTTATATAATAGCAATCTGTTATGTATTGATAATTGTGATTTTCTTTCAATTAAACAATACATTATCTTAAACTTTAATTCCAGTTCGTTCGTTTCCTTTTCATATTCCTTCCAGCGATGTTTTCATCAAGATTCATTCCGAAATACTTAGCGTTATTGCTATATAGGATGGGTGAAATGGGGCTCTCGATTTAATCAGTTCGATGTACATTTTTACGGATTTCGCAAGTTTATCATCATTTTTGGTACTACTCCCCACAACTTGTTCCATGAAATTCAAGAATTTCACACAAATGTATAAATGCCGTTTAAATATATATTTTCAACAGTTTTTCCATCTTGTCTTGTTTTTAGTTGATCATTGAATAGATTTTCTACTGTGTTCAGTAATTATTTGAATGTCTCTTTTCACGATGCTTTGCATCTTATTAGAAACGCTCAAATTTGTATTTTCGACATTTATTACTTTTGTTGTTTGATTTGAGACAATCTGGGGCCTAAGCTAATCAGACACTTTTACAAATTTGTGGTGATGCTGTTCCTTCCTATCCTAAATGTAGGTTTTTGTTTCAACTACATAAAAGTGGTCATTTTAATGTCATTGACAAAGAACTACCTGTAGAACCAACAGTTCGAAGATGGTTAATAGCAATTAATTGCAAATAATGTAATCTTATTCCAGAACATCAGTTTGGATTTCGCAATAAGCATGGGACTATAGAACAAGTGCATAGACTTGTAAACAAAATAATCATTGACCTAAATGCCAAAAGATATTTTTCGGCTGCTTTTCTAGATATATCTCACGCTGTTAACAAAGTATGGCATACGGGCTTGCAGGTTAAAGTAGAGAAGCTTCTCCCTCATCCGGACTATCAGTTACTAAAATCATATCTCACTGATTTTTTATTGTAAATCAAGGGGATGAAAATACTGAATTAAATCCCATATATGCAGTAGTTCCGCAAGGTAGTGTACTGGGTCCAGTACTGTATCTTCTGTATACTTCCAATCTGCCCACCACAAAAATAACTATTGTGGCAACATACGCAGACGACACAGCAATCTTAGCATCCCATGAAGATTATGGTTGAAGACATGGCGCATTAAAGCCAATGAAACAAAATCCACCCATGTAACGTTTACCCTGCGTAGAAGAACATGTCCACCAATGAATATCAATCATCGTCAACTCCCCCAAGCAGAGCATGTTAAATATCTTGGTATGCACTTAGATCAATGCCTAACCTGGAAGAAGCACATACTCTATAAATGAAAACAACTTCGACTGAAATTATGTGAAATGTATTGGCTCATCGGGCGCAAATCCAAGTTATCATTAGATAACAATGTATTATACCCCATTTATGGGGTACCGCTAGCAAATCTAATATATCCATCATTCAACGGTTCCAAAATAAAGTGTTGCGTGCCATTGTTGATGCTCCGTACTATATTTCAAATAAAGTGATACAACGCAATATTCCTCTAGAACCTATAACGAGTGTAATTCAACGTGTTTGTGTCAAGTACTTCAAAAGAGTGTCAGTGCATCCCAATGTACCCGCTAACCAGCTAAATATGCGACGTGATAGTGAAGTGCGTAGACTAAAATGTTTAACACCACCTGATCTGATTAGTGGACATATATAGACTTTAGAATAAGACTAATTAATTAAGATAATGCTTTATACAGGAGATCGCTTAATGAAGTGATTTTCTACATGCCATGTATATATATATATATATATATATATATATATATATATATATATATATATATAGACATAAGAAATATACTTATTGCCTATAGGGCAGATTGTGGAATCGCAAAGAGTAAAAAAAATTCCGGATGAATTGACTCAAAGTATCCTTTGAAACCGCTTCAAAATGGCGGTTTCATTATTTGCCAAGTAAGAAAGCAAGAATTTTCTCTGACGTATTGTGACCAGCGATGGAAAGTAGATCTAGTATGGACAATCCCAATTGTAAAAAAACATCGGTTAATCCAGGGAGGACATGTGCCAGAGATTTCAAGAAAGCAAAAGTGAAATTCTGTAGCACTCAGCGAACTTACTAGAAAAACCACGTTCTGGTTACAACCTATTCAGATCGATGCAGCATTACTTGGGGTTAAAAAAAGAATCGTTGCTTAACTAACAATATACTTTCCACAACAATATCGCTATATTGCCAGAAATATTAGATAAAAGTGTAAAAATGATAGATCAATTTTTCTCAATAAATGCCTTTTTAAAACGAAGAATCGGTCAGTATATACGCAAGCAGAAAATATGTAGTTCATTTATATTTTCAGTGTGACAAAATATCTATAACGATTAAAAATAATATTAGCTTGTATTAAAATTATTTACACTTACTTGGTAGCACGTATATTTAGCAAGACTCACGCTTTTCATTGGATATGTTATTAAAAGGCACGTCACGTCTTTTACCATCTGCGAATCATTAAACAGCAGAAAGTCTCCGAGCTTTGGTTTCCATCATCAGAGTCAGCTCTCCTCCCTCATCCTCCTACCCCACTACCCCGCTCCCCACACCTCGACATTTTAAGGCATTAACGTTTTTATCACACTAAACGGACGTTGATATATGAAAGGGCTGATGCGCGGGCTACGTTCGTATTTTCTCTCAATTTGTTTTCGACTTTTTCGACGGTTTTGTTTGTAGCGGTATTAAGCCGACTTTTAAGTCATCAATTATGTATCGACGCGCTTCCGTTCGCGTAACTGACTGTTTCCTTTGCGGAATTGGCTGCTTGGCGAATGGGAGGGTGTGGGCTTTTCCCTTAACGTTCATTTTTCATTGGACAGAGTCCTTTAGTGTTTGTTATTTTATATTCGGTGTTTATTCTCCCAATTCACACAGTCATTCAGAGAGCGATTAATTCATTTTCCCTTTCAATGTTATTATTTATATATTGTGTAAAGTCTGATTAATACCAACAGAGTAAATGACACAGATCATTTCTACTCTCTAGATATACTATATAACTGTAAATGCAAAGCCTTATTGCAAGGACTTGAATATCTCTATAAATAAAAATGAATCGCTGAAATGTATGTACGAGCAAAACTAACTACTCCAAATTGGATACATATTTTTTTGTTATGTTCGTTATTGTCTTGGCAGGTATTGAAAATTTGCGTAATAAAGTTGAAAACCTTACTAAAACGAATATATGCAATGAAACAAAATTCGCTGTTTAAAAGTTGTCGAATAACGTACTTGAAGCAACAATAACCACAGCAAAGCTCAAAGATGAGGAGGTACTGATTTCAAGAATACAAACTGAAAGTCATTTCAGTTTCCAGGAAACCCTGCACTCGCCATTGTGTCAATAAAGCAGAAGGTTAATCACTAGGAGTATGTGGAATAAATTTGAAATTGCCATATTTTTCTCATGGGCAGGTTTATTTAAAAGTTACCTATTAATTTATCGCAAAAAATGTCTAAAAAAGGGTCATTTTACTTACTGTTCTCACCTTATTCTAAATTAGACAAATATAGTGTGAAATTATAGTGTGCGGAATATTAAAATATAACTAAATATATTTTAATAATATTTATATGACTCGATATTTATATCTAATTTTCACTACACAACTACAATCAACACTATCAAGAATTTGATTTAATCGAGTGACAATTAGAAACTTTACTAATACACTAACTTGTCATATGGCTTAATTAAATCGCTTCTTAAAAATAATTGTGGCTCCCAACACATGTCTTCTCGTTTGTTTCAAAAACTGGAATAATCTGGATATCTTATCTTACAGGCCTATTTCGCTGCTACCTGTGATCACAAAATAATTTGAGAATTTGCTGTTAAAACGTATTAAACTATTTATAGAAATGCCAGATTTCCAGTTTGGATTTCGAAATCACCACTCGACAATCGACCAAGTCCGCAGAGTAACAACGGTTATTGAAAATGCATTCGAAGGAAAAAAAATTCCTGTACGTCTCATAATTTTTTGACCGGATATATTTGGGATTAATCTACAAAATGGTGAAATTACTACCGCGGATTTACTGTCGACTACTGTAATCATATATTTCTTGCATGAAGGGGCATTCTTTATGTATATGCTTTATACTGCTGATATCCCAACAACAAAAGAAACAGTACTTGGAACATTTGCAGATGACACAGTTATAATGGCAAATGATATATCTCTGGTTACGGCTGTAGAAAAAGTACAAGTAGCGGTCAGCTAGAACGACAAATCGACTAGAGACCGGAATATACAGCTTAATAGCTCCAAATCTGTCCATGATAGTTTTGTGTTGCAGCGAAATGACAAAAAACTAATTATATCACTTAAATCAGCTAAATACATCGGAATATATCTCGATGAAAGGTTAAACTGCAAATATCATGTTAGACAAAAAGCACAGCAGATTAGACTCACAGTCAAGCAAAATCGTTCTGCTTAGTCGAAAGATATACCTAAAATCAAAAACGTTGGTTTATCAGTCAATCATAAAGCCAATTTGGATCTATGGGGTTGCACTAAAACACCAAACCAACTAGTAATCCGAAGCACCCAAAACAAAGTTCTATGATTAGTAACCAATGCTTATCGCTACGTAACCAACGAAAACCTGCACAATGACATCGGCACCAAATCGATAAACGAAGTGATTCAAGGTTTTCCCTTAAAAATGATGAAATGAAATTATGTTGCTAGATCACAGCAATGTGGAAGCAATACCGCTACTGGACAACACGCAAGAAATCAGAATATTGAAGCAAACCAAACTACACGATCTTGTTTAGTGTATAAGTGTATTCTGAACGTTAGCTAAGTAGATTAGTTTTATTTTAATTTGGGAAATACATACTGATGTGTTAATCCCACACTCGCCTTGCTTGTGTATTAATTCAAGTACAACAGAACAGTAGTAATAAATTAATTTGTAAACTAAGAATTTACTAAGCATATCTAATGTAAGATATAATTAATAAAAAAAATTATACAGGTATAATATAGAAACTGCCTGAAAGATTACATTGAGAGTTTGAAACTAAATTAATAACTTTTTTCTATGAGAAAATAACAGGAGTTTTTAGTAGTGCACTGTGAAAGTATCGATGTAGGTAATTGAAAGAAAACAGAACTTCGGCAAGTTACTAATACTAAAACTTCCTTTTCTGTTTGTTGTTTACTTTCAATTACTTTAATGTTTGTTGTTCAACGTTAATTGCACATAAATTGCATATTACCATTATTTATTTTTTTTCTTAATAATATTAACTCAACTTTGTGCAGTGCTGTAAGGAAAATATTTCTGGAGGATTAACTAATGCGGTTTTGTCGGTCTGTAATTAAAATAAATTTATAACCGTGGATGAAAAATTGTTGAGGAATAATAACCTAACGGCAATAGTTGTCAATCCGTCCATTCATTCATTGATTATAAGCCAAGTTGATGTTTTTGTGGTATAAAGGCTATGTACATTCATATCGGAATCGTAGATGTATTACCTGAATTAGTTTTTTTGAAAATATGTTTGTACGTAACTGCTGTAAGTCGTGCCGAGCACAAACAATACAGAAACATTAAATTACCGACTTCAAAGTGATCACTTGATAGTAGTTACAATAATATGGTAAATAGATAAATAGGTTTAGGTAGATATTAAACTAAATTGTGTGTATGAATATAAAATACCTGTGGTAGATAGGTTAAATAAGTTTTTGTCTATTTTTATTTAGTTATTACAACGATTATTAGGTACATTTTTGATTTTGAAACGTTTCATCAGCCGGCTTGGTGGCGCAGTGGTAAAGGCGATGGGACGGTCCTGCTACTGTTGCGATAACCGCGAGTTTGAATCCCGATGGGGCATGTTAGTAAATTTATATTTGTTTAAAATTTGTGAATTTTCTAGGCAAGAGTGTAAAATCCGACAAGGAATATGATACCAATCATGCCAGTAACCAGACAGCATAAGACCGGATATCTTTTGGGATGATTTCTAAAGTTGGTCACTCGCCAGTCGGTAGGCTTACTGCTGAGGACCTTGGTTCGGAGCCCACGTTAAACTTTAGGCCCAGTCCAGATATACTCGTAGTTGGTAAAAGGAGACTTTAATATATATATATATATATATATATATATATATATATATATAACGTTTTATTTTGTGTTAAAAATCTAATCTAATTATTTTTTAATTTTTAATGAATTCGTTATTTGTCTCTTGTCGGTTCAATTTTTTTGTTAAATATATTTTAATTCCTATCAGCAACTAAAATATAAGTGAAAAAATAAACTTCATATTCACGTACATGGGTAAATAGAATGTTCGTCATTAATGAACAGACAAATAAATTCTAGTATAAATCTAACAAAATTACTTGATTTTCTTCTTTTAATCCGTACATATATGAATCCCACATCAACCACGATTTCAACAACCGTTGCGGTCTTATCGGAACGTAACACCCGAGGATAATGAGGGACTACAGTACTGTAAATTCTAAGTCTCCTTTTACCAACTGTTTGTTTCTGGGCCTAAAGTTTAACGTGGGCTCCGAACCACGGTCCGGTTACTGGCGTGACTGGGATCATATATCTTGCCGGATTTTACACTCTTGCCTAGAGCATTCACAAATTTTAGACAATCACAAACATAAATTTACGACCATGCCCCAGCAGGATTCGAACCCGCGGCTATCGCAACAATAGGAGGGCCGTCCCATCGCCTTTACCACTGCGCCACCATATACAATCAGTAGATTTAAATGTTGAATTTATTTTTTTTTATTACAAGATCTAGTACATCAAAGTAATATATCTGCTTACTGGGCAAACGAGCTCTTAATTGCATCAGCAATATTAGTAGCATAATTAATAACATTATTTGTATTAATTTTTGTTTCATTAGTTTAGCTAGAGTCAATTTGTTAAAGCTGAAAACAGATAAAAACCTTAAAATAATCTGGTTTATCCTGCAATCATTCATTACTATTACATATCGTTTTTAAGTAACTCAGTCCAATTAAAATGTGGTCGGTTAGCTTTTACATATTTACAGCGAATGCAAGAAAAAGGAACGTAACTTTTCTGCAATTACGTGCACCAGTAGCAATAAGCGTAATACCAGAAAAACAAAACACGACCGAAGAGAAAAACAATCGCCGTATATCCCCGACAGCCTTGGTTCGTACGTATATTCAAAAACAGGCATGTAGTATTTATAGTTGTCACTGTTACGTAATCTTCTTATAAGTGGTTCGATAAATTGTATTAATGTATTATTCGCCATACTAAAACGTTCTAGTTATGCGTGATCTGAATTCGATTAAATCGCAATAGCTGGTTATGCATTATTAATGATTAAGTGGTAACGGTCGTGTATTACATACACGGAATCGTAATTGGTAGACGAGATTGTCACTTTGATGCAAGTAAGAAGATATGCAGTAATACGAGGAATAAGGGAAATGATCTTAGGATTTCCGGTTTTCTCCGAATGAACGATCTCTCTGGTTCAATTTTGTAAAGTTATGAATGCATTTTCGAGTACTTTTCTGCTTTGTTTTACATTAGCAATCCTTGGTCATATATCTCAAGACCTAATATACTACATCATACAATTTAAACGGGACTTTTTAAATAAAGAGAATTTTTATAAACATGTTAGTAGAGTTAATTAGTTCTAATCAGCCTCTGCCAGTTTTCATCAACCACTACATGATTGTAAATAGGAACAGAACTTTCAAAGCAGAATATTATACCATATACGTTTGCATCTTTGCACAGAAGAAAATATTTTAAATATAGTGTTGATTAAATTGTCTTTTGTAGTGTGTTTTAATATGGAAATGAAAAAAATTAAGCAAACATGATGGACACTATGATTCACAGTACAAAGAATCACCTGAACAGTTTACAAGTAGTGAAAGTTGACTTATCAATACTAGATAAACGGCTAAAATTATTGAAATTTCTAAGTAATGAACTTCTCGAGTTGAAGGCCAAGAACATTTATTGATTTGGGACTAGCTGTTTATTTATAATAGCACGTAAACTGCATATTACCATCATTTATTTAATAAGACTAACTTAATTAGGTACAGTGCTGCAAGGAAAAAAAACTTGGAGCATTAATGATGTTTCGTGGCACTGTAACTAAAATCTATTGATAACTGTGAACAAAACATTCTAAAGTATAAATAATAATCTCAACAACAACAGCATTAAAAACATGTTAATTTAGTGAATATCTTTATTCTGTCTGTTTTTAATTGTTTATGTAATATATAGTAAATGATGAGGTTCTGGAATTGAATCCCCAAAACACTTATTATAAAGACAATAAAGCAAAAGACATATATCTGCTAGAGGTATAGAAAAAGTATAAGTGACATACAATAAAATCCACAGATGAACTGGAGACTGGAAAATACAGCTACATAATTCGAAATCTGTCGCATGTCAATTTTGTGTTGCACCAAAATAGCAAAAATAAAATTATTTCATTTTACAGGGCGACCAATACATAAGCATAATCATTGAATATAGTCCCAACTTGATCTAAGACTAATCACTATGTGCAAATATTGAGTTCCGTTAAACATTAAACTGATTAGTAATCCAACGCTACCAATAAATTCTTTGATTAATTATCAATTTTTATTACAAGTTAACCAACAGTAGAAGACTAAAGCAAGCCAAGCCACACCAATTTGAGAGATTTTAAGGATTTCTCTTAACTAACTTGTACTAAGGATATTTAATGTAATATGTAATAAAATAATATAATTACAACAATGGGCAAAGCCGCTGCGTATTGCAAAAATTAATAAGATTGTTGATTAACAACCTTTGTCGATTTACACCATAGGCATTTCTCCGGTGTAGCTATTTTATCTCACAAATTGAGCGCGAAAAGCATGTCCTCAGGGATTACGAATAGGGATAGTGAGCCTTTGCAAGCATCCCAATTCACTTGATTAAAAAATATGATGTATTATATATGAATAAAGAGGAGTCGTTTACCAAGAGCTATTTCCAATTACCCAGATACTTAATTCACTACAGACATTTACATACACCAACCTTACAGCACAGATCTAGAATCCTGTAACTTATTGATATCCAACTAAGTTATTCTAAAAACAAGTCCGTGAAACCATCCATTTTAATTAATTAATTAATTAATTAAACATTTTTACTTATATATACTTATGAATGCCTAATTTTCTTTGGTGGTTTTTAAATAATAACACTGTTGAAACAACATAAGAATGTGACGGTGTTGGAAAATACTACCCGTACGATAGCTTAGCCAATTTGATCTATTAATCTTACTAATTCCTTTTCGGTTGCAAATGCACAATGATATTTGAACCGGCTTCTTTCGAAACACAATCGACATTATCCGTGCGATAGAACTTTAATTTCAACAGCTCCAGTTCACGAATAGAATTTGTTTGAAATGTTCCCGTTGTTGAAATCCCTTCCGAGAATAAAAAACGAGACTATTGAATACTATTAAAGATATAATATAGCCTAGAAATTTGTAAGATACACGTCTTTTCACATTTTGAAGGACTGATCGTTTAAATTAGTTTTCTAAATTATATTCGGAGATATGGCGTGGCATCTAAACTTTAAAAACGTTTTGCTGGAAAAATAGTTTTTTCTAGACGGTTGACATCGTATCTCAAGTTCTACTAAACCCATATACTTGAAATTTGTTGTGAGCCTTCTCTGTACATTTCCCTATCGTATCGTAAAGTAAAAAGCAGTCAACATCATATTTCTTTTGGCAAATTATACCCTATATTATAGCTACCCTATGTTTTCGTATTTGTATATATGAAAAAAAAAATCGATTTTTTAAAATTTCTCGAACAGAATAATATTAAATAATTTTGTTATTATCAGGTTCTTCTAAATTTACCGATATTGCGATTCGTCCGTATTGTGACATTTATGATACAGGTTCCCTTATGATATGCGTTTTTTAGCCGACTTCGAAAAAGGATCAGGTTCTTTGTCCAGCTGTTTATTTTTTTAATGTATGTTCGTCGTTTTCTCCGTCAATTCTAGGCCGATTTTCAAAATTCTTTTTTTATTCGAAAGAGTACACTTCCGAGGTGGTCCCACTGGAACCAAATCAGGATATATTTGGAGGAAGGAGGAAAATCAAGGGAAAAGCTCAAATTTCAAAGGCACGTAGAATGTTTTCACATGTTTTATCAAAAATAATCAGATATTGGTGTATAATGTTATTGCTGATGATGGTGTTATTTCTGTAGAGTAATGGTTAGAACGTTGAACTCACAGGCGGAGGTTATGGATTCGAGTCCCAACAGGGTAGCAACTTTTTTGTTCTAGTTTTATTGGAACATTTGTAAAATCACCTAAACTAGGTAAGCGGACCTCAGAGCCTGGAACATTCCTTATTTTCAATAATTGTTTCTTTATTCCTATTTTTCCTGATTCGGGTTGTACTTTTACTTGGGCTATCCATTGTAATACTTAATAAAATAACTGAGTAATTAATTGAGCAAATATGTAACGCTAAAAAGAGAAAAATAAAAATGTTTAAATTGAAGTCGGTGTCGAGCCAGAACAATACGAAAATAAAAATATAATGTTGTGATATTTACACAAAATTAAATAACGAACAAAACAAATCTAATTAGTTGCTCGGCACTGACTTGATCAGTTGGTAGTAGTTAAAATAATATTGTAAATAGTTAGAGTTAGTTAGGTAATAAGCTAAATGATGTGTATATAGTAGAGTCTAAAATACGTATACTAGATAGATTAAATACGTTTTTTGTTTATTTTTATTTAGGTAATAACTATTATTATATACATATTTTATTTTAAAACGTTGTGTTTGTCTTAAAAATATAAGTTTCCTTATTTTATACTTTTTAGTGAGTTCCTTGTTTATTGTTTGAAGTTTAATTTCTTTGTTAAAAATATTTTTTCGAGTGAAGTGAAGTCTAAAATAGATAGAAAAAAAAAATCGATATTTTCAAACCAAACATATTTAAATAATCCAGACTGCTTTTACCATCGCATCGATCGCTCCATGAATAAAACATCCTTCTTTTCCGGACTCCACGAGCGATGTAAACATTTAGCCCTGAGGGAGATTGGCCAGTAATTACTACGGTTCGATTGGAATCATTTCGCGGGCAAAAACAAACCTTCGAAAATTGCTGAACGCCAACTATCTGGATAAATTGAAGCACCCATCGTCAGTCATCTCTGATAAAACAAAAGCCTTTTTTGAACAGTTTTAATTTAAACAACTATAGGAGTATGAACATTGCAGTCTTGAATATTCAGATTAACAAGTGGTTTATAAACAAACACAAATTATTAACACATACTTTTTCTATAGTGTGTTCAAATAAGTTTCTAGGTCTTAATTATTTTCTTTGTTTTAATTATGATAATTAACTGAGCTTTATTCGGAAAAAAGCTTACAGTACGTTGGTAATACTCTTGTCCTTCTTCTGGTAAAACTATTTCTCTTATAATTGATCTGAGATTTCTCTGCAAACAACCGAACAAATTATTTTCACAGGACTCTTTTCAAGCTACTATTAAATACTATTAAATTTGTTTTAATTAAGTTTGATTCTTTAATTAAGTTTTGTGGGCACTGGTACAAATCAACCTTTGGGATATACAGCGATGCATCCAAACCTAGTCAATCCAGCTCAATGTTTACTCATTCATCCAAAATGTTCTAGCGTTTTCTGCGGGAGGATAAAGCCTTTCCTATTGATATATGAATTTCAATCACACTCAAGAAAAACCTTTCTTCAAGAAAGAAGTTTAAATATAATCTACTACAAGCTTCAGCTTTGTTTGGTATCTAGATTCATATAAATTGATTCAAAATTATTTTATGGTGAATGGTTAATATTGTAGCAATGCAACGAGTATATTTTTATATTATTATTTTTTTAATTTGGCTTCTGTGTCAAGCATGTACATTTTAAATAATCATTCGTATTTTTATTTAGTATTATCATATAAAGTTCAATGATGGTATATATATCATAATGTATTAACGTAATGGTAATAGTGGATTTCATTAATAACTTGCTCGCATTGACCAAAAAGGCACTGACCTTATAGACAATTTAATGTGTTGTTTTCACAGGATGGCGTAGTTTCGTAGAAACACTTCATTATAATAAGACATCCTTTATGCCAAACAGGTATTCTTGATGTAAATACTAGAGTTTCCTCCAGACATACTAATAGCCTTTTCACTACAGCTCAATAGGGTTTATATAAAGGCGATGAGTGGGAAATAATTTTTATTGTCTTCTGATTTCAATTTAAATGTTCTTCTTTTGAATATGTAAGATTTTGAAAATACATCATAATTTCAATTTACGAAGTATCAGGTGTCCAAGTAAAATAATGTTATACAAATTTGTTTTGATGGTTCCTTCGGTAACTTTTAAGCAATTGAGAGCAGTTAATTGTAGCATATAGAGTATTTTTTAAGTACTGATGTAAGTACTTTAAGTAGTGATGGTTTAGTTGGCTTGGAGGTGTCAATAACGCGTCTTCATATACTTACGAAAAATTCACAATCCTTAATCTTTTATACCGCTGCCTATAACTCGTTTTACTTAAGACAGAAAAGGTGATGTACAAGTTTCCTGCAATTGCTGCTTACTCGGCTTATTCCACAAATAGAAAAAGGGACGAAATACATGATATTATTATTTTCTGGATCACTATTATTTTCAGGATATAAAGTTTAAAATCAGAAGATAATTTTACATTACTTAACTGGGCTTCTTCTGTTAGACGTACGAAACTTACTTATGCATCATTTTTGTATCTAAATTGCCTAAAATTGATATATTACGAATGAAAATATTTACTAATAAAGAGAATAAGAGATTAAAATCACAATTAATGACATTTTAAAAGAATAATAATGATATTAGATAATAGTTTTGAAGTTTATGTGCGAAATACATGCTATATAATAGGTCAATTGAAAAGTCCTCGGTCTACCATAGTAAATCACATATTTTTGGGCAAAATTAGTTTTTTTTATTCAACATAATTCCTTTCAAGGGTGATATACTAGTTGTAGCGACCCTCCAACTTTTCGATACCATTTTTGTAGTACGATTTGCCCTTTGCTTCAAAATAGGCCTTAGTTTCGGCGATAACCTCTTCATTCGACGAAAATTTCTTCCCAGCGAGCATTCTTTTGAGATCTGAGAACAGCAAAAGGCCGCTGGTGGCCGGATCTGGAGAATACGGTGGATGAGAAAGCAATTCGAAGCGCAATTCATGGATTTTTGCCATCGTTTTCACTAGCTTGTGACACGGTGCATTGTCTTGTTGAAGCAGCACTTTTTCTTCAATTGCGGCCGTTTTTTGGCGATTTCGCCCTTCAATCCGTTCAATAACTCTATATAATAGTCGCTGTTGATGATCCTTCCTTTTTCAAGGTAGCCAATGAAAAGTATTCCATGCGCATCCCAAAATATAAGCGCCATAACCTTGCCAGCCGACTGTTGCGTTTTTCCACGCACGAGCGGGTTCATCGTGTGCAGTCTACTCGGATGCCTGTCGATTGAACACAGCTCCGAATCATCAACTCGTCGCTGTTTTTGGTCAAAATTGAGCTCGCGCAGCACCCCTTTGCACAGAGCTTTTTTATACCCAAATATTCGTGAATAATATGATGTATAGGTTCAGTTGGTATCTTTAGAGTGTCTTCTATTTCATTCAATTTCAATTTACGGTCATTCAAAATTATTTTGTCTTTTTTTTAAATATTTTCGTCGGTAACAACCTCCTTTGGGCGTCCACTGCGTTCACCGTGTTCGGTACTCATTTCACCACGTCTAAGCTTAGTATTCCAATCCTTGATTGTTGATTTTCCTGGGTCAGTGTCCAGAAACTCAGCATCAAGCCAAATTTTTGCTTCAACTGTTTTTTTCTCTTCAAAAAGCAATACTTTTTATCAACACGCCAAGTTCTTTTTATCCATTTATTTTCACAATAACAAAAGTTGCTTCACTCAAAATACTATAATTCACAAACTGATGATCTAACAGCTGGCAAGTTTATGCACGCATCTTTTGAGTGTCAGGGCTAATTAAAAAACATATTTAATCCTAGTAGCGCCATCTATGTATTAGGTCGGGGAGTTTTCAATTGATCTGCTATATGATATATATATAGTTTATATGTACTGACTATTTTCAAAAATATCTGTAGTTAACGAATAGTAGATTAAAACGAATTTTATTGAATTCCGTTTATTGATTTGGACGCCACTCCCTGGGTTTTCGATTTTGACGAATTTAAATTGAACTGAATGTAAAAGTTGAAGACCGCAGGGACAGTGTATGGGTACGTTCGGTTTACGTCGACATTTTTTCAGATTATCGAATGTATTGGCAAAGAGGAAACCGAAAAGCACAATTTATGTACATAAAAAATGTTGTGACATGACGGAACACTGCAATAGTTATTCAGTTTCGTTCAATATTAATTCAGTTTAACTAGTTTTTGTAAAAATATTTTTTTACTTTTACTATAGTCATATGATAAATATTCTGCAGACAATCAACACACCTATTTCTGAAAAAAATACAGTGAAATGTGTTTGGAGAATCTATTGTATTAAGAAAGAACGAATTTTGTGATCGTGACATTTGGTACAAGGTAATTTGGGTGCGTTCACTCAACGGAAAGTACCAAAATTTTGTTTGATGAATAGCAGTATGAATCTATGCTTATATATTTAAAGATCGTCTCCATAATGCGTTGTTAAAATGTGGGCCTGAAAGGGGGTGACGAGCTATGAGTTTCAGAGGAAGAACTGAGCTCTAGCTTCACAATGTAATTGTCTCGCATGCAATGTGAATCTCAAATTTAGTCGAAGAACAGCAATGAAGGAATAAAATGCCTCCAATCGTCCAGCCATTTACTTCTCAACTAGTCGGGGAATATATTTGTCGGGAATTTTCCGGGAATTTAATCGTAGGGGAGAGCGGTTTACGATCGACATTCAGACGGTTTGGATTTAACGGCGACTAAAGTGGAGACATTTTAGCTAAACCAATTTACCAAGTGAACTTTCTAATTTACGTCTATATATACTAATATATATATAATTTACTAATATATATATATATATATATATATATATATATATATATTTGCAACTTCTGTTTGCCATTACACTGACATCCCAGGCTGTAAAAACGTAATAAAATCATATTGACTTATCCTGGTGAAATATTTCCCATCGAACTATTTGATTTACAAGAAATCAGATATTTGATATTGGCTTTTCGTAATGTATCCATGATGAGATTTGCTTGAGATTTGTTGAAGGTTTGAATATATAGTTAGTAGCGAACAGCAGTTAATGTTCAGTGAGCTCAGTTAGAAGCTCATTTTCTTCTATCTAGTCGACATTCAAATCTTGTAGAAATATGCACAGACTAAACCAGTCACAATATATTGAATATAACTTTTTAAATTATTTAGTAACCTAAAAAAGAACATACTATACTGCTACAGATGAACACTTATATAAATTAGCTTACCACGTGCTCTGCACTGGTTTAAATAGTGAAGAAAAGAGAACGTGAATCTTTCTTGTAACAAAAGAACATTTGACTTTCGCGTAATCTTTTTATAGCCATAAAAATAAAAAACTGCGTTTCGCCAGACAAATGCCAAAATAACAGGATTTATTAGTAAAATATATCGCCACCACTGACTCGACAATGAGAGAGAAAGACAAAAAATATGTCAAAGGCGTGTCAAAGTAGATCCAGACCGATCCCGAGTTGAATAACCTGCAACAACCCCCTTTTTCCGAGCAATAATCTTGTTTAGTATTTAAAATCCAGCCCGAAGGACGAGATAATGTCGTAGCTGGCGGGGGTTGGGGGAAGGGTGAGAAAAATGTCGCGAGGCGACGGAACAAGCAGGAAAAAAACGTTTCCACGATAACTGCCAACATTAATCTGTATTCGGCGTAGACTTGCTAACAATTACGGGTTTTTCCAAGCGCGGGGGGGACGAGGGGAAAACGTGGCTGGAATTTGGAAAGCAATGCGGCGAAGTTACGTGAAAATTACCGTTTTGTCCTCGGAATTCTAAGCAAATGGATTTGCCACGATAACATGGCGATAATTGTTCATCAATTTGGGACCAACACAACTCTGAAACACCGATACCAGGTATGACTCGATTTTATAATTTGTTATGGATATTATCGCACTTTTGACTAGAGAAATACAGTATCTTGCCCTGTTAATAAATTATCTAAAATAACTAAATGCTTTAAACTGCCTTAAATCTTTAATAAAGTGTGATATAAAAAAAATTACCTATTTTATATACTTATTTTATATACGAAGCAACCACCTCTAGTTAGTTTTTAAGGGATCGGAGTTTATGGTTCCACTCGGAAATGAACTTTTCACTGAGTTCATTCTAGAACCAGTGGATTTTGCTATTCAGAGGTTGCTAGACATTCTCAATAAAATTCATATTTTGAGACTTTCCAGACTAGAGATGCAGAAAAAATATCGATATATCGTTATTTTTTCAGAATAGATTAAGTATAATTTTCAAAAAAATCTTGAGTTTTGGGTTAGCGTTGGTACTTAATTTTAAAGCATGGAAAGTATCGTTATTCTTTAGAAGATTTAGAGAAAAAAATGTATTTTTATTTTTTCTTAAGAATATCGATATATTTTTTTGTAAAATATCGATATTTTTTTCCTCCGATATATCTATCCGATATCCTCCGATATGTATATTTTTAAAAATATCGAAAACGATATATCAATATTTTTTTAAATATCGATATATCGAAATATCGATATTTTTTTCGGTGATCAACACCCCTATTCCAATAGTCTGGAACGTCCACGTCTTCAATAACTCTTTTTTTCTTTATAAGCAGGGCCTTTTTTATAACAGTATTGGTGCGATGCCTTTTTCTACGAGATGAGAAGTGGACTGGCACTTTGCTAGTATGACAGAGCAGACCATAAAAAATATTTATGTTGTACCTGATTTTTGAAACACAAACTTTGTTTTTTTCTATTAAAGCATTGATAAGTATAAGTGATATTTTTTATCATATATTTTTCTAATCTTCAACTAATGGCATGTCTTTCCATTCTAAATAGTTAGAATGCCATGGCTTCACTTATCATACTAAATTATTACAAAACTGAGGACAGATTCTTTCTTAAGAATATCGATATATTTTTTTGTAAAATGTCGATATTTTTTTCCTCCGATCTATCGATATTTTTTAAAAAATATCGAAAACAATAAATCAAGATTTTTTTAAATATCGATATAACCTAAAGTGTAGTGAATACGTGTTTACGTGACCAGACAAAAGGACTGCATCTCATTTTTATTAGTGTTTAAAATAATTTCATCTTATTTTACAACAGTCCTTTTGAAATTCATTTATAGTATTTATAGTAAAAAACTAGTGCTAAAATAACGTAAGTGAAAAATGAAGTGCGTGAAATAAACAATGTATTTATTTTATTTTTTTTATCCTCTGGAAGTAAATTAAATAAAATATTAAAAATTAAAAAATGGCAAACAATAGCGATTCAACCAAATCACCTGCACACTTTGATATAAGATTAGAACAAACAGCAATAACGCAAACTCCACCATCAGAATGGACTACAGTCATTAACAAAAAACGATTGAGAAGTCCAGAAGAAGAAATCGCGAGGAAACAAACAAGAATCAGTGACTATTGGTTGCAGAAACCGATAGAGACAAAAAACAGTTTTAGCAACCTGTCGGAAGAAATTGAAGAGAACATACAACCAAGCCCTGAAAAAGTTGTTCCCAAACCACCACCAATAACAGTCTATAAGGTAGGAATAATAAAAAACATCCATGATTTATTAAAAACCATTACTACGAACTACACAATTAAAACAGTGAGCTATGAAACAATTAAAATCCAATTGTTCGAAGCGGATCACTTTAAAGTTCTTATAAAAGAATTAGATGAAAGAAACACCCAATACCATACATTCAGGCCAAAATCCGAGAGAACATTTAAATTCGTATTAAAAGGATTACATCACGGGACGGACTTTAACACCATCAAGGTAGCACTAGCTGAAAAAGGCCACGAGGTCGTAAATATTCACAATATACGACATCACACGACAAAAAAACCTCTGCCTATGTTTTATATAGACATAAAACCTAATGGAAACAATAAGGCGGTGTATGAAATCACCAAATTGGAAAATAATATTATTAAATGCGAACCACCACATATAAAAAGAATTATACCACAATGCACAAGGTGTCAAGCGCACGGGCACACAAAGACTTACTGTCGCAAATCATATAGATGCGTAAAATGTGCAGGAGAACATAAGACAGGAGATTGTACTCGTAAAGTTCGCGATGAAAAAGTGAAATGTGTCAACTGTAACGGAAATCATCCAGCGAACTACAAGGGTTGCGCAGTTCACAAGCAACTACAGCAGAAACTCTATCCTGCCTTAAGGGAAAAAAGGCATCAACAAAAACAATCCACTACTACCAATCTACCACTACCCACCAGAACAAGTCAACCAGACATAACTTATGCCCAAATAGTTGAAAATGGTTCAGCACAAAAACGAGAGACAATATCTCAACCTACTGAAACTAGCAACATCTCAAGATTAGAAAATATGATGGCCAAACTAATGGATCAAATGAGTACGATGCTTGGTCTACTCACAACCGTCGTAAGCAAACTTGCCTAATGCCTGAAACCAATAGCTACAAAATCGCCGTCTGGAATGCCAATGGGCTCCAACAACATGCCAGGGAACTAAAAATGTTCGTAATTGAACAAAATATTGACGTTATGATGGTTTCCGAAACACACTTTACGGACAAAAATTATTTGAAAGTTCCTAAATATAAGCTTTATCATACAAATCACCCTGATGATAAAGCACATGGAGGTACAGCCATAATAATTCGAGATGATATAAAGCATTTCGAAAAAGAAAAATTCCGCAAAGACTACCTGCAAGCCACCAGTATAACCATAGAGGAAGCCCATGGACCATTAACAATTTCTGCGATTTATTGCCCACCCAAACATAACAACAAGGCAGAACAATTTCAAGAATTCTTCCGTACGCTAGGTAATAGATTTATAGCAGGAGGAGATTATAATGCAAAACATTTAATGTGGGGTTCAAGAATAATAACCTCAAAAGGTAGAGAACTGCTCAAAGCCATAAGGATAGATAACTTACAACATATCTCTACTGGTGAACCAACATATTGGCCTTCAGACAGAAATAAAAAACCAGATACGATAGATTTCTGTATTACAAAAAATATTGATCCAAAAAAGTGTCAGGCAGAATCATGTTTCGACCTGTCTTCTGATCATTCACCAATAATAGTAACAATTTCTTCAAAAATTACCATCAAAGATAAACCCCCTTCTCTGTGCAATAATAGAACTAACTGGCCCTCATTTAGAGAAAACTTAGACCAAAATATCTCTCTAAACTTACCGTTACAAACTGAAATGGATATAGAAATAGCAGCAATAAATCTTACAAAAAATATACAGGAGGCAGCATATTCCGCGACTCCCAACATTGAAACATTTCCAAGAAAAAATACACATATATCATGTACAATACAGAAAAAGATAGCAGAAAAAAGAAAGTTACGACGAAATTGGCAACAGCAAAGGACTGAAGAGAATAAAAGAAAATTTAATAGGGCCATAAAAGAGCTGAGAGATCTAATCCAAATAGAACAGAACCAAGGCATTCAAGAATACCTAGAAAACTTGACATCAACTGAGGCTACAGACTATTCGTTGTGGAAAGCAACAAAAAAGCTTAGGAGATCCCAGCAGCATAACCCACCTATTAAAACAAGCGAAAATAATTGGGCGAGAAGCAATAAAGAGAAGGCCGACATTTTCTCAAAACACTTAAAAAATGTTTTTAAACCTTTCCAGTCTCAGCTACATAAAGATGACGAAAATAAAATTACTAGCTTTCTAGATTCGCCATTTCAAATGGATTTACCGCACGAGAAATTAACGGTCAAAAAAGTTAAACATACAATAATGAGAGAGATTAATATTAAAAAAGCTCCTGGTTATGACTTAATTACTGGCAAAATTTTAAAAGAACTATCAGAAAAGGCTATAAAACTATTAACATATATATTTAATGCTATGCTACGAATTAATTACTTCCCTAGTATCTGGAAAGTAGCTAAAATATTAATGATACTTAAACCAGGAAAAATACCAGAAGATGTGACCTCCTACCGACCTATAAGTTTATTACCAATAATCTCGAAAGTTTTCGAGAAGTTATACATAAAAAAACTAAACTATATAATAGAAAAAAGAAAAATTATTCCAGAACATCAGTTTGGCTTTCGCAATAAGCATGGGACTATAGAACAAGTGCATAGACTTGTAAACCAAATAAACGCTGACCTAAATGCCAAAAGATATTGTTCGGCTGCTTTTCTAGACATATCTCAGGCTTTTGACAAAGTATGGCATACGGGCTTGCAGGTTAAACTAAAGAAACTTCTCCCTCATCCGGACTATCAGCTACTAAAATCGTATCTCACTGACAGACATTTTATTGTAAATCAAGGCGATGAAAATTAAATCCCATATATTCAGGAGTTCCGCAAGGTAGTGTACTGGGTCCAGTACTGTATCTTCTGTATACGGCTGATCTGCCCACCACAAAAATAACTACTGTGGCAACATATGCAGACGATACAGCAATCTTAGCATCCCATGAAGATCCAGTCACAGCATCAATAAACCTACAAACCCACCTGGAGCAAATACAATTATGGTTGAAGACATGGCGCATTAAAGCCAATGAATCAAAATCCACGCATATAACGTTTACCCTGCGTAGAAGAACATGTCCACCAGTAAATATCAATCATCGCCAACTCCCCCAAGCAGACCATGTTAAATATCTTGGTATGCATTTAGATCGACGCCTAACCTGGAAGAAGCACATACTCTCTAAACGGAAACAACTAGGACTAAAATTATATCAAATGTATTGGCTCATTGGGCGCAAATCCAAGTTATCATTAGTTAACAAGGTATTGCTGTATGAGTCTATACTCAAGCCCATTTGGACATATGGAATTCAACTATGGGGTACCGCTAGCAAATCCAATATATCCATCATTCAACGGTTCCAAAATAAGGTGTTGCGTGCCATTGTTGATGCTCCGTACTATATTTCAAATAAAGTGATACAACGCGATATTCCTCTAGAACCTATAACGAGTGTAATCCAACGTGTTTGTGTGAAGTACTTCGAAAGAGTGTCAGTGCATCCCAATGTACTCGCTAATCAGCTAAATATGCGACGTGATAGTGAAGTGCGTAGACTAAAACGTTTAACACCATCTGATCTGATTACTGGACATATGTAGAGTTTAGAATAAGCATTAGAATAAGACTAATTAATTAAGATAATATTTTATACAGAAGATTGCTTAATGAAGTGATTTTCTACATGCCATGTATATATAATATAAACAGAAGAAATACTTATTGCCAATAGGGCAGATTGTGGACTCACGAAGAGTAATAATAAAAAAAAAAAAAAAAAAATATCGATATATCGAAATATAGATATTTTTTTCGGTGGCCAACACCCCTATTCCAATAGTCTAGAACGTCCACGTCTTCAATAACCCTTTTTTTCTTTATAAGCTGGACTTTTTTTTATAAAAGTATTGTTGCGATGCCTTTTTCTGCGAGATGAGAAGTGGACTGGCACTTTCTTGACATGACAGAATAGACCATAAAAAATATTGATGTTTTACCTGATTTTTGAAACATAAACTTTTTTCTAATCTTCAACTAATGGTATGTCTTTCCATTCTAAGTAGTTAGAATGCCATGGCTTCACTTGTCATAGTAAATGATTGCAAAACTGAGGACAGATTAAAGTAAGGAAATGAGAAACCAGACAAACCTTAGCTGTTATTAGTAAAAAGGTGCCTCTTTTAAAATTCAGAACTTTTTAAGCCTATTAAAGCTTTTAATTTTTTTCTTTTTAACTACTCTAAAATTTGATTCTGTCTGTTCAGTTCACTTCGACCAGGGTTTTTAGTCTCTTCTGAAATATTTCTCTGATGCATTCACCCCAGATTCGCTTAGGCTGCACTGTTTACCTGTCTTATGTCATCCATACGCTCTCATTATCTCCACCAAATGATTTAATCTATATATAGTCTATATAGATTTAATCTATATCTATATATAGAAAGGATTCTATGGAGATGTCTTTATCATTTTTTAACAATACTCGCGTATTCCAACTAACCTTAAATGTTAGTTTTGTCTGATGTTTCTTTTTATTAATTCATTTACTATTTATATCGAAGTGCACATTCATTATTTTTCCAATCCTGGCATTCATTTCCACCTCTATTGCATTCGATTTTTATACCCAAATACATAAGTCAATTTCCTTGTTTCCTGTTTTAACTCCCACAATTTAAATATTTATTACTTCTGGCTCTCCCATCACCATAACTTTCGTTTTGCTTTTATTCATTATCATTCCATATTCGCTTACTTCTACCTCTCATTGAACCTGTTTAATATTTTCTTTAGGACTTCTAGCCTATTATCACATATCTGTGAAAACTCCTACTAAAATTTCTATTTTTTAGTAATGTTAATTTTATTATCATAGTCTACTTCATTAGGGTTTTTATTTTTATTTGTTTTATTTGTAAGCATAGAATCTATGGTACCGTTATAGTCGACAATATTAAGTTGCGATATTGATAAGCTTAAGACATAAGAACCGTTAACCATTCGACGATTATGTATGGTACAGAAACTCGTATGTATATCAGGGAGTGCCTAGCGTTGATCGTGTTAAAATTGTTAAGAATATTCACTGTGATCTGGTCGTATTTTCTAACCGAGTAGTAACACTCGTTGTAAATTTTCTTTCCATCTATGCGAAAAGAGAGAAATACACTTCAGTACCTTTAGAAATATAATGAAATATACCTATAAGTCTTAATAATTTCACTTATTCGATAAATAAAACACAACGTCAAATGATACTACGGGTACTATAATGGAATCTAATGCAGGGTGTGAAGTTTAGTAGTTGCCTGGGATCCAGACCTGGCACACACCTAACATTTTTGTATCATTATGTTAATATATTTGGTGCTTGTATATACTTTGATCATCGAGTCCTATTTGTGAAAATGAAAAAAAAACCAAATCTGGCGAAGCTGGTGTAGTGCTAGTTTTGGTTTCAACTAGTTAAAACTGACGATTTTGATGCTAATGTCAAAAAACATGGGTTAGACCCGGGGAGTCATTCATATCAATGCCGAAGGGGAATATTCATGGCCATACGATGGGGGTTATACCTATGATGGGATCAGTAAGGTTTAGTTTATTACAAGCTGAATGAGACTGTTACAGTAGCTATTTGGGCAACACAATGGAATAAATTGAATGATGTATTGTTGCCAAAAGACTAGAAATAGCGTACAATAGACACAACGTTATCTTTTTGCATCATAACGCTCAGTCACATGTTGCAAGATTTATGAATGTTTCACTGTTACAACTGGGATGGAAAGTCCAGGGCCGCATACATTAGATTCAGCTGATTACCTGTTGTTGATGAACTTTGGAATCTGATTGATGATTGATAAAATTAACGATCATGTTATCAGAAATACGAGAAAATTTTTAAAAAATGTTTTAAATTTTTCTCAGTGAAACATTTTTTTTGACATTTCCCTTTTTCTTTAAATAGTCAAAATCTTATTATAGATTTACGTTGAAATGATAAAACACCTATACCTCCAAAAATTTTTTAAATTTTGTAAAATCTTCTGCAGGGCCTATAATGGTTTGAAAATATGGGGAAAAAACTTTAATAGATTTTTTTCAAATTTCTAAACTAGAATACTTTCTTAAAGTGAATAGATACCTTTCGACATTTTGACTAAACAATAATCATTCTCGCCGATTAAAATTGTCAGTACTCGTAGAAAAATAAGGTAACCGATTGAAATTTTTAGGCGAACCAGGTATTCCCAATCCCCAAAACAATCAGAACTTTTTCTGGTAATTAATAATAAATAGGGCAAAATCTGAAACACCGATACCGATTCTAGCGGCGTGTTCCTTCCTTCGTGCGGAAGTCGACCGGTCCGGGCTTCTCCGTCTAATTATGAACTTTCCATTTGGATATTTAATAGATGGTAACTCGAACCTCTCTGCTTCCCATCAATAACGAAACGGAAATCGACTGGAAAGCTTTTACATTTTTGTTGGCTCAAAAGTAGGTAAATCTGATGGGAATTGGGAGAGTTCAATGGAGATTTTCCATTAGATATAAACGAAGATAATGAAAAATAAATATTTGGTATTGGGAACTTTGAAGTTGTTGCTTTGTGGAGAGATGAGTTAGAAATGCGCGATTTGTCGTACCAAAAAGTTACACTCTCCTTTCTTTTTATTTATTTTATGTTGCCATCGAAGTATATTACCAGTCACATTTGTAAATTTTTTTGGGCTTATATAGAAATGGTGGTAATAGATTTTTTCTAGTTAACAAATGTGTTATTTATTGTTGGGATTTAATCGAGAAAATTCATTTAAATAATTCTCTTGTTAGAGAATAAAGTAGAATTGGTGTAGAACTATTTGTATATATTGTTCTGTTGTACTTGCATCAATATGCGTGGAATAAATACATCATTATGCATTTGACAAATTAGAATTAAATTAGACTACTTATTATTTATTAGTGTAATTAAGTACTAAAAAAATTAAGATTGCTTTTTAAACATTAATTTAAAGCTATTTACGAGCAACACTAAATACAACCAATTGTATTTTATAAAAAATAGAGGTTTCAATATGATGACTCCAAAATACAATAAAACATTTAAGATGTCAATTTTCCATTTCTTTGTTACAAACTAAAATTAAAATTATTTAGAATGTAATGTTCTCCGAAATAGAAATTACAAATTGTGTTACAACAAATATTTCTTCTCTTTTCTGTCTTAAAAATGAACTGAAAATGAACGGGTATTCATGTACCTCGGTCTCAAGTTACAGTCGACAAAAAAAGAAACAAAAATACATTCGTAACACTGCCAAAGAATGAATATGTTCATTGGAATACTTTATTAAGTATCTATAGTTTCTATAGCTATCCACATGGTATGTATGATTTGTAATGTAATAATTATTCACTTGTAGTCTATAGTATCAATGTATTAATAGAAAATTTTTCTTCAAAACTATAAATTAATATTTTTTTCTTCGTTTCAGGTATGAATTTTACCATAGCTTAAAATTAGGCTACAATTCACTATTTTGGTAAGTTCGGCTGTATATTTTATATAATAGCAATAATATTCATCGTTACGTATACTCATAATAACATATATGTAATGATAAAAAAGTTAAAAAATAATATACTTAAAACCATTAAGGTATAAGCTAGCGTTGGGAACTATCGACTGAAAACAGTCGAAACAGTCGATAGTCGCAAAAAAGTAGAATTACTTTTATATTTGAATGTTCTGTGGATCTTTAAAAAGGAATAGAATTTTTCTATTTAGCTAATTTCTTTCTAAATGGAATAATGCCCTACAAACATTGTATTTTAATATGTTAATTGCTATTTTTAAATAATATACTATAATAAATATAGACAATACAATAGAACTTAAACAAAACCTACAAACTAAACATGTACAATAACCATAAATACTAAATAAAAATTAAACATATGCCTAATTATAAAAAAAAAGTAATTCGTGACATAATTAAAAACGATCACACAATAACTAATAGAGCTTTTCAAAATAATGTAAATGCTTTATTTGTTATTGAACGGAAATATTTTTTAACAAAAATCAAGAGAATAATCGAAATATTACCTATTATTGCCATAAAAACAATCAAAAGTATTTTACTATTTATGATTCACAATTTTAATATTTTTACCCTATTACATTAACAATCTTGAAAAATATCATTCCAAAATGCTGCTCTATTAATATACAATATATTGTTATTTACAAGCAAACTACCAAAAAAATCATAAAACATTTTTGTCAAGGTCGCGGCTAGGATGACAGAGCCAGAACGGTAGTAGAACCAAAAATAGTAACTAAAAGTACACGACTGAAACAGGCCATAGTAAATATTAGTCAATTACTAAACGGTCGATAGTCGATTTTAGTCGATACTTCCCAACACTAGTATAAGCTATAGTAAACAAATTATTCTATGGTATTTGATATTTTTATATTCAGTAGATTCAATTTATATTTATTATTAAAAATATTCAATCAAGTTTAGAAATACAAGTAGATTTGGATCAACAAACATTATTTACCAAACAGGTATATCTATTTCTTGTATCTGTATTTTACATTGTGTAAAAATTGTGTTTTTTTCTGATTTACCACCAAAGGGTAGAAGACAACTAATACATATTATGTTCATGTAGTAGGGTTCCAGGTTATTCTTATTTTTAACTTAGATAATCATCTAAAAGTTCACCCACATATATACTCATGTTATAATAGCATCTTTTAAGTATCCCAAACAAGTAATCGTTAATATTGACATAGTTTATTCGCTCTAAGATTGAATATGCAAGTTATACTCTTCAGTTAGCAATAGTAGGTAGTAGTAGGAGATATTTTAAAAGACACCTGTCAATTGTTGGAGACAGTTTACGCGATTAAAGAGTCCCCACATTCAATCTCGTGAAAAATAACATGGAGGTATAAAACTATAGGAGGTATTGCTTCGGAACATTAATACTACTCCGTTATTAATTTTATATCTAGGTTGTCTTATCTTCCTGTCATTCTTAGTTTGAGTTTCTAGAGTGGTCATTTTATTTATTTTTCGGAATTTTCTATCTAGTTTCTCCTTGTTTAATTGTTAGCGTCCGTCTTGACGTTTTAAAACTTTTAATTTTCTTTTAATAGCTTTCATTTACATCAATAAGTCCGATCAGCTTTTGAGACAGAAGAACGAAGTCTGGTTCGTAATTATTTCACCTCACAGTTTTCAATCCGATTCGGTAAATTCCCAATACGGTGATCGGCTCAAATCAACAGTAAGACCAGGCGGTAGAGTCGGAGTAAGTAAAGTTCCGGCTTTGCGCGTTTCATATCAGGCAGATTGGGTCCGTGACCTGGACCATATTGTTGTTTTCCAGTCAATTCTGGAAACCGACAGCCGCTCGTACGATTCGATTCAGGCGTACGCTAGCGGAAAATGCATTAGGTTGCTTGTGTTTATGCACCGAGAAGTTATGCGATTGGAAACGGCGTTTGTATATCTTAGGTGATGAATTAATTCGGTTTATTGTTCATCGATTGATTGCCAGTAACATGGGAAATTACTGATCACTTCGCGAATCTGCTTTATATCAAGTCTGTTCAAAGTTTTTTTTAGTAATGTGTCGTGGATATTTGTGACGTCGAAACATTACAATGTTGTCCTTCTAGGATAGAAAAGACTGCTAGAACGATCGGAATTTTGAGTAGAAAAGCTCTTCCAAAACTGGCTTCCTTCTTCCAATTAAAGTGGATTAAGACCATCTGAGAGCAATCTGGAAAATACAAGTACGTACTATTAAATATAGATGGAAATATGTTGTACATGATACCTACTACTGTTGTATCGAGCAATACTTTGTTTGATAAGTGGACCCTCTCCTTGAGAATCGGCTATGGAATGATTATCAGAAGAGTATTACAGTGATGTAATATGTAATGGGAAAGCTCTGGGGCTATGGGATCTATATATTGTATAGTCTATTCAAAGTATTTTTAATAATGCGTGATGGATATTTGTGACGTCGAAACATTACAATGTTGTCCTTCTAGGATAGAAAAGACTTCTAGGACGATCGAAATTTTGAGTAAAAAAGCTCTTCGAAAACTGGATTCCTTCTTCCAATTAAAGTGGATCAAGACTATCTGAGAGCAATCTGAAAAATACAAGTACGTACTATTAAATATAGATGGAAATATGTTGTACATGATACCAACTACTGTTGTATCGAGCAATATATCTGCAATTAACTATTAATAAATATAATGACCAACAAAACCCAATTGAATGCTATGGTAACTTTTAGTTTTTTCCATCAATTTTTATTGTCTTTACATTTTTTTTATTACTGTCTTGCCAAGAGCGCCACAATGAACCATTTTGAAATATTCAAGTTTCTTATATTATTTTATCCCTTTAATTGAATTATTTTTAACGTAATGTCTGGAAGTTCCATCAAACCTCTCCGAGGGTTATCTTTACACCATTTAAACTCTATACCTTATAAGAGTGTATGAAAGGATGTCTTACATCCCTCAAAAAGCTCCATCTCCCTAATTCTTTTATGTATACCTTCCAGAGAGACAATTTTCTCTAAAGTAATTTTATTAAATTATGTTTATATCGATAAAATAGTTTGTGTACTTACTGTTCTTATACATTTCGTATATTTGGTCTCGAATAGAGCCAATATCAAGATGGTCGAGATTCGTCACCCACTTAGTATGTAGGCGGGTTTTTTTGGGTGAATCTAACGTATTGTTCTTCGTTTTGTAAGCGATGTTATTCACAGTACCCATAATAATATATAGCACAGAAGTAACCCGCTAAAAACATTTTCAATCAAATTGTATTTAATATCATCAATAATTACCTCTCTAACGGAATTTACCGGCAAAAGGGGGCCTCTGTTATCTCGTTCCTTTTCGAAGTAACCTATTAAAGCCGCAATCAATTTGTGACCTGAATATCTATTGTTTTCGGCAATTTCAAACAAAGTAATATGATATATCACCGAGCGACTTAAAATGTGTCAGAATAAAGGGCTAAAATAATGCTTGCCGATTTATAAGCTGTAATAATTATAGCTAATATTTTGAATAATTTAGCGTATATCTGACAACCGAACGGCGACCAGTTGTCAGACGTATGCAAAATTCTTGAAAGCAATAATGATAAGAGGTTTTAACTCTGACCTATAAATTATTGTGGTTGTATAATTAACTATAGTTTATAGATATAGTATAATGTTAAAATAAATTATATTTGGTAATATTTTTGTTCAATTATTTTATTTAGATTAGAATTTTTAGTATGTCAAAGTCAAACTGAGTTAAAACTCGGACTTGATGCGGCAACATTGTAATGTTTGGACGCCACAAATATCCACGACGCATTACTAAAAAACTTTGAATAGACTATATGTAACCCTCTCCTTCACTTCTTAAAGTTCTTTTTTTAATTAGCCAGGATACTTTTATCTATGAAAATTCTGCGGAAATAATATTTTATTGATTGGCAATTAGGAATTTTTAGATCTGAATAAAATACTATTGTTAGTTCTCTATTAAATTTTAAAATAATTAAAGGTTACTGTTATCAATTTATGGTTTGTACGTAAAATAATTTTGTATTTCAATATTGTGTGTGTATAGGGTAGTGCAATTTTTGATAATGTGTTGTTGGTAAAATATAGATTGCAGGCAGCAGGGTTGCCAAACTTAATTTGAGAAAATTAGTAGGAGGAATCGGAACTACGATATCGAATCTACTACTATATCAGAAGTTGTTTATGAATAAATAAAATCGCCCCGAAAAGTCCGTTTTAATTTTTTTTTTCATTTATTTGATACGCAACGCTATTAATATTCGTTAATTAATTGTATCCTTAATTGGATAACTTATTTTTATTTTATTTGCACTCCCGAACTTTTGGTTTTCTTTCAGCAGCAGTGAAAAAAAATTTCGGAAGAGAAAAAAATCTAAACTTTTTGGTATAAAATATTTTTAAAATGTTACAGAAGCATGTACAAGCATAAAAAATGCTATTTTTATACATTAATATAAACATTCACAGTAAATCATAATTTTTATTATTTTCAATTAATTTTACAAGAGAAAGAAAAAATTAGAAATAACTCATTCGCTGTAAAAATATCAGAAAAATTATCCGTATTTCTTTAAAAAATATATATTTATATATATTATCGATATTTCTACGACATCCCTAATATAATGATAATGATTATGATAATATTAATGATTTTTTTATCGTATCGATATTTTTGATCAATTTTTAAAATTGAGTGCCAAGACTTTTTTAATGTTCAAAAAATATTTTGAAAAAAATAGCGAACATCAAAAATAGAAGTGATTTAAATAATATTTTTTTAACAGGACTGGATAACTCCAATGTTCTTTTTTGTTATAAAATTCTGGGGAAATAATATTTTATCGATTGGCAATTAGAAATTTTTAGATCTGAATAAAATACTATTGTTAGTTCTGTATTAAATTTTAAAATAATTAAAGGTTACTGTTATCAATTTATGGTTTGGTACGTAAAATAATTTTGTATTTCAATATTGTGTGTTTATACGGTCGTGCAATTTTTGATAATGTGTTGTTGGTAAAATATAGATTGCAGGCAGCAGGGTTGCCAAATTTAATTTGAGAAAATTAGTAGGAGCAATCGGAACTACGATATCGAATCTACTACTATATCGGAAGTTATTTAGGAATAAAAAAAATCGCCCCGAAAAGTCCGTTATAATTTTTTTTCATTTATTTGATAGGCAACGCTATTAATATTCGTTAATTAATTGTCTCCTTAATTGGATAACTTATTTTTATTTTAATTGCCCTCCCGAACTTTTGGTTTTCTTTCATCAGCGGTGAAAAAAAATTTCGGAAGAGAAAAAAATCTAAACTTTTTGCTATAAAATGTTTTTAAAATGTTACAAAAGCATGTACAAGCATTAAAATGCTATTTTTATCCATTAATAGAAACATTCACAGTAAATCATCATTTTTATTATTTTCAATTAATTTTACAACAGAAAGAAAAAATGAAAAATAACTCATTCGCTGTAAAAATATCAGAAAAATTATCCATATTTCTTTAAAAAATATATAAGATATTTCTGCGACATCCCTAATATAATGATAATGATTATGATAATATTAATGATTTTTTTATCGCATCGATAGTTTTGATCAATCTTTAAAATTGAGTGCCAAGACTTTTTTAATGTTTACAAAATATTTTTAATTTTCTTTTTTGAAAAAAATAGCGAACACAAAAATATCGATATATATTTTCGGCATTCCTTGTTCAGTTCAAACATGGTTAAAAATAAGACAATTTATTAAAATGTAACTAGATATGGCAACCGTGGATTGCAGCAATAATGGCCAAATTATGCCCAAAATACATACATTATACTACAGGTAATTTATACGTAATATTGCTAAAAGCTTTTGTAATAGATACTGGTTCATGGTTGGAGCAAAATTAAATCATTTTTAACGCCGACTAGCCATTCGTTATCGGCGAAAACCAGAATCACAAATGGCGAGCAAATTTGCGAGGTATAAGTTTCGAATAATGCGTCCGCCATGTTAATATACGAATATTTTCGTTTATCTGGCGGTAAATATATTGTATGGAGTTGGCTAATTATTTCCTGGTGTTCCTATTTCCTAGTAAATTGATGCGGCTTCTCTTTTTGGAAGGTTTAATTTAAATTATATTTAAAGACATATAGGCTTGACTATCCTCGTCATTGTGGAAGTTGTTCTTTTTCCTACGTTTTTTTTCTGCTACATTTTAACCTCTTTTTTACCAACTAGGGCTTACCTGGGCTGGGCCTACTGCTTAATGTGGGCCCTGAACCATGGTCCTCCACATTCAGTCTTTACAGACCCTGCTTACGCAACTAGGGTGGTTTCCCTCATTAGATTTCCTCACTCTTACCTAAAGGACATTCACAGGCAACATTTTGGAACCTTGACCACTACGTATACGAAACAGGTTTCCTGAAAATGTTTGCACTTCTTCTTGTAAACAATTGTGAACATTCTTTTAAAACCCGGAATTAGAATCAGACCCATTTTGACAACTCAACTGCTAAATTGACAATGTTTTTTTATTATAATGAAAGTTAGTAAAATCATTCGGCCAGTTAACTACTTAATTAATTTATTCACACAGTTTTATTCTTTCTATTTATACTGTTGGTTTATGTAACAAACTTTGAAAATGTTATTTACTAATTAATTATGAATCTCGCAAGAGCTGTGTACATTAATTTGAAGGGTTTGTGGAAATTGGCATACGATATTATTATGTGTTATAGATATCTAGTTGTGCATCTGAAATTTTCCTACTATATATGCATAAAAATGAAACTGCTGTTCAACTGGACTTTGTGATATCCAGAAAATCTGGTAAATACGGCGAGTAGCTTAAATAACTTTTGACTTTCTTATACCGTCTTTACACTTTTTGTATTGAAGAGAGTCGAGTGTATTGTCTGCCATTTATCACCTTTTCAAATACTTTGGGATCAGTTCGAACACATTTTCATTTTACTGTAAGTGTTGAACACCATTCTGGTTACTATGACTTGCAGTCCCATATTTTATTGCTGAAACCATGGTTTCTTTCATGGTACTTATTCATTCTAGCAATACGTAGCCAAATTAATTAATTGTGAAACCTATAGGGTTTAGGGAGTATTGTTTTTCGAGCTTTCGACCGCCAGTTTGCCTTTGTTGACCTTCTATATTGCATAAAAACTATCCAAATATCCATTATGTGTCCTGTGTGGGATGTTTTCCCGTGTTTTAGTGCCTTCCAATTGTAATAATCTACGGCTGAGCTAGGCAACTTCAGTCCATCTTTACACCCATACATCCTTTAAAGCAATACTTGTGCAGGAATAGTACAGGGAATATGGGTATTTTTCTATACATTTACATTTCCTGTTTCTTATACTCCAAGGCTTTGAGCACCTCCAATCTTTGATGAAAATGTAAAAGATTTGTTCTTTTTTCTTGTTTGAATGAATATCTTCTCCCCGGAATCCTATAGCCTGCACCAGTTCGTGTAGGGTTTAGAGTAAAGAAATAACTATTAAATTACCTTAAAACTATTTCATTTTAAAGGCCCAATCCTATTGTAATAGATGTATTACAAGACAATTAGACTCAACTACAAGAATTATTTAAACTAGTTTTGGGAACTATCGACTGAAAACAGTCGATAGACGCAAAACAGTCGAAACAGCCGATAGTTAAAAAAATTCTGCTAAATCTGTAAAGTTTCTGCAGTACTTGGAGTAATTACTTCTTTCATTCTAGCCATTTTTTTATCAAAATATCTCCAGATGTCAATACATTTTTGGTCAGTAGTTAAGTCTTGAATTTCGAGTTGTGGAACTATATACAGTTAGAATGGAATATACCTCTTTTGTGACAACTTTTTGTATCGCTTCAGCATTATATGCAATACCAAAACCTTTTTTAAATCTAGGATCTAAAAATGTGGATTTCCCGCATATCGTGTTCATTTCTGAAATTGCCAGTCTTTTATTGATGATATCTAATTAACAATTTTCCCCATTCACTTGTTAAAATCCTGGATTTGATCGAATGTTGCAGTCTTCTTATTAACGATATAATTAAAGACATCGTGGGATATCTTTCACCAGATAACTCAGTGGTCATTATTTCAATGGGCTTTAAAAGTTGAACACATTCTGTTAAGATAGTCCATTCGTCAACAAATAAAAACTGTGGTGCTCTTCTTAATAGCCATCAAAATAAATTGTTGAATATTAAAGTAGAGTTTTCATGTCAGAAAATGCAAAAAATTCTTCAAATCTTCTGGAATCGATACAATTTCTGAAACTTTTGAAACTTAATTTTAGTTTTCAATTTTTTAGGAAAAAAGTTTTGATAAATAAAAGGCTTGGACAAAAATCGTGAAATTTTATCAAAAAAGTATTACCTATTATACCAGCCCAAAGTATTACCTATTATGCCAGTCAAAAGTATCTGACTATTTATCAGTCGATAGTAAAAAGTAGTCAATTACTAAACAGTCGATTTCAGTCGATTGTTTCCAACACTAATTTAAACCATATGAAGATATAAGAGGTTATTTTAATTAGAATCTGATTAGAAATCTGATTCTTTATATGTGAAACAACCTGTATTAGGACAACGCAATTCGAATCAAATTCTACGTAGGGTTTAACAAGCGCGTGTCTCAAAACGAACGATGATAAAACGAAATCAAAAACAAATCTAATCGTCTATTCTGCTTAGATAACCCGATTTGCTTAATGATCCTTCGATACCGTTGTGCATGCCAAATCCTATTGGGCATAGTCCAGTTGTGAGAATGTATGCGGGGCCATATCCCAACGATTTAAATCAGTAGATAGATGCCAGATAGTGCTGGTATCATAGAGGAAAAATAAACAGGAACGTGAATGGGTTGCAACATACGTAAGTAGTGCGACATCCCGTCCATATAAGCTATTCCTGATTCAGTTTTACATGTCAATTTTTATTAAGCACTATCTCTTGTATTAGGCCTATATAGGTTTTTTTTAATTTGAATTTTTATTGTGAATGTTCGGTACATTGTATTTTATTCAAAATATTATCCATCGATACTTTTTTCCACATTCAAGCAATTGATCGATTTTGTCTCTAAAGAACGATGTAGATTTTGAGGCTATCCACAAATCGACCTATTTTTAGCAAACTCTAAAAAAGGAGGAGGTTCTATGTCCAGCTGTCTATTTTTTTAAACTTATGTTCGCCGATTTTTTCGCCAATTATAGGCTGATTTTTGAAATTATTTTTTTATTCGATAGAGTGCACTTTTGAGGTGGTCCCATTCGAACCAAGTCAGGATCTGATAGGGGCGGGGGGGTATCGTAGGAAAATATTATTTCATTAAAATCGTTTTGAGCTAATTGACAAGCTTAAAACATAAGCGAAGAAGGCTTTAAAGACTCTTTTGATTTCAACAAGTGTTAAAATATAATAATTTTGAGATATAATTTTTTTTAAAGGTATTAGTAATTTTTGGTCGCCGTATTATATTAACTAGTGTCATATTATAATGACTAACCTTGCGGTCTAATCAGGTTTCTCTCATAACAGTGTAAATAGAATCATTTAAAAATGATATGTTAATGAAACTTCTTTTCACAGTATTTTAAATATAAGATCAGAAATGTATTTGGTATGTAACATTAACTACAGTAATAATTGTCTGGATATTAAACTATTTCAAGAACTAAATCTCACTAACCTTTTTTACATGGCATTTAATTAAATCTAATTTTCATTAAGTTTCATAATAAACCAACTATTGATAAGTTTAAATTACTACATCACTGAACGTTATAACAAAGTATCATAATTATTTTTAGAGCTATAGCAACTTCAGAGTATAAGTATACATGATGTTTCTTTACTTTTATGCTATAAATATAAACGATAATAATAAATGAAGTAATACATGTTTGTATATTAAAACAGAGAATATATGAATAAACAATAACCTAATTTATTTTTTACAATTTAGACATGTTATCAAAGGAATATATCTACAATCATTAACTTAGCTATTGATTTTTCAAAACTTTGGTCTATAAAGTAAGAGTAAAGTAATTGATAGAAAGTTCAAACAATAAAATGTCACATAGTCACATATCTTATAACATGAATCGTTAAACACCTTAATATTTATCAATGCATATTTTCAATACTTCATTTATGTATTCATATAGTCTTTATCATTTATCCGAACAGAGACATTCTAACAGATCTCATTTTGAAGAAAAAAAATTAACGAGGGCAGACGAGTCTTGTTATTCTCGAATGTTGTTAATCTATGATGTATGTACCTTCCGATAAAGCGGTGATGTTACGTGAGCATATTATTCTTAATCGTTTTTTATCGAAACCTGATATTCTTTGATACCACAAATAATACGGAAATAAACGAAATGAACACAAAATCTAAAATAACACAGCTTAAAATGAAATAACTTCGTTTAGTAATATTTTAACACACTTTCCGTGTTTATATCGTTCAATCTTATCGCTTCAAAATTACCTGCCATCATTTTGCGGTACAACGTTGCCAGATTTTCATTGTAGAAATTCCGCGTCCGTAGTTGGTTTACGTACAACAGAAACGACGAGTAATCTACCGTATAATACTTGGAGCTGGCAGCGCGTCGGACGGAGCCTAAAATATTTGTTTATATATTTTGCGTCACCAATCTGATGCCTATTCCTAGCTTATTGATTAGGGCGCATTTCGTATTATCGGAATTGATTTTTTGTAACGCATGTTACACGAAAATGTTAACTCTAAAAATTCGCTAACCTCGATGTAAGTACGAATTTTTACCGTGCCAAATTTCACGCCTCCGTGTGCAGGCAAAATTTTCGTTAAGCCGATTGATATATAAGAAGATTCTTCTTGAACCGTATGTTGTACTGTGCTATTTTTACAATATTCTTTTATCGGCGGTTTCTTATTCTACCCAACAGAATATGGAAACGATTCTTTTGCAATCAAATCTACTCATGGAGCGACATCACAAAAAGTCGAGAAAAAAATTGAAACCGACATGGTATAATAATGACAAATAGATTTGGATAAAAAGTCGGCATTTTCCTTTTTTCGTCTCCATCCCCAACGAGAGAAAAAACTTGGAAAACAAATTTTGATTACAAGGAAAAGTTATATTGGGGTCACCGAAAGAAAAGGAATTTTCTCTGACATGCTGCTCCTCGATCCATTTTGTATAATATAAATAAGGATAGCACGAAGTAAAAGGAGCCGTATTGAAAAGTTCGGGTAATGAAGAACCTCGATGTTGACGATCGACTATCAAATCTCGCATTTATTTCTTATTCAAATGAACCAATGGGAAAATTTTATTCTCTTAACAGTTTTGTGTGATTTAATACCAATGTTTCTGTTAATATATATTGTAACACTGGTATAAGTGGTATTCATATGACCGACACGGGTGCTCCCTTAGTGTTTAGATATTTTCTTTCACATTTTGTTGTAGTGTTTGAATATTTTCTTGCAATTTGGGTTCGTATTATTCTATTTGAAGTTTTATTTTCTACAACATATACAACAATTACTTTGCTGAACTGGTTTTAGGCCAGGAGGAATCTTGAGTTGCATGTAATTCTCGAACAAAAGTAGTAGATTAAGGGTTTAGTTACCTTAACGGTTTAACGACATTGGTTTCTGGTTTCCCTGTTGTATTACACCTAGAGGTAATTTTGGTAGTTAATTCCATTGGCACAGAGCGGATAATGTCTGTAATCGTTGTACATAATAGCAATAATGTAACGTTTAAAGTTTGATATAGTGTCTACAAGTGAAAGGTAAAGGTTCTCAAATTGAATATTTTTTCTATTAATTTTATAGTCTTATCACATATTTTTTAATGCTAATTTTTGACCACATTAAAATGTAATTATAATATATAAAAGAAATCCTATGTTTAAGGAATTAACAAAGCTTCTTCAGATGTCTTTTCAGACAATACGTCTATTAAATACTTGGTCACATCTTCTATTAAATACATCATCACATCACATCTCATCAAGACAGTATATCACTATCAATATCACTAATTTTTCAAGTATGTTCAGATTCTTTAAACAATTTCTTATCTCACCAGCATGAGGTTGCTATTCTTGTTTTAGATGGTGAAACATACAACATGATCACTGAGTGATTTTATTAGAATTTGAGATACATATTTGAGAAAAGCTCCATCCATCTTATAAACTTCAACGACTTAAAACTTTCATGAATAAATATTTTAAAAATATTGGTTATTTTGTTAACCATTAAGATTTTAACATCGATATTGAATTTAGTGGTACATCTTTGTAGTTTTATAATATATAACTTTCCATATAGGTTCCAGTAGCCGCTTATAGAAAAGCTGTTTTGCCTCATTTCGTTCTCCATTAACTGTAATTAAAAACATATTTTGTCAGAAGTTTATTGAGATATTATTTTAATGTACCGAGTGCTTAAAATTGAAATATTGACAATGTCTATGTCCATTTTTCCCCGAGCAACATGTATTTCTGTTACAGTAGAGCGATTTTTTTTATTGAACCTGAAAGTTCGATATTATCTGGACGTAATTGAATAAAAAAGCACTTTTTTCCCTTACCTGTCCTTGAAACAGAAGGCTTTCTGGAGGACTAACCTTTTTTCTCGTTATCTTTCGTTGCCTGCCTCTCACGCCTTCTTCAGCACACACTTGGGCAGGTTAGAATTCCGAGAAAAAATAATTTAGCCGGGCTTAATCTCGACACCCCGAAATAACTGAGCGTTACGACATTCCAGTGCTTAAGGGCCAGTTTTCATGGGTTGCGGCAAAGTGCTGGTCAATTTATCACCGCCTATGTAGGCGTTACGTAGCCGTCGTCTCTGGTCAACGTTGCCACGTCTACCGCAATGTATCTTATATAAGGATTTTCTTTTATTCCAACGCAAAGTGTACTTAGTACGGTGTATTAAATTACACATTACGGTGTATTAATATTACAGTGGTAGTATTTTTGGTCTTCTTTGGATTACATGGAGAAACCGAGTTACAAGTTTCATGAAAATTGTAATATTTTAATAATATTGAATACTCCAGCGTCTGTATACTAAAGGCTTTGTAAAATATACTTTCGCCATTACGAATTGTTAAAATTTTTTCTGGATGAGTCAGCAAACCTTATAACTGACTAGAGACGAGAAAAAAAGGACACTAGTTATATGTCCTGTGTTTTTGTGTTTTGGAATCAGAGGAATCGCGTGAAGGATTCCCAAAAACTCTAAACACAATGCATAAATATTGACGACTGTCATGAACCGCCAAATGATGATGCCATCGACACGTTTGGCATATACAATGACTTGTAGGGGAAATTCCAAAGCAAGCACCTTACAAGCTTTTCACGAGCCTTATTCTGACCATTCTTTGAACGCCGCTTTTTCATTATGCTACAGGAAATTTACGTAATTCTTTTGTAAGCTTGTCACAAATTCCAAAAATTCTCGACAAAAATCAACGAGTGCAATCGGAAAGGGCAAAACTTCGAATACATTAAATTTGACACGAGATCTGACGTTGGTCAGCTAAAGATAACGCATGTAAAAATTTGAGAGATTCTTGGTCCGAAATTCTTAAAACTTTGGAATGAATCGAGGATGATTGTATTTTAAGTATTTCGAAGAAAAAGAGATGCAATATACCGAAGAGGTCGATAAAAAAAGATTAATCAGAATTTAATTAATTAAGAAATCAGAATGACTAATAGAAGAGCAGGGAATTAACTACAACGAATTAATTGAGAAGTTATTTTTTCTAACCAAAATGAGTGAGTTGTTACCATCGACTCTGACAAAAAAGTCTTTTTCTTGGTTAAAATATATCTCAATGATTTAGAAACTGGACTTTTTGACTTAGTTTAGGAATACGTAAACTTTTAATCTACCTTTCTTCTTTTGAAAAATTAATTTTTATAAATTAATTTAATTATTCTAGTACACCAGCGGCATATTGTTAAGATAAGAGAAGATTTTCATGTTCAAAGTCAGTAAAAAAAAAATCGATCATCTACTTCAAGTCAAGAAAAGCTAAATTCCTTAGCTCTTAGATGTTTGAGTGATCATTTTAATTTTTATTGTTTTTTGTTTTTAGACAGTAAGTACAATAAAAATATTTAATAACGTTTACCAAATATACTTTATTTTGTTTAAGCTGTGTAGCGTAAGTAATTTTAAAGCATACGTTACCCCACCTTATAAGCAGTGCATGATGGAGCCTTTCTTAGCTCAAAAATAAACGCAAAAACTATTTATTGTATAATATGAACTAAATTGGGAGTTGCAATAATAATCTAGGAACTGAAATAACAATTTTCATGTTCACAATCAAACTGAATGAGGATGATGAAGCGTATAAAAATTAATTAGCTTTATTATCATTATGTTAATTGATTATTAGCGGCAAATGTGAACATTTGGCACTAATTTAGTAGATTACTATAGTGGAATCGAGATATTTTTAACAAACTTAATATACAATTATTATATATGCACTATTTTCTATACCAGAAAAGCAGAAAAGGAGACTTGACAATCCTGCCTCTAAGAGAAACAACAAAGCCAGGCGTGTTCACACAGAAAAAGAAAGAAACGATTAAGACAAAACGGGGCGCATTATGATTTTTTTCCATCCCGATTTTCGACGTTGCCATATTTTAATTAAGGACCACTCTGCCATTCCGCCGTAATGAGAAAAGAGTCTTTTGGCTGTCTGTTTAGTTTGAAGACAATTTATATAAAAAGGTCTTTTTTATCGAAGAGTAGGGTCGTTCGGATTTGGACGTAATTATTTTTTTACCACCGGAGGAAAAAAAGTAGACGGGGAAGATTTCAATGTGCGTGAGATCGTGTTATGAATTTTAATTGATGCTTTTACTTTGTATTTTTTTATTATCGATTTATTAAATCTTGTTTCTTTTCTTTATTATACGTTCCAACTATTGCTTCAATAAAGACATCGAACTTTATACAAGAGTCTACTAATAGGGACGCCTGCCATGTGCCCTAAAATTTAATTAATGGAGGAGCCATCTAGAGTTGTAATACTTTGATATTGACATGAGAACGATATCTCTACTTAAGTCTACTCTGAAATTTCTTGAGTGACAGTCGGTCTGTGAAGGTCTCGATGAATCAGTTCTGTAGTATCTGGATATACCTACTATTATACTTCTCAGTACTTTGTTCTGGAAAACTTGTATTTCTATATATATATTTCAAAATATATATATATCAAATATCAAAATCCCGTAGTAATTAATTAACTAAAATATGGACTGTAAAGCAATAAATAACAAAGCCACCAGCAGCATACATGAAGGTATTAAAAATGTCCAAATTTTATTTTTTAACTTCCTAATATCTCTAAATATTTTGCTATTCCATATAATTCTGGAAATTCTATATATACTATTGTTGATGATAAACCCCACTAATGAATTGCACACCTGCAGCTTTTAGTTGACATATTGTACATTTACTAGCCTAAAACGAATGGATGGTTAATTGCAACAAAATGTGTATAAAAGTAAAAATTACATTTAGTATTACCTTTAGTATAATTGTGTATTATTTCTGTGATATCTTTTACAATTTTTTTATTTGAACTTCAAGAATAATTTTCTTCTTTGCATCTTGTTATCATTTTGAGATCTGCAACTATTTCGGAGTGAAATTTTGGCATATGTCGATACATATTTGATGTTGAAAATGTTTTGTTACAAATTTGGCAGCCAACATTTCCGCTGGAAATAAAATTGTTCGTCTTTAGATTTGATAACTTTTAAAGACTTAACCTTAGATGCTGTACTTACCTTTATTCTGATTTTAAAACCATTGTATGTTAACACCAGGAATAACAAAACATTTAGACGGTGTATATTATTCCTATACAATTTTCAATGTAACACAAACTCTAAATATTCTAGGGTTTTTTGTTGTTTTCACTCGATCGACTCGGAAAGACTTACCGTCATTAGAAAAGAAAGATAATATGGTTTATTGTATGCAATACAGTAAGCTTTATAATTGTGCGCATGCGCAGGGACTAAAATAATGTATCCTGAAAATGACAACGTCGCAAAATAAGGCGGAAATTTCCGAATATCATCGAATTCTGACTGGACTATGGTGTAAACTACTTCATAATGTTATGTATTTGAATTATAATACTATAAAAACACGGTGTGTATTGAGTATTTCTTTTGTAGGTTAAGAAGTTTCTTTTGAAGGTTATTTAAATTTTTTTTCTCAACAGGTTATTGTAATAAAATATACGTCTCATTCCAATTAGATAATCGATTCCTTTCCATCATTTTATCGCCTAAATCTTCTTAAATTTAATAGGATCTTACTGGGCGTAAAATGATTGAATTTGAATAACTTAATTCAGAACAAGCGATCCGTTTAAAAGCCATCGGTTCCAATCGAAATCCATCATTAATTTAGCCATAATTGTAACTTTATATCGTCCAGATCAATAGGCGCGTTCGATTCGGATTTCCTACAGTAATTAATATCGCTTCATCGACGTACAGAAGATGATACCATCACAAAGTATTTGTTTGAAGTAACGGCTTAATTAAAATGACTTCCTTCCGGTAAGTTGCGGTAAAAAATGTCGAGATTCTTATTTACCGAAAGAACGGAGAGAAGGTAATAAGAAGTTTTTAAGGCGCCCACAGAAAGAAGAAAAAACCATTTTCACACAATCCCCAACAGGAAAAAAGTCAGTGTCTCAATTTTTCCCGACCTCGTTATTATTTGATTCTCATAAAAACTCTTATACATTTTCATCAAGTTTAACTTGTAAAGGACGCACTGTCTTTTCTTATTAATATAGAACCGTGATCTTGTCACCGAAATGAAAACAAGACAAAAAGATCTAAGTAGATGTATTTGCGGATAAAAATTAAAAATTTTATGTAATAGCTGTAAAATTGGTAAATATATTTATCTCCAGAAATATGCAGCATATGAGTTATAATTATTCTTGTTTTTTTTTTCAGTAAATAAAAAAAGCTTTTTAATTTCTCTTTCTTCTTGTTCTAAAAAAAATATTTTGTTGATATATGTTTTTGAATAGGTTAGAGTGATTCAGAGCCTACATTAATTAGTATGTAGAGTTTACATAAACCTTAGTGAAGCGAAGATTCTAAAAACATATATTTTTTAAATATAAGTTTTTTTTATGTTTTAAAGTCTCCTTTTTACCTACGAGGGTTTATCTGGACTGGACCTACTGTTTAACTTGAGCTCCAAACCACGGTCCTCGGTATTAAGATTACGGACTGGCCAGTGATCCACTTAGAAATCATCCCAGAAGACATCCGGTCTTACCCAGCCTGGTTACTGGCGTGACTGGGATCATTATCCTTGTCGGAATTTATAATCTTTCCTAACACAATCGCAAACATAAATTTACGACCATGCCCCAGCAGGATTCGAACCCGCGACTATCGCAACAGTCGATGGACAGTCCTGTCGCCTTTACCACTGCGCGAACCAAGTCGGCTATTCAAAATTAGATGCTAATATTACTATTCTTTGAAACTATTAAGATCCCTGTCCATATTTACTTAAAAACAAAATTTAAAAAAAAATGTAATCCGAAAATATCAATTAAAAAATACAATATATATATATATATATATATATATATATATATATAATAAAAATACAAAATACATTACAGTACAGTTTTGATTTAACAATATGTGTACTATAAACTTAAAAGTGTTATATAAAAACTAAAAACTATTTTAATTATCAGCAAGAAAGAAATGTCATTTTCATAATAGATATATTATCCACAAATAAATAAATATTTTGATATACTTTTAATCTTAATAATAACAGGAATAAAATTAGTATATATCAATAGGGATATCGTCAATATTTTTAATTAATCCTTGAGGGGTATAAATGATCAAACCTGATGGTTTGTCAACTTTTGAGAACGCAACATATAAATTGGGGTTCAAAAACCATAAATTTTTCAAAGCCAAACGCCAAGCGAATTGGAAAATTTAATATATTAATTAATTTTTTTAATGAATTGTTAATATATTCCTGTAAATTAACACATTACTGAATATATAATGAATACATTAGTGTTATGATGATTAAATTCATTTTAGCTTGACCTGTTGAAGATACCACGTTTTACTTTTAATATTACAAATCACTACATAGTATAAAACAAAGTCGCCTTTTCTGTCCCTATATCTCTATGTGCGCTTAAATCTTTAAAACTACGCAACGGATTTTGATGCGGTTTTTCAATAGATAGAGTGATTCAAGAGGAAGGTTTATATGTATAATACATGCATAATATACTAATGCAACATTGCTAATTTTAGAGGTTTCTAACGTGATGTCGTAAATTAACCTATTTTTTTAGGCTTATTTAGCAATTACTACGAGTTAGATCAAATTAATGTACTACAGTATTGTACACCATAAAAAGGTCTACAAAAAAGTCCGCGATGGTATATGTTTATCTTTTAGGGATAACCCACATTAACCATTTTTATTGTTTACATTTTACGTGAGAAAATGGCTTATTTACGAAGCTATTTTAAGCAATACGGCATTAATCCTTATCGAATTAAGTACCTTAAATACAGTGTGCAATTAATATAGATCAATATGGTTCCTTACAGCATGTAAATTAAACAAATATTTTCGGAGATATTACAAATTAAAATTTTGCGTTTAAAAATGTGTAATGTAATAAAAATTGTATGAATTTAGATATTCCAAAGATAGCAGGAATACTGTAAATAAAATTGATGCTGTTTGGATTTTATAACTTTTAAAAATTGAACCTTACATTCTGTCTTTGTTCTTCCATATTTTAAAACCAATGTATGTTAAACCAGCAACAACAATACAACAATTTAATTAGTATTCCTGTAGAATTATTAATGTGGCCCTACAACTAAATATTCTAAATTTTTTTGTTTTTTGCAATTGATTGACGCTACGGATCGACTCGGAAATAATTAGAAAAGGAGTTTATTCTTTTCTACAGTTAATTCTATGCTATATAGTGCGCATGCGCAAAATTCGAACTTTTTCTATTATACTATATTTGAAGTATAATTATAATTAAAAGTTGTCGATCTAACTTCCTAGTAGTAATGATAATATCTGATTTGTAAATGTAATATAAGTTAATCAGGCAATCTTTGGAGGTACCTTGTCAAAATAATGAAAAGGTAAAAAAGGTTTTTGTCGATTATTTCTTACCAAAATAACCGTTTAAAGGGTTTTTGCATCTAAAATTGTTTATGTGCTTTTTTGTTTTAATTAATTTCTAATATAATTAGAAATAATAAAAGATGCGTCTGAATTACAAAATATTATTTAAAAAAATCAAAATATAAATCAACGGTTCTTACTTTGATATTGTCTTGAAATAAAGATTTAATGAACGCTGTTTTACTTTTTATGTCGTCTATATGTTAAAAAGTCAGGTTTTAAAATAAAACGATATACGCGACATTATTCATCCATGTTGCTTTTAAAGTAGCAATTTTCTTACGTTCAAGGTTATTTTTACCATCTGTCTTTAAATTGTAACCATTGTAAGCAGCACTCCCATACAAGAACTTCCACAAAGACATCTTTCAGGATAAATGGTGCGGAAGTAACGACAAGAACATCGCTGGAAACTTCAAACATCCAAATTTTCCATGATATTTATGATCTCGGGAGATATATTTAACTGTGTTTTTAAAACGTCCTGGGGAGGGGAACAGAGACCGTTACAGTCTTTTTATGGACGGTTTTGTCTACTTTGTAGTTTTTCCAGATCGATCAGCGATATTTTATGCCAGAGATATTATACGTTGAATTTATATGCGTTTTTTTTTGTTTCGAATAATTTCGTGAAACTTTATATATCTTTTGAGGAAAACCACTTCCATAAAAAGACTAATCAATCTAGAAAAATTGTGGTCTATGCAGCTTTTGATTAAAATTATATTTGTAGCTCTTATATTTAGGATGTGGTTGATAATAAAATCTTTAGTCTGCTCGATAGAATAGACTGTATTAAATATTAAACCTGAAACAGCAGTTATCGTTAAGTATGCATATATTACTATTAATATAACTTAATTTTATTTAAATTTATTCCCGTTAAGATAAGAAAACTTCGATAGACCTCAACTTATTTTTTTCTTCAACAACTCGACTGATTTTTTATTATAAATTAGAAAAATAAGAAACGCTTCTTGACAGATGACAACCCTTCATTTTCGTTGGTAAGTTCAAGGCTCACATTTTTTTCTGAAGTCGCCTTTTTATTAAGTTGTAAACAATCCCAAGAGATATCTGATCTGGTCTTACTCTTACCATTCTGGTTGTTCCTTATAGGATTTTGCACTGTTGCTTATGGACAATTTCAATTCTTATTTGAATAATACCTATCCTCTTGTACTTAATGTTTTGATGGAGATAGTATCTTCTTATTTATGTTATATTTAACTATATTGTTTGTTTTTGTTAATTATTCTGTTCGAGTAAGTTGTAATTGGTTTATTCGATTTATAATTTTGATTATATGCATAATTTTTCGCTCGTATAATTATTTAAATATTCCATTAATCCTTCTGTTTCTATTGATTTTTATTATATTTTTGCTCACTATTTATTTTGCATAATTTTTCGCTCGTATAGTTATTTAAATATTCCATTAATCCTTCTGTTTCTATTGATTTTTATTATATTTTCGTTCACTATTTATTTTGCATAATTTTTCGCTCGTGTAATTATTTAAATATTCCATTAATCCTTCTGTTTCTATTGATTTTTATTATATTTTTGTTCACTATTTATTTTTCGTAATGCTTACGAATGAAAATTAAGAATTATAAAACATTCAACAATTATTATTTATTATGTTATCTTGTTTACGTTTTATTATTGTGCTAATGAAATTAATTTATTGATTATGCTATAAAACGCCTAATGTTAGATCATATAATATTACAAATCTCAATGTTTTTCCATATTTCTTTCTAGTTTTCTTTAAGTATTTCTGCATCAACATTCCTTGTTGGGTTTATTGAAAAACTATACTTTTAAAATAGTTGTATGATAGTTACGACGTAAAATAATAAAGTACAGTTATTTTATTACATAAAATATTATGGCATCTCTCGTACGATTTCAAACGTTGATAATTAACTTTATGGCTCGTTCAGTTTACAGTTAATTAGGACTTGAGTGTTATTAATTTTTTGTGAACTATTCCTATCGAAAAAAGAGAATGGGTTCTTGAGAAATTAACTTAACAAGTTAGGTTGCGCTATGTATTCGTTGAGAGTGGAATTAAGAGTTCGACGCCATTTTCTAGCTTAGAAAGAGGTTATTGCTAAGAGGTTATTGGATTCGTTACAATTACGGTTCTTCCTCAACGACGGTGAACATGATAATGGTTACTATGGTAACTAATTATGACAAATTATATGTCAACCTAAAAGGCGATAACATCGATATTTTTGGCGGATATTTATTTGTCCGATCTATCGATGTATCAATATTTTTTGGGTCGATATGTTTCGTTATATTTTAAAAGAATTGTCGATAGTTGTAAATGAGTGCATCGAACTTATAGTTGCAAATTAAAATATCGATATCAAATATCTAGAGTTTTGGAAGGAGAGTATCGAACTTTTGTTATGGGATTTCGTTTGATAAAGCTAAATAGTACGTTAAAAGTAAATTGGTCCTTCGGGATTAATTCATGTCTGTACTTTTGTATAGTTAAATATTTGGTGAACTGAAATGGCGGGTTAGGAGCCCCAATATATTCATTGACTGTTTTCTCAGCCAATTTTCGTATAGGAGAAATAGTAAAAGAACAACAATATATTTATTTCGAACTGGACGTTAATGTTCGTCAATTATAATAATTAATACTGAAAACTGAAGCACAAACCAACAATAATAATCAAACACTATTGTTACATCATCCAATCAACTACTTAATATTAGAATTACTCGACGAACCTCTTCCTGTGTACCCTTGTAATTAACTTAATTCACAAAGTTATTTCAGAAAACAAATTTCGAAGTAAACGTCCGAACCCAAGTTGACTTCATGCAAAGACTATTATACCTAGATACATTGTATGTGGATGTCTACGGGCCTGAAATATCCGCCTAAACAGGCCGAGAAACCGACAAGAACTTTGTATACGCCTCCGTATTGTACGTTTCCCACAAAGGACTGTGTTTATTTTGTTGAATTATCCAAGTTTGTGGGCGCGACCGTCTATTTGCTAATCAAATTTTCATCAGTCCATCGTGTCTCGGCATTAAAACTACTTACCAGATCGATTAAGTCATTCGAAGTCAGCGTGATTGAAATATTGGATGTGTAATTTTTGTTCTATCGCGTCAATATTTTATCAGATGTTTGCAGGTACGTACTCTGATGATTTTTTCACTTAAAAAAATCATTTAATGAGAAAAATTGCTTGAAAATTAAAATATTTTCGATCAATTTTTTTGCCATCCTTCTGGCAACGTGGCTATACCTTACCGAAATAAGGATGTTGGTTTGAAATCAATATTTCAAAACCGTATGCCAGTCAAGCCATACTGCGTGAATTTAAAACAGCGGTAATCAGAAGACGCTGTGTCTGGTGAATACGTTGGGTGTGGCAGAACTGCATATTCGACCTACAAAAGTGTATCATGTACAACTGTTTCAACGTCGTTAGATCAGCGTTACGTAAGAACAAGATGGTGTTATTTTGTTCATTTGACCTCGGTAGTCATCTGCAGTAACGTTTTGCTACATCTTGCTTATATGAAAATTCCACTTCAATGTCCATGAGAATGATTTTCCTGGATAATGTTGCCAGCTTGTGGGGACTTGCCCAGTTTGAGGGGAATCTCATGCTTATTGAGGATTGGCATTGTGGCATCATAGTGAATATAATATCGATAGTCCGGGTCGGAAACTTCAACAAGGACTCCAAATGCCTACATAATTATTTCAAGGCATTTTTTAGGTTACTTATGGATTTTGAATGATCCTTCAATACTCTGCATACCTCATATCGTACTTGAATTCTATAGATTATTTTATTTAATTTTTACGGTATTAATGGCTGAATCCAGCAATTCAACACATTTTCTAGGTTTAAACGAAATATGCCTCTGATTTAAGGCTGGAGATAGCATGGAAAAAGATGAAAATATACCTCGATCTGCTATTGCACGTTTCTATAGAACATACCATAAATATTGGATATTAGTGGCGGTCTAATAGTATAGCTTGAAGCTCATGAAGATTACATTGATGGTGAATGATACTGGGGTAAAGAAATGCAAAAAACTAAATATAGATACTGTAGTGTTTTTAGCCTTCAACAAAGGAAATGACTGATTGATGAAGGAATTTGACTTATTGGGGAATTTCATAAATCAGCATTGGTTAGTCTTCTCCGAGATTAACTGATGACTTTTCTTGCTTGGGTTTGTTGTAGTAAATTCGCTTCCCATCGCCTGTTAGGATACGCCATAATAATTTATTCGAAAGGGCATTTTCAGTAAATTTGTTTGGTAGCCATTTTCTCTCCACTCAGATTTGATCACTGATCACAACTAAATGCCCGGAAACAGTTGATTCATGGGTTTCGAAGCTGAATCTGAAAGTTCTTTGATAACTTGGGCTGGGTTTTCGACCAATAAGCGGTTCTTCTCATTTTTTCATATTAAACAGCAAAAGTACGGAATATCGAAAATTTAATTTTGAGCATTCCATCATTAGTGTTCGTTCACACTGGATAACTACTAAATGGAAAATTGCTATGTAGAGAAATGCACAATTTTCTTAATAACATTTAGAACGAAAGTTAACTGACTTTTTTCATTTCCTTATTTTTTCTGTTAGATTTTGTTTCAGAATAATCGAAGCTTTGGCTACATTTTATTGTATTTTCTTGTGTTTATATATTATCTGCGAATGTATGACAGAGGATAATGGTAGTTTCATTTTAATGGCATAACAATATTTGCACTTTAGTGTTTCGAACGTAGGTAAATACTTAGGAAGTCAAATTTATATTCTCCAGGGAACTAGCGATTAGGCGTTGAAAGATTTCGAATTAAATCAAGTGCTCTATGGAGCGATTTACGCACGTTTATATGTAAATTTATTCACACCAAAAAGCACCTCCTTGAAACCTATTCGAAAGCTCTTATGTAGCAAAATCCGAACAATGTTTACCGAACGGTGAATCATCAATAACTTCATGAGACACGACCAAATCTCACCCGGGACCCCTGCACCTCCCCGCACAATCAACCCTTAAACGTTCTAAGTGCTTTCATTATAGCGAAACAGAATCGTCACATACTCAATACAAACAGCTGAAACTGGAAAGGGTCGGTACGTATAGATCTGGCTTAACAGAAAGCGCCCACGCGTTATTATCGAGACAATGTATTATCGATGTTTAGAAGAATTTTTTCCGGTTGTTTTCTCCAGCGGAAAAAGTCTTACATGGGGGGAATAATAACAACGTTAACGAGGAAAATATGTCCGGAACCACTGAATATTATGCTTGGAAAGGGGTAGAAGCAAAGCCCCCATTTAAGCATGTCTTGTTTTCTCTTAAAACACTCCGAGAGTTCCGCCTACTATACGTAAGAAAACAGTCGTAATGTGGGAAACGTACCGTGTGCTCATTTTCACGCAAGAAATGATTTCGATGCAGCTGAATGAAGGTGCGGGGAGAAGCGGGAGCCGCTCGGACTATACAGTTTCAATACTTATTGAAGGATTTTTCTTGTCCCCGAAGGCCGAAAGAGGAGGGAGGATATATGTGAAGGAACTGAGGTAGCGGCATGAAAAATGTTCCGATCTTAATCGCTTTCCCGGGAAAATTCGAACGTAATGGTTCGAGTTTTTGATAGAAACATTTTTATCGAATCGGAGGGGTTGGCGTTTCTTTCTCCGCCGCGCTCGAACGGATATTGGGTGTTGATGTTGGCATCTGATTGGATATGAAAACGAGAAAAGAAAATAACGTTTGTTGGGACCAGGTAGACGACTTTTTTAACGTATGGAAATTAAAAACAGATGTTCTGCGTTAGTGCCTAAGTGATAAATGAATGTGAGAAAGACAAATGGCGAGGTCTTATGGGTTACCATCGTTAACATATCATATTTTCTTCCTTCGTTATAATTTGATAACATCGGAATATAATCGGAGGTTTTAGTTCCCTTATAATATCCAATAAGATTTATAACTTGCAAAATAGGTAAATATCATATATATGAATAGCTACAACTTTCCTCATTTTATATATCTGTGGTGTTTACATGTACTCGCTCATTTATATACTTCATAAATGCCTCTTTTTTATTCGGGCCTAAAACCAGGCGGTGGAATGCATGACGCATACCTGGTCGCGGAGACTTGCCCTGCAGTGACAAGTTGGACCTGGTTATGTGGAACTGCCTCTGGGCTTACCAATACACTAAACCGAAACCGCCTCACAGTTGACCCCTGTGGATCGCTACTGCTACTGCATTAAATTTGGGGATATGGCACCCGCTGGTCGGGCAGCCGTTATTGGGTACGTGGGCCCGGCGATTCTATTGATTCGCGAACCTGAGTTAACACACAACTGGATACTGTTGTATGGGGCAAAAGTCATGACTCTAGCTACGGATGAGGCCGTTTCAGCCTAGAAAAGGGGGAGAGCTTAGCGGTGACGCGGTGCTCCCCCAGCTCCCAGCATGTCGACCACCTCGCGAACAAGCGCGATTTCTTCAAAAATGCCTTTATTGAGAAAAATCAGTTTAAAGGTCATCACAAATAAATTTTTATCATTTTTCTGGAAATATGGCGATTCCATCTCGAAAACTTGATGTTGATTTGGCAGCGATACTGTCATGTCTTCATTTTCGTACTTTCTTCTTTAGTATTTCTGATTGGAAACTGGAATGAAACCATGTGTCTTTATGAACATGTCTGACGAGTATGTTGGACCTAGCAAAACTTTTGAGGTATTTTAGCACATACTTTTAAAAATATCGATATTTTGCAAAAATATCTATATATCGGAGAAAGAATATCGAAATTTTTTGTAACTACTAGGAAAAATACCGATGCATTACAATACATGCATATGCAATATATCGATGCATTACAATATATATCGATATTTGTAAAAAAAAATGAAAATATTAATATTGGTTCTACAAAATATCGATATTCTCTAAATATTTTAAAAACTAGTGATATTTTCAATAATCCTCCTAAAATAAGTACCAGTTTTCTTATAATGTTTAAAAAATATATTTTTTTCGGCATTCCCAGCTACAACAATGTATCCTTCACAACTTTTGTAACCTGTGACTGAGCGTTGTAATACAGAAGGGTGACTGCGTCTGTTACTCTTTATCTCTAGGCTTTTTTACACCACTACATCATTATTTTTTTTCATTCGACGTCGACATACATCCGCAGTAATTCGGTTGCAGCAGGTCGTAATACATTACACAATGCTAATTGCTCTACTGAAATAAAATCGTTAGTAAATGATAATTATGTTGTTGACTTAAATCAGACCATATAACAATTAGACAATCACTTAAAGGTAGCGTCTTCTTTTGTTAAATATTAGTTTGCTTATTTGTGCATCTAATATAGTTAATTTTTATTATTATATATCAAAAGTTTTATTATTTTTATGTAAATTGCAACTTTTATCACCATTTAGATTAAATAGTAACAAATAAAATAAATTAGAAATATATCAGTTTTAATTATAAAAGATATTTGACTGCAAAAACAATAATTTGGTATATATATATATATATATATATATATATATATATATATATATATATATATATATATAATAATCACTTGTAAATCTTCATATATATTAAAGTATATAATATAAATCGAACTGTAATATTAAAGGTAAATATTTACGTAATGTCAGAGTTGTATAAATTATAACAATTCTAGAAGGTTTGAATAATGAGTAGAGTCTAATAGTTTTGAATTAATAGGGGAAAATAAAATACATAGAGGCATTTAGCTTAGTTAATTCAGCACAGAGCAAAATGTGTGTGATGAAACACACTATGAATGAGGGTTGGGTTTGCTGGCATAGTCTTGAAACAAAATTAAGATCTGAACGTTCTCGGAAAGCAGGAGAAATTAGTCAAGATCGGTTTCTTTGTAATTAAAAAGGAATTTTGTTCCTGTGTAATCGTCAAACTGATAAAACAATAAGGTCAGACAATTATTGTAACCTTTTGAGTCAATTATTATACAAACATTTGTGAAAAAGGTCGTTTAATGAAAAGGAATATTATCTTCCGTTAAAATAACACACCACCTCATACTAATATTTACATCAAATAAAGGCTGAATAGCTGTTGTAGAGGAATATTCTACAGGCCTACTGCGGGAACTTTTTACAAGAAAATATATGGCATTCGGGGACAGTAATTAATTAGTTGTTAATTTGTTATATGTTATCCTATTTTCTCTGACAATAAGAATTATCACTTTATGGTTTATCAATTGTCCTCGCGTACTCAACGGCAGGTGTATTGTCAGGTGTCATGATGATATTATCGCTATCAGATGGCGTTCGAACCAATGCTGTTGTGAAAGTTTTAACTAAATCGCTGTTCTGATGATCAAATGTTTATAGTTCTTGGACAATAGTTCGTTTCACTTTTGGATTCTGAGCACAGTACCTATCAATTTCCACATCCGTATTGCCCATAAAATAAATTTGTAACCACTAATGATCTGAATCTGGTAGTACCACTACTACTGCTTCTAGTAAATGATAAATTGTTATCTGGAACTGTTTAAGATTTCGTTGACTTATATCAGATTTTGAATTTTGAATGTTACTAAAAAAACCTTTATGATATTTAGAATACGATTCGAAATTACCATTGCCATATGCTTATCAGTATTCGATATTTTTAGTTACAAAATAAATTTAACCGACTTCATAAAATAAATAATGAACTCAGTAAAAATTCAGAATTAATTAAACGTTTTAAAATAAAATATTTACATAACAATCGTTGTAGTAACTAAATAAAAATAAAAACTTACTTGGCCTATCTACTACAGGTAGTATTCTACTATATACACACAATTTAGCTTAATACATACTACTTACTAATAACTACTACTAGCTTCAAATTCTACTATCACTTTGAAGTCGGTGCCGAGCAGCAGTATATAGCATATGTTTTATTATTTTTGTATTGTTTGTATATATACAAACAAGAAATACAAAATGTTCTATAGTGCAAGATAAATATACAATCAATAAATCAACAATTCCAGTACGCATCAGTAAAATGATGAAGTTATCAAATAAGATGTGTTTACCAGGATACCATACGTTTTCAATCATATTCCGTTGAGGAAACAGGTCGAATATCCGGCGAAACTTTAACAATGTGCCCGTAATAGGTCGTCGGCGAAATGTGTGGGGCTGGTCTTTTTGGCCGTAGTCCTCGGTTCAACATACAATAATAAAAATCGTCCCCGTCACGCTCGACGACGCCGTTGTGCAGCCTGCAGACCGATTCGGGGGCCCTTTTCAGCTCTGATCCTTCTTCGGCGGCTTTCGAATGCCTGTCGTTATTTGAACAGCCGGCGGTCTTGATAGTCAGGTAAAAATAACATCAGTGGCGGAGGGTGTTCTTCTTTATTATGTTTTATTCCACATAAGTCTTCGATGTTAATAGATATATTATTTAAACTTACTGAAATAAGTATAAAAGTTCCCATTATTTTGAAAACAGAATCAGTTAATATTATCTAGTTTTACCAGGTTTATCGGAAAATCATTACCGGTTTTTCTAACCTATGTCGCTAGGCTTAGGATACGCAATGTTATGATTTGAAACATATGTCATGTTATTCTATTGACATTAAGCTTCAGAGCTATATATTTTATATTTTGCGAACATGAAACCGTCATAGATTTATACCTCTTTGTCATGTCAAATGTCAAGTTTCATGCTTTTGCAGCACGCACTACTTTTCTTATTTAATCGAAAGAAAAAAGCTGCTGAAAGTCTTTGTTTGGTAGTAGAAAGTTATATTAGCTAACCTTAAAAATATGAGGCGTGATTTCGAAAATTCAAAAGTGGTGATTTCGATGTGCAAGGCCACCGATAGACAGAAAAAGTTTGAAGATTCGAAACCGTAAGAGTTATTAATTGAAGACCCAACCCAAACTAAAATGTGGCAGAAGCGTTAAATGTGGATGATGGGAAGATGGATGCCACATCAATTGAATGACAGGCAAATAGAAAATCGAAAAACTGGTGAAGACGGCCGAACGGCTCCTAAATCGTTTTGGTCACAAAAATGCTCCTTGTATGGTGGGACCAGAGTGGCGCGATGTATTACGAACTGTTGAAATCTGGTGCAACAGTTAATAGTGATTGCTACCGACAACAGATGATCAGCTTGAACCACGCATTGATCGAAAAAAAGTGATCGGTAAAGTGATTTCAAAGGAAGTATATTTTAAGGAAGTATTGAAAGCACTTGGATGGGACATATTATCGTATATATCGGATGGAATGCATAAATTGCCGGAAAGATGGACAAGATATCAAATGGCCAATACTTTGAATAAATACAATTTTCCATTATCTTGAAAATGATGTAGTTTTCTTCCGAAAAAATCGGTAATGACTTTCCAGTACACCTACTATAAGCACAATTATTTAAAATATAGTAAAAGAAACTTCCTGTATCAACATTATTTTAATCCGCGCTATTCCATATCTACTTTGTTAAGAATGTCTAAGGGTAATCGACTGGTAGTTAAGGGTAATAAATAAATACCTTTTCCAAGTTATCTTATTCAGGAATAAATAAACGCCCTTCTTCAATTGTTTAGTCTTTCCACCAGTAAATTACGAACTACAGGACGAAATAATAAACTCACACAAAATCAGAATGATATATAAAGATATGAAAATATGAACATCAAAAAAAATCTATGTCACCCTAACAAGCTTTAAAAGAATTAAACGTAACATGCCGTAAGGTTTGACAGATTTATATCACAGATCTCGACGAGGATATCTAAATAAATATTCTGGTACCCACGCAGTTACATTGGAGCTCATTTGTTAATATGAATAATCTTCTGGAAATTAATATTTGAGAGGTAGTAAACTAAAACGATTGAGAATTTCTAAACTAAACAAAAATTTTTATTATAAAAATTATAACAAAAAGAGTTTTCATGAATAGAAGTGAAGATTGTGATAGGGAACACAAAAGATGTACAAAGGGTCAAGTGGCAAACAAAGTCTAATTACCACTTGGCGTGATTGGCATTGACAATACGGTGGGTATGCATTGAATTATTATATTCTAGAGTTTATTATATTTGAATTAAATATTTAAATGTGGTTGTAATATGCATTTATAGATACATTTCATACCTTATTTTAGTTATATTGATTTTATGAATTTTGGTAATATATGCATTAGATTTGAAAATATATAACGTCCAAATTACAATCAGTTATAATAAATAGTAATAAAAGTAAATAGTTACTGTAAATTCACTCATCCTGTCTTCAGTTACTGTAAAAAAATATTTTTTTAAATTAACAATATCCTGATCTGTTCTTAACTTTCCTTAATGTTTTCTGATTTTGTCACCATACGTGATTCTTGTTAGCGTTCTTATAAAGTTATTCAATATTTTTCAGAAGTTAGCAGTAGGTTCTTAATTGATATCTATCTGCATATATTTTTGCTAGATAATTAACTAATAATTTATAAGTATCTAGAGCTAATATCCCAAAAAACCAATGCTTATTAGTTTTAAATATTTATTCTGATTATTCCAGATGTTCTTAATAGAAAATAAATTGTCGACTATGAAATCATTTGTAAATATTATTGTATCCATAAATAGCTTAAAATGCAGATCGTTTTCTGAATGATTTATACGTTCTTATATAAATCTACTAAGAGGCAATATTATGTATTTGAAACAAGATTTTTCGTAGGAATTAATTAAGCAAATTGTCAATGTTTTTAATTTGATATAACGTAACTAATATAGATATCATCTATGTATTAGAAGTTTTCTGAACATTTCTGTGTTTCTAGAAGTTATATGAATATATAAATAGTAGATTAATAGATAAATATTATAAATAGCAGAATATCCGTACACCTTATAAACTGAGATGATACAGAGTGAAGACGAAGCTGTCCAAAGAGCAATTTTATTTTATAATGGTTAAGAGATGATATATAGAGTTACAGAAAAAATTGTACTTTTACTAGTCATATTTATATGTACGTAAAGAAGTCTCATGGGGGACTAGGCCGTTCGACCAAACCGATTGGCTTTAATTGAAAATCGTCGTTGATAAATCGCTAATAAATGGGAACAAAGGTACTTAGATCGTGGTTTAATGAAAACCAGTGAGGCCGAATATGTGTCGCCGTTCGGTTACCTCCAATTTGCAGAGACTAATCCCCAGGTTCAGATAATAATTCACAGTCGATAGCCTGACGAGATACCTGTGCGAATAAATTAATAAATTACGACGGTTACGTTCAGTTGTTTTCCACGAAAAATCAATTTAGATTTCAATAGAAAAATCAATATTGTCTATTTATTTTACTTCTTCAACAAGTTCAACACATGTCTAAACAGAACCATTATTGGTATCAAAACATTGCACCCATAAATTATTGTTAAAGGATTTTTTTAAAATTTAATATGTATTTAAAATGTATTTTATTCAAATTATTATCCCTCAATGGTCGTTACATTTCCCATTACTTTTGAGGCTGTCCCCGAATTAATCAATTTTTTGATATCTTCATAAGAAGACAAGCGTTGCTTACACAGGTCACGACTCATACGTTGGCACAAATGGAAGTCAGAAGGAGTAAAGTCTGGAAAATACGAGGGGTAGGGGTAACACTTCCCATTTTAAGCAGCTCATAGTATATCACACCAAGCTTGTTTACCGGGTCCCCTTTTTCGATTTCGATTATCGTAATGGATTTACGACAGTAATAATATGATGCAAAAACCTTACCACAAGTGCGATTTACTCAGTACAAATTCAGACATATGTTGTTCGCACTTCGATGAATTGACATATACTGGAAAGGTGTGGCTAGAGGGCTACTGACGATATATTTATTTTAAAAAACATAATTATTGGAAAATATTTTCTTCCTATTTTAAATTTAGTTGCTATTGGCGCTTTTATGTTAATATTCATTTGATGAACCTCCTGTAGCGTGCATTTTCTTTTCAATTTTCAAGCGTTGATATCGCACCGACTTTCTTAGATTACCGCTTTTTTTAAAGAAACCTCACTGCGAAAAAAATGTTATCTGAGTGCACAGCAAAACAATGCGTCCGGAAGCAGAACCGTGTCACTATCTTGAGAAAGGTTACTGGTGTGTTTGAATGCCGAAATTGCAAAGAAACGACCGTATATGACAAAGAAAAAAAATATATTTTATCAAAACAATGCACCGTGTCACATGGCACACTACATGAATTGAACTTTGAATTGCTCCTAGATCCACTGTATTCTCCAGATTTGACTCCCAGCGACTATTGGCTATTCGCAGACCTCAAAAAGATACTCACCGGTAAGAAATATTTCTGAAACTGAGGCCTACTTTGTTGCAAAGGATATTGAAATGTTAGAACGGCGCTGGAATGATTGAATGTTGGTGGAAATTAAATTGATGAATAAAGCCAATTTTGAACAAACAGAACGCGTTTCCTTTGTTACACCCGAGACATTTCAGCCCAAGTGTTATAAAATATTAGCAGCTTACATGTAAACATCTGAAATATGTGTCTGATATTTCTTGAAGAGTTTAAGTTGAAGTTTTTCACTCAATAAGTCTGCCATTAAATATTTTCGTCCTCCGAGCAGCTTTTTATCCTTGACATTCATCCCTTTCACCATAAGTTCCTAAAAGTGGTTGATGAGCTTCGGAAGTAGATTTATTTAGACCAAACAACAAAAGTAACAAATGTGGGAAATGAAATTTTAAGCTTTCGATGATCAGATTTTATGTAGGCTGATTAATTAGTATTATAATTAATATAATAATATAATTAAGTACTTAGGGATGACACGAAAGAATTATAGAGCAAAACCATTACGCTCTATTTCAAATAGCAGCGATTTAACACTTCCAATTCGCCGATAAAAGCAGTTAAAAGGCCTATTAAGTTCTATCGTTCGTACGAACGGTCGTCGATGTCAATCTACTTTGTAATCTAGTAGTCGATGACTCGAGCAGCTGTCTCTTGCTGTCCTGTGAAATAAAGCTCGCCTCGAACGAACACAAAAAAATAAACAATGTAATTGGCTTTTAAAATTGGTATCCTCTATCATAGCTGTTTGTTTTTCGAAGCGTTCGGTTCATTTTCGTTATGTTTAGACTATCAAGCGAAACCAGACATAATATTTAATTAATTATTAATGTAACTAAAAAGTATAATAACTAAAAGTGGAAAGAACGACAATACATTACAAAAAAAATGGGTGAACGAATTTCGGACTAACTTACCGTAGTATCCCAAAAGCACAGTTTGTACTTTTTTCCTTCTAATTAGTGTGTTTAAATAACACCTATTCTATTATTAACGAAAGCAAAACAGTTGAAATATGGTTTTAGTTTTCAAGTGGCGTTTTTAGAACTTTTTTCAGTTTTTTCGTTCACTCCGTTTCAGTCGGTTATTAGGTTTAAAAATATTGAATTATCGAAAGTAGAACATGGAGGAAGAATAGACTTGTTCTATTTTTATTTGCGTGTTTTAGAGTTTCATTTGTCCAATAATTAATGAGCAATTTTGTTGGTGAGCCTATTTATAACTATACCATTGTAAAATATTAACTTAACTAAAAAGTATCTTACGTTCAACTAAAGAACGCCTCACTAGCCAAAAAATCTAAAATTAACGATTTAAACGTCACATGGAAATATTAGGCATTTGTCAATAATATAATTATTCAGTATTAAGCGAAACAAGTTGTCAGAGATGGTCCCAAAGGCTTAAAGATGATAATTTAGGTGTTGAAAGAAAAAAAAGTTGGAAAGTCGGAAAACATGGAATCAAATTGAAGGAAGCGAAACTCGAAACAACGATAAAGAGTGAATTGAACTGAAGTTGTGTCAAGACCCGACATATTCAGCAATATTGCTTTATATCGACAAAGTTTCCTCTGTGATTTCAAACTCTTTGGTGATTGGCAGTTAGCAAACTTAGCATTCCCGTATCCCCGTGGATATTCCTGCTTAACATCAGAGACGATCTAACTTCTACATTATACAAGACACTTTTGGTTGTTTAATAATTGAGTTGATTAAATATCTCGCTATTGCATTGTGTCAATAAGTGATGGTTTACAGTTGTCAAAAAGGCAACACTCTAGGTAACAACACATTTTATTTTATTTTATTCGTCCTTTTACCAGCTGGGTCTTACCTGGACTAGCTGTTAATGTTTAACGTGGGCTATGAACCTGGGATCTCGGCACCAAGTCTTCTGTTTGGCAAGGAAATAGTGGAAGTTTGATAGATGTAGCTAGTAGTTTTAACAACATATAATTGAGATAATTATTTAGATTCACCAACTTGACTAATTGTGAAGACATTAATTTTAAAAATTATGAAAATTAGATAATTTAATACTCTTGGATAATTTTAGGTTCTAAATTGCAAACATTCACGATACATTGTTGGTCATGTAACCATTTGAGCGATCAGATTTAGTCACCCGGATCACAAGATTTACAAGGGTTGAGCTTTTCTTTGTGAGCATTTTTTATAATTAAGTTTCTTATCATCTAGGCCTTGAAGCAGAATATTTAGACCCAATACGTAAGTTTATTTCGATTTGTTCTTCTATACAAAGTTTTTCTGATAATGAGGTAGTTTTAATTTTACGGGTATTCAGCCACATTATCCAGATTGTTATTTCTGTTTACTTTTTTGTGTGGTGTTCATTTTTATAACAATATCTTGATTTATTGCAGAATCGACCCAGTACCAGTTTGAAGTAATTTAAACTCGTTTTTTTTTTGGAATTGGCCCATGTACATATTTTTATTCCAGGTTCTAGCTTCCTTCCTCCTAGATACTATCTTTTTCCGAGTGTATTATTACATGAACATTATTATTCCTTCCTTTATCAAACTGTCGCTGTATTTGAGAAAAAGGTCGCGAAACAAAACTGTTATTCTATTGTTGTACAATATTGTCTGTTTTAGAATTGTTTTTCGATATTTCGGACACCTTTGTGCCACGTTTTGGAACCTGTCCTAAACAGAATGAGCGACGTAAAACAATGGATGTTGAATATAATGACGTAACACAAATTAATCAGAAAGTGAAAATCTGGAGTGCACGCAATGTTAAACGAGATAAAGCCCGTGAATTATTTATAAAATCATGTTATGGCGCCATACACCTATATATAATTTAGGAAAAATGTTAATTATGGAAATTGCGGTATATTAATAAACGTTGCTTGTAGATCAATTTGATTTTAATATAAATAGTAACGAAATACCAAGCCGTTCGCTATTTAATATTAAACAATGTATTGTACACAACCGTGATTAGAAAAACTAAGATTTCGAGAATAAAATGGTTTAATAATTTTTCGAAATTAACTACTCATTTTGATTGCAGTGGTATTTATTGAATAAAAAAACTCCTGTTTTATACAGGCACCTTTCCAAAATATATTTTAGTAGAAGTGCTCAATATTTAGATTTGTTCCTAAACTAAACATCGTGTTCACCATTATTTCATAATTTTGAACATATCATTTCGTAAGTCCACTTTTATCGACAAGGAAAGGATGTGAGTAATTTAAACTTTGGTTTATGTAATTTTAGTATAGAAACTTGTAATTTGGCAGACGCTACGTCGTCTTGGCCGAAAATAATTATTTCCTTCCAGCATTCAGAAAAAACCGTTTTTCTATTTTGGTGATAATTCTTTGAATATTGCTATTTCAGAATGTCACATGCTAGAATTGGGGTGGGCAGCTGGTTATAAATAAAAATATAGGGATGATTAATGGTTTATTCAAGCGACTGATTCGTAATAAATTTTTTTTTCTACTACATTGTTCAATGAATATGTTTAGTACAATTTTAATTTATATATTACAAGTAATGTATTACTATTGTTTTGTTGCACTTGCATAAATTCACAATCAAGGCGAATGCGGGATAAATACATCAGTATGTATTTAAGAAATTGAGTTTACATTAAACTACTTGGGCTAAAGTTAAGAGAAACACACAGAGATACACTATAAAAGTTCGTGTGGTTTGGTTTTCGTTTCAATCTACGCTTCTTCCAACGTATTGTCTAATATATTGGTCATATTGCTTCCACGTTGCTGTTATGTAGTAACCTTCTATCATATTTTAAGACGAGATCTTGGATAACTTCGTAGATCCATTTGAGGTCATCGTGTTAAACATAACTTACATAGCGATAAACATTGGATATTGGACGAAGAACGGTTCTTAGGGTTTCTTAGAATTACTAACCGGTTTGATGTTTAGTGATTATTTGACGATTAGTGTGTAGCGACTTGAGGCATGTCGAATTTTACATCGTGGAATAACGGTCTACAAAATACCCAGAAATATAATCCCAGATGTTGAACACGGGCGGGGTGCCAATTGGAACCCGACACCGAATAGCTGGCGGCAACCCCGAGACGTTTATCTGGGATATTATTGAAGGGTATTTCGGTGATTCAGTGCTCAACCCTCGTTTGGTTTAGACGTGCCACCATCGACTGCCCAAGCCTCGTCTTCAGGTAACTCCGCTGCCATTCGTTTTATTTATTTGTATTTTCACATTTTTTATTTTGCCAATAAATAACGGTCACATTATGTAAACACCACTGTTTTATTTCGTTTTACCTCCATTCACCGAGCCACATCACATTTACCCTAAAGTGGTGACCCCGACGTGATCTTTCGCATAATTGGGTTTGGACTCGTGAATGGAGGGTACGTAGAAAATGGTGTATTTTACGTGACCGTTATATTTTTTTTGTTTCAAAATTTTAAATATTTTTAATTCGATTCCTTTTCAATTTTACCTTCAAGATTCATTTTCATTTTATTCCGATTAATTTCATTATTTCCAATTAATTCTTTAAATTTTTTTTGTCAGAATTTTTATTTCACAATCTTTTGGAATGTTTTTGCATCACTGCTTAATCATCAGCGTCTCGGCTAAACATTTCTTTCGGCGCTATGTTTAAATCATAATGTCTTCCTTCGCTCGCCGTCTCCGTCATAATGGCAGATATTTTGATTTGAAAGGCTTTGGGCAGCTTCGGTCGGATACCGTCGTTATTTGTTTTTTTCTGAATTAACCTAACGTATGTGACTACGGATTAGTCACAGAGCAGCTCCAGAAGCTAGGTACCGATTGCAGTCACCGTAGACTCGTCATGTCTTCGCCGAGGTACCAGAATTGCTAACGTCTCGTCATCGAAGAAAATAAGCTACCACGTCGTCGAACAGTCGATCCTCCCACAGCGTCGATTACGGGAGCCCTGTCTGAAGAATAGCTTGTTTTCAACGTCGTCGATGGACCACATTCAAGTGCCAAAGCGACGATGATGCAACGGTATCTGTAGGACCGGAAGATATCAACAGCCGTACCAGATCGCAACAGTACCAACCACAACCGTTTCGAACTATCATATTTTTTAAAGCCCATTTTACACAGCACATTTTGTTTGAAGTAATTTTATGTAAAATTCTGGGAGGGGAGTATTGTAGCGACTTGAGGCATGTCGAATTTTACATCGTGGAATAACGGTCTACAAAATACCCAGAAATATAATCCCAGATGTTGAACACGGGCGGGGTGCCAACTGGAACCCGACACCGAATAGCCGGCGGCAACCCCGAGACGTTTATCTGGGATATTATTGAAGGGTATTTCGGTGATTCAGTGCTCAACCCTCGTTTGGTTTAGACGTGCCACCATCGACTGCCCAAGCCTCGTCTTCAGGTAACTCCGCTGCCATTGGTTTTATTTATTTGTATTTTCACATTTTTTATTTTGCCAATAAATAACGGTCACATTATGTAAACACCACTGTTTTATTTCGTTTTACCTCCATTCACCGAGCCACATCACATTTACCCTAAAAGTGTAATCTATATTTGATCATATCATAAGTCTAAAGAGGCTTAGTTCCAGTAGGGAGTATCTTTCAACTAACTAGTACGGTTTTTGATTTTGTGTCTTGAGTTTTTTTTTGACAAATATGAACAAAGATCTCGTTGACTAAGAATTGAGCCACATATACATAATAGGACAATTGAAAAGCCCCCGGCCTACCATAGTAAAACTTATTTTTTTGGCAAAATTAATTTGTTTTATTCAATATAATTACCTTCAAGGGTGATACACTGATTATAGCGACCGTCCAACTTTTCGATACCATTTTTGTAGAACGATTTATCCTTTGCTTCAAAATAGACCTCAGTTTCGGCGATCACCTCTTCATTCAACGAAAATTTCTTCCTACCGAGCATTGTTTTGGCATCTGAGAATAGGAGCTAGTAGCTGGGGGCCATATTTGGAGAGTACGGTGGATGGATGGATTTTTGCCATCGTTTTCACTGAGTTGTAGCACGGTGCATTGTCTTGGTGAAGCAGTACTTTCTTTTTCTTCAAATGCGGCCGCTTTTCGGCGATTTCGTCCTTCAAATGGTCCAATAATTAACTATGTAATAGTCGCTGTTGATGGTCCATCCTTTTTCAAGAAAGATAATCAATGAAAATTATTCCATGCGCATCCCAAAATACAGACGCCATAATCTTGCCAACCGACTGTTGCGTTTTCCCACGTTTGGAGCGGCTTCATCGTGTGCAGTCCACTGGGATGACTGTCGATTGGACTTCGGAATGAAATTATGGAGCCATGTTTCATTAGTTGTCACATATCGATGCAAAAATTCGAGTTTACTACACTTGATCATCGTCAAACACTGCTCCGAATCATCAACTCGTTGTGGTTTTTGGTGACACCCACTTTGCACAGAGCTTCCTGATACCCCAATATTCATGAATGATATGATGTACACGTTCAGTTGATATCTTTAGAGTGTCTGCTATTTCATTCGGTTTCAATTTACGGTCTTTCAAAATCCTTTTGGGGATTTTTTTTATCATTTACCATACATTATACCATTTCGTCGGTACCAACCTTTTTTGGGCATCCACTGCGTTCACCGTCTTCGGTGCTCATGTCACCACGTCTAAACTTGGCATACCTATCCTTGATGGTTGATTTTCCTCCGGCAGTGTCCGGAAACTCGGCATCAAGCCAAGTTTTTCCTTCAACTGTATTTCTTCCCTTCAAAAAGCAATATTTTATCAACACTCAATTCCTTTTTATCCATTTTTTTTTCACATTAATAAAAGTTGCTTCACTCAAAATGATATAATTCACAAACTAATAATCCGACAGCTGTCAAATTTATACACGCATCTTTTGAGAGTTAGGGATAACAAGAAAACATATGGATTTAATTCTAGTATCGCCATCTATGTAACAGACCGGGGACCCTTCAATCTACCTGTTATATTTACTGTTAGCTGCATCACAAGCAAAAGAGAACAGCTAATGGATTATTATTTATTCTTAATGAACTTTATATGAAGGAATATGTAGTGCGAAAAGGTCCCTTTAAGGGACTCGGGCCTCAGAATTTAATTGAAAACATGAGATTCAATTTACGCGGTTGCCAACACGTGCGATTTTTTCCGGGAAAATCGATATTAGATTTGAGAGCCATGTCAAGCTCATTATTCTCGCCTGAATTGTTTAATCGTTATAATGAACGTTCCAATTACAAATTAAACAATAGAACACGCAACTGTTATTATCGCTTATTGAATTATTCTTATCTGATTAGTATCGGCGGGTGCCATGTCGGCGTTCCTATCGGCGTCTAGTCTCATTATGGCCGTCGTTGCTAATTAATAATGTCCCGCAAAATGTGATGATAATGAAAATAATACAGACACCGATCAGTTACACATTCAAAAATCACTTTTGAACAAATATACATTGTGTTCAATTCTAAATTCTAAATGCAAAGAATATTACTAATATACATGGAACACTAGATATTTGTCCGAGTTTTGTTCATTGATTCTCTATAGTTAATAAACTCAGATTATTGTTGCAATCTCTTCGACCATTTTCCCTAAAATTAGTTAATTGATTAACCAATTCCATTCCATAAAGCATTCCATCTTGTTTATGGAATAAAACTCTAAAGGAAATTATTCATTTCAGTTTTACTGTATTTTTGGTTAACTTTCATATGACGTGAAACATTTCTGCTCGAACTCTTTATAGATATTCCTTTTATAGAGACTTCCGCGTCAATGTTACATAAATGGGGCTATAACGGAGATTTATAGAACTTTTAGAAGACGGGATTGAGATAATTACTGATTTTACATATTTCACTCTTAATAGATTAAAATGATCCCTGGAAATAGTGGAAAACATTCTGATAATTTATATTTTTTTAACAGTTAATTGTGTAATTACATAAATTAAAATAGCTAGATTAATTTAGAGGGCCTCTTAAACATTATTTTGGATGATATATTTATAAAGGATTTTATAAATGGACACTTAACTAATTAAAATTAACAGATAATTATGTTAATTAATTAAGGGGTACTTCTTCCCAATTGTTCGTATTACTAATTCTACACAAATAAATAATTATTTTACGCCTAACTATATAAAGCTAATGCCAATCCACTATAAGTCATCCACTAATGAGTTTCAATTATAGACCTCTTTAGAACACTAGTTTACGATGGCCATAACTTTTCTTTTAACAGTTGGTGTAACGCAGGTATTCTTCAGGTGATCTGTATATATTATAAATATAATAATAATATATTATAATAATATAATATCATATTGTAAATGCAGACTGGTCACTAGGGGTAAATTAAAATGAAGCTTATGAACCTCCACATACAGAAAATAGCATAACGGTCACATCCATATAGAAATAAAATCTAAAAGTGGTATCATGTATTGTAACTTGACGGTATGCACTCCAATCAATCAATAAATGTTTAACTACAAGCCTCCCACAACCCACTCTGCAAGCTGAGGGAGTATAAAAGAGTTGGTCAACATAAAATGGCCCAATTTCATTCGAGTAGGTAAATTTACACTTTTGGTCGTTGCCTCCTTTTTAGCATAGTTTCCCCTATTACATACTAGTTAAACTGGGAGAGCTTCCCATATGAATTTGAGACATACGTAGGTCTCTTCTCCAAAAACCCCCCTCGCAACAAAAAAACAGGAATGAGCCTCCCCTACCGATGCAACGTATCTACTTGGTAACCCTCAATGTGACTTTACTATTCTGATATCAGTTGCTCATTTGTGTTTTGGCCAGTCCGACCATAGTGAGAGTTCAGGTCCAAGGCCATTTTCGTTTTCATTCAAATATGTATCCAAGTATATTTAGTCGATGGGAAATATCTTGTCTTGTCTTAATAAAGTCCAATTTGAGATGATGTTAATGCAGTTTTGACTCCTGAGTCTATGTGATCTTTTCTGAAACATAAAATAACATAATAATTACAATTACAAAATTAACAATTACAAAATAATTGAGAAAGAAAGGACATATTCTTAAATTGTTAACCTTTGAAAATATGTGAAAAAAGCAATCGATTGTTTCAAATTTCTTGATTAGAATATCTATTTTTTGTTGTTAAACCTGGTTGTTCAGCTATTACCAAAGGGTCTTTTGCCGATATTGCTTCATATTCGGAAGATTTCGATTTTGCGGATGACAGAGAACCTGGAATATGTTAATGGTAATGGATTTATATATAGTAAGTTGCCAAGGGAGAACATCATACTAAGCATATTCCTGAAGCTTTTCACCAATGGGATACCTGACTCCAGATGGGTGTTCAGGTTCCTCATATACCATCGGCCATTGAGTAACGCGCGGACTTTTTTCGATTGGAATACCTGAAGTAGTTGTCTCTCAGAGACGTACCTGTACCACACCTGTGCTCTATTGAGGTAGATTAGCCGAACTATCATTTTATACAATGTTGCTTTCTGTGCGATTGTGAATTTGAATATGAACTGTGAGTGAATTAGTGATACTAGGTCTTCCGATAAACCTAGTTTATTGGCTTTAAAAATTGGAATGTCGTGCCAAACTTGGTCGAAATTTTTGGAGAAGTCTAGAACCTACCAACCATATTTAGCGTTTAGCGGAAATCGAATTGTTCGTTGGGAAGTATGTGGTTTGCGTGTGTGAAGCTATTCAAAGCGTGCAGTAGCGCTTTTTCTATGAGTTTGGAGAGAGTGCTGATCAGGTTGATTGCTGATCAGGCTGATATATCAGATGGATTAGACTTGGTATATTTCTTTGGGATAATTGCGCATGTTTCTATTCTTTAGAAAAAATCATTTTGCCTCAAGATGGAATTTATGATATTTGCAAGCCATCGGAAAATTGCTTATTATGATTAGAATGCCACTAAAGGTTCTGGTTGGTTACGAGACGGTTTAGATGCCGCGCCACCCATATCTCCGAAAATAATTTAAATTTTGAAAAATCTCCTTGAGACCATATTCTTAAAAGGTTATGCTTTGAATGTATTAATAATTCAATTTTTACAAATTTCTAGAATATCCGCTTAAGTTTCAACAACTCGCATTTTGTTCTTAACGTTAGCTGTGAGGGTCAGGATAAGATGATGTCAGCTTTTCAGAAACTGATTTTGCTTGTAATATTTGACAAATTTTAAGATTAATCGCCCGGTGTCTTATAGTAATTGTTAATTAATTGTGAAATATCGTAGTTAGGAAAGTTATGTTTCTGTATGGGAATATTAGTATCTATTAGTGGAAGTGCGGCAACACTGCTGGCAACGTATGACTTGTAATACCCGCAGTGCCGCTTCCACAAAGAACGACCCGAACAGCTTCTCTGTTTTCGCCAAACATCGTATTTTATTTAATTACAAAGTTAATATCGGCCGCGTTCGAAATTAAACTAGATGGTGCTAGTTGCGCCTCGGCTTCGGACGATTTTTTTTTCGATTTTCCGTCGTTTCGCGAGGAACTTTGAGGGAAGGACGACGACGAGGCGACGAAGCGGTCTTCGTTTTTGAGTTCGGACGCCGCAGAGAGAGAGCGCGCCGTCGTAATTAGCTTTGGGGATGGAAAAAAATCGCCTCCTAAAAGATTGGAATGGTGTTTAATGACGGCTTTTAACGGTCGGCTCCCCGGGGCTTCTAATGAACTCCTTTCGGACTCCTAAATTAAGCATTACCTTCTTTTAATAATTATAAACAGTCGCTTTATCTTGCGTCGTTAATGTACGGTAACGATTCGGTCTTTATTTTTCCTCCTGATACTATTCGGCCATTATCTCCGGGTCTGCTTCTAATAGTGCCGCAGTTAGAATGTTGTTTTTTTATTCCAATTGGTTCTCCTAGTTCGCTTGGTTGGATTTCTTCAAATAGGCTTTCTTTTAATTTGCCTGACATGGAGTAAGGACGACTTCTCTAAGTAGATAGAAGTAGTAGTTCGCTTTCCTATTCTTGGTGGCCTCAAAATGTCCTTTGACCCTTCTTTTTTGTTTATTAACAAGGCATCTGTGTAGATTACGATATACCTATTATGCAGCTATTATTATATTTAAGCACTATATCGAGTTCATTAAAGGGTTAAACATAGGTTAATTAGCATTGTTAAAATTATTGCATAAAAATTATTACGAGTATTGTTATTTGACATTTAACAAAAAAAAATATCTCCCTCCAAGGTGAACTTTAACAGCACTGTTGTGAACTCACTTCTCCTAATCCCGACTATGATGAACGTGCAATGCGTACAAGGAAAAATCCAAACCAAATACGGTAGATACGCTGCCACCAAAAGCCGACAGGAACCACTTTCGGTGACGTTTATGTATGTTTCTAATTATCTATAGATCATAACTACGTATTAGTTATTTTGACCACTTTGGCGTCTCTTTCTGAATTATAAAATAGTTATAATTTATACTTTATAGTGGCAACCATAAAACCGCATTATCTTTAATTTACAGTAATTGAAGAATTATGAGAAAGATACAAACAAATAATGAATAGGAAGAAAATAAAATATATAGATATCAATGGATAAATATATAAATAAATAAATAGAAAATAATAATTAGAATAGATAGAATTGAATGTAATAAAGAAATAAAAGACGAAACTGTAACACTCTGTGAATCTGAAACACACCATTTGATGAGATTCAGGTTGTGCATCACAAAACGCACTAAAACTAACAATATAGGAAAGCTAGTGAACTAAACAAAAAGGACCAAACGTGGCAAAAAGAAGCGTTAATCCCACCTAGTTCGCTTTATATTGTCGTTCAAATCTTTTCCGGCATATGTGACCCAAAATTACAAAATAGTTGAATATTTAATTTAATTTTTTCCAAATTACTAGATGGAATTGTAAGTGCCGTAATGTTACTTGAGTAGTACATATCTTTACGTTAAAAAAACCATGGAGAAAATATAAACAAATAAAAATCGCTTTTACAATAATGTGTTCAAGTACCTGCTAGAAGATATAGTCTACCAGCACCAATTCAGTTTGGATCCACGCCCAACAAGTTGTTTTATATCACACTTCTTCCTTAATAATCAACAGGAATTACAGGGCAACAGATAAAGAGTGACGCTGATAAACGTGTATTTTTTTCGGTAAGGCTTAATATTGAAAAATCTCTCGTAGTCGACAGTACAAAAGCAATAAATATAAATCAGAAATAAACAGGCGAGACAAGCACTCCATTACGGAACGGCGAAACTCTCAGTTTTGCGGTTCTTCTTACGCACAAATCTTAGTCGTCGTGAGCGCGGGCATATTTATTATACACGAAAATGTTTGTTCATAAGGGCGAGCCCATCTAGCGACGTAAATTATTCAAAAATCGGTCGGCACGCCCTAAAAGCCGCATCTTTTATCTTTTCCTTTTCACAAAACTCCATTCAGGTTATATTCTATATGCCCGTAACGCGAGCGGAGTTCGTCTTCCTTTCCCCCATCCAAGAACCCCCCCTTTCCCACCCTTTATCAACAAACATACGTACATATACACAGACCGACATGCCAGAAATACACAAAAGGGCCATGGGAAAAGTTTGTCTCAAGAAATATACCTGAACGTCTAAAAAACACATCTTTTTGATAAAATGTATCCTGGATTAATCTGGCGCCCCCACCGGTTGCATTATTTACAAGAAAGGGGAAACGAGGGATTAAGAGGACGAGAAACAGTTTGAAATTGATGTAAAAATACTGCAAACATATATTATTCGATCTTGTCTTAACTCGTATCATTGCAAAGCGCGCAAAGACAAAAATGATATAGTGAAGTTAAGAATCATCATTAATCTCTTAATAGTATCAATTTTAAAGTGTGTTGAAACCTGTTTTATATAATTTTGTTATAATACAAAACTTATTAGTTTTTACTTACATTCTACACAACTAATTGTTGCTCGTATATAGAAAATGCTTTAAATTTGTATTGCTTTACTACTTCCACCAAGTATTCCTCTAAAAGTATACACTTTATATAAGTTCGTATGGTTTGGTTCACTTCAATCTCCTGACATCCTGCGCGCTCTCCAGCAGTTGTATTGCTTCCACGTTAGTACGATTTAGTAATCTTATTTTGTGTTTCAAGGCGAAATCTTGGATAACTTCGCAAATCCATTTGATTTCCAGGTCATCGTGCAATTTTTCATTGGTTACATAGCAATAAGCATTGGTAATCAATCGAAGAACCTTGTTTTGACAGCGTTGTATGACTAGTTGATTTGAATTTTTTGTGCAACCCCATATTTGCACCCCATAGATCCAAATTGGCTTTATAATTGTCTTTTAAATCAACCTCTTTGATTTTAGATCAAGTTGAGAGTATCTTCCGACTAACCAGTATAGTTGTTTAATTTTGGTTCTAGAGTTTTTTGCTTTTTGTCTAACATGATGTTTCCAATTTAATCTACCATCAATATGGATTCCGCGGTATTTTGCTTGAGGAATCGGGCATCCATTGAGTGATATAACTAAGTTTTTATTATTTCGCCACAATGCAAAATTAACAAGGATAGATTTGGAGTTGAATTTTCCAATCTTTCGTCCATTTGTAGATTTTGTTGACTGCCACTTGTACTTTTTCTACTGCTCTAGGCAAATGTATGTCGTCTGCCATAATAATTGTGTCGTCAGCAAAGGTTCCAAGTAGTGTTCTTCCGAAAAGATATGACTCCAGCAATTGACAATAGTTACGCGGTAACAATTTGTTAATCTTACATATTAATCCCAAATGCCAAACCCGATCAAAAGCTTGTGAGATAACCAGGAATATTGCAGGGCAGTATTTCTTTCCCTCAAACCCTTTTTCAATAGCCGCTGTTACTCTGTGTACTTGATCTATTGTTGAATGTATATTTCGAAAACAAAACTGGAAATCTGGTACTAGTACAAAATTTTTAATTTTTAATTTTATATATATTTAAATTACAAAATACTGTAATCATATATTATTCGTATCTTGTCGCAAAGACAAAAATGATATAGTGAAGTTAAGAATCATCATTAATCTCTTAATATATAGCATTAATTCTAAAGAATGTTTGTTTTGTTGAAACCTGTTTTGTATTATTTAGGTATAATACGAAAGATATTTGTTTTTACTTATATTCGAGATAACTAATTCTTGTTCGTATATAGAAAATGCTTTAAATTTGTACTGCTTTACTACTTCCACCAAGTATTCCACCATCAACAATTCGTCACATATCATCGTAGAAGAAAGCAAGATAAGACAATATTTTTTAAGAAGCTTCCTTGATCTATTCGACAATTTTAATTAGTGTTGGTTTAATTATTTTTTCCATAAATTATAGCTACAGTAATATAAGAAAATAACAGCTTGTTATAAATATGCTATAGAAAACGTATGTATAGTATATCCAAAATAGCAATGAGGCCACTTCATCTCAATTTATGACGTTAAAACGTGGCAATGTTGGCGCATTTAACTTTGACGTTCTACTGTAAATAAAATAATTAAACAAAAATGTTATATATGTAAAGGTTAAAATGTTATATTCTATATGTTATATAGAATATAATTTATTTTAACATTATAGTACAATAGTCACAACAGTTCGTTGCTGTGTTTTTTTGTCATGTCATTCTAATATCACTGTATTTTTCCTTAGTTTCTTCTGTTAACACCAGTGTACATTTTTTCTCGATAATGTACTGCAGTTATATTAATTATATACAAAACCTAATCCTATGCTATTTTAATTTTTAACAATAACAACAAGAAAGCAACTAAAGCCTAGCAAACTATCACAAGATAGGACTTTGTGTAGACATAATAATCATCCTACCAATATTTGTAAACAAATGGAAAAAATCATTCCAAATAAAGTTAAAGAGCACTTATACAACATAATATAACATAATCCCAGTCCCCCATAATCCAGGATTCCAGAGGATCATGGAAAAATGGAACACCCTGTAGATATCTTCAGTAGATGACTGGGAAATGGACTCTATTGCTCTACTGTCCTTTTGGATAAGCCAAGCCTTTGACCGGCATAATGAACTAGCATACAAAGTAAAAAAGATGCTTCCACATACATATTACCAAACTATGTGGTAATATACTACATCAATAGAAGAAGCTTCATAGTTATTATCCGTGTAATAATGAATATTCTGCCTTATACGAATAGCTCAGGTGTACCACAGGGCTGTGTCAAGAAACCGGTTTAGTACCTGATATGTGCTGCGGACCTTCCAACCAGTGAGGATACAATGGCTGCGACACACCAAGCATGTCACTTATACACTGAAAAAAGACACCTGTCCGTCGGTAGTATTATATATCGAAGACATTCCCCAAGAAAAATATGCAAAATACTTGTGCTTTTGCTTATATCGTAGATTAACATGACGGACGACCATCTGTACCAAGCGTAAACAACATAGTAGTATACATTGGTTATCAATCAACTTCTAATAAACAATTTAAAAGTTGGACAACAACAGTGGCTTATTGTTCTGATAGGTGACACGGCGCAGAATAGAGAAGAAAAATAATTAGTATTGTACTTACGATACTCTTATCCTCTTCATAACATCAGACAAAATGAATATCGATCTTATCGTATGTCACTGAATCACTAAAACTACCAATAATAGAATAGGGAATTTAGTTTAAAGTTTACACCCAGTGGCTGTTCGTTAATATTAAATGTGGGTAAAAATCTATGGAACAACAGCCTGCTCCAGTCGCTATTTCCGGGAAAAAAGAACGTCGAAACAACAACATCGGGAAGTTGTGTCGCGGCAAGATGAGAGGGCAACCAAAAAAAAAACCGGAACCAGCCTCGCACAATGGAGGTGTCAACAGCTTCATTTGTATTCATTGGGTGGTTTTGTACCGGTCGTATTTTTTTTCGCCGTTGACCTCGAGGAGTTCTTTTATTTTCAGTTTTGCAACTCCCTGGACGACGCGGCAAATGACCGTGTACTTTCACCGGACCCGGGCTTGTGCTTTTTTTGTTTTACACGGTGTTTTTTTACACAGTGTTCGTGTCTCTTCACCATCGAATCACGCTGTTTTGCTATCTGACAGACAACGACGGTTTCGTTTCGTCCGAACAACATTTAATTCTTTGACGTTGTTCGTAAACATTCGAACTTGATAGATAGATAAATTCGTAATGGGAATGGCCCAAAACATTAATGATTACTTGTCTTGTAACTGACAGTTTGCCCGTCCGGTTCAGGAAAAGGTAATGTGTGGAATGAGAACGTAAAATACGATAACATTTCAAGTAAACAGTGACGGGAGAAATTTTCAGGCCATTTTCCCGTCGTCAAGTTCAATTTCTGCTGATAATAGGAAATAATTTTAAAATTTAACAACAACCTTTTTATGCTTGATAATATTTACTTATTCTTATACAGAAAGGAATATTGCCAAATTTTCAGAAAACAAAGAAAGGCATTTTCAAGCTAGTTTTCGTTGACAAGTTGAATTCCTGCTGATAATAGGAAATAATTTTAAAATTTAACACTAACTTTTTTATCCCTGATAATTTAAACAGATTTTCTTTTTAAATAAATAAAATTTCGACTATTCTTAGACTGAAAGGACAGATCTTTTAGATATGATCAAATGTTCAAGTGACAGAAAATATTTTTATGTATTAAGCAAGTATGTGCGGTTGTTCAATATATCTACTGAAAGATTTTTGGATTTGGATTGTTTGTCTCGTACGCAAGTCAACATTTCTAGACATATGAAAAAACTACCTATAGATGTCTATGTAAGAAGCATGCACTATTGATTTGGCCTACATACAGTCACTGTTTCTGCGCCTTATTCGTGATTATTGCAAATGTAAAACGCACTGAAAACTAAAAATATTTGAACAGCACATATCTTAGACTAACAGCTGAGCAGATTAGACAATAAATCAAAGAATTGTGCTGGTTAGTCCGAAGATCTCCCAACTTCACCTAAAATCAAAGAGACTAGTTTTTTCAGTCTATTATAAAGCTTATTTAGATTTAACCAACTAGTAGTCTAACAATCCTAAAACAATGATTACCAATGAACAACTACACGATGTCCTCGAAATCAAATATATTTACGAAGTTAACCAATATTTAGGCGAATCAAACCACATGAATTTGTATAGCGTATATTTGTTGAACATTAATTTTAGTTTAAATAATATTATTTAATTTTAATTTGGAAAATACTTAGTGAGGTATTTATCCCACCCTCGTCCTTTTTTTTTGAATTCAAGTTATTTTGTTTTAAATATGCTCCTGTAGGCAACATAATACATCTTTTGCGTTCATCAACTTTATTTGTATAGGCATCGTTAATAGTTTGATTAGTGCAATAAAGGTCGATGTATTATTCTCTGAGTTTTAAAATTTGCAAGAGTGAAAGAATTATATGCTAGATACCGTAAAACTGCTAAAGCAATTTGAAGCAGTAACAATGATGGTATGGGTTTGATACCGTACACTGACATTTTAGATATATTACTGGTTAGTTTTACGTATAAAATTAATATTATATAATACTATATAAGATATTGAAAAGACGATTCCAATAGCATTGAGTGCGTAACAAAGTTACAAGTACTATAATATGGGTCTCAATAGAGACTTAACATCTGTGTATAGATAGACAGGCTTTTAAATAAGTTATCTTATAAGTCCTTCATTCCATGAAAGGCTTTTAAGTATTCTTCTGTAGTAATATTTGGTATTATGACTATTTGACCTGAGTCGATGAATTATGGAAATAAAATTGTTTAGACATGAGTGACGACTTCGATGTAGCCCACCATATGACAAAAAGAACTACAGAAGTCAATCAAATGGACCATTTTTTGTGTGAGTAAATGAGTACCTTCATCTGCAGTTGTTTGGGCTGGTTATATATATATATATATATATATATATATATATATATATATATATATATTGTTTTCATTAATGGTTAGATTTTAAAAAAGTTTTTTTGTCTAAAATTTAGAATTTCTTTGCATTTCCTTGTTAGTTGTACCAAGATAGAAGCTACATTGTCATTTTTTTCTATACTGTTCACCCTGTTACTGTTGGAGATTGTTCTTCGACACGATGGTACCGTTAGTTGAAAAAAGTAATAATTGATAGCCAGAAGGTGTCCCCCTTACATAGGAATTCTATAATGAAGTCTGCAATTAAACTGGTATTATTAACAGCCTACATCTTTACGTTACGATTTGTATCGTCGCCGTCGAGACGATTCTAGTCTTTGATACAGTGAAAAAAAACTATATTGTCTTCGAGACATGTTCGGTTATATGGGAGCGAGATAATTTGTTTACCGAATAATTAACAATTAACAGAGTTCTACGAGGAAACGTATTACCGTTTGAATTTGATTAAATTTTTGATAATAGTAGAAGTTAATTATATGCTGACAATATTTTTAATATTCTGCTATGTAAATAAATTAAAATGATTTTTATAAATTGGTTACTCCTTATACAGTTGTATATCAAGCTTCCTGACTTCTTGTTCCCTGAAAAATTCTTTAAGCAATATTTTTTTTATCGTCCTGTGCCTTCCAACTTTCAAAGCCTTACAAATTCTTAATAAAAAGATTAGATTGTTTCACATCTGTATTATGGATCCGACAAAGATACTGCTGAAATTCAATATGTATGGATACTAAAATCATTAAGTTGAGGACACAGAAAAGGCAGTTGATCCTTTTTGTCATTGACTTTAGTTGTGCAGAAAGCTCATGGTAAAATGCATGTGTCTGTTTCTTTCTCTTGCTACTAAGTATGTCTTATTACACATCTGATATATTAATTTACTTACACTACAAAATTTAAGTCATTTAATTAATTTATCCTATTTGTAACAACTGAAACTAAACTTACTTCACTTTTGTAATCCTTTTAAAATGCTAAAATGTTAAAGTAAAAGGCCGTCTTTTAAGTAATAAGGAACGTCAAAATATAACTTTATAAAAAGCCATATCAAACGCTTTAATAGTTAAACAAATAAATGCCCAAGGTTTAATCAGAGCAATATGGTACATCGCCATTTCTTTTGAGGAACGCTTGGCTTGCAATACCATGCAGTGATGCCAAATCTAAAGGCAAGAAAAGAACTATATATTGTACTAAATACTAAAAAAAAGTATGCTATATTATTATTTTTTGTTTCAAAATAAAATGTCAGAAAGTCTTGTTAAATATATTATTTTTCTAAAATAAAATACATCCATAAAGCAAATAGCCTAGCTGTAAATTTGACAACATCGACTTTTAGCATTTCGGCTTGCGGCGAGTAGATTGCGCCGACCAATATACGAATAGTTCCGAAAGTAGGCGAATCTCCGGACGACGATGATTTTTAATGTAAACTGAAAAAGTGTGAACGATAAGAGGCAATTAGATGTCAATATGGAAAAGTTCGCGACACATTTACTACATACTTAAATATAATATTAAATTGTTCTTGATGTTCAATTTAAATTCAACAATTTCAACCAAATCCCATTATATTTTTTACATTAAAACGATTTTTGTCAACCTTTTCTGGATATGTTTATAATCCACGTTATACAATATGAACCAAGTTAGTTTATGATATTTTGACCAGTTTACTATACGATCTCTTTAAGAGCCATTACTCTTAAATTTATTATTCGAAAGACGACCGTAAAATTAAGAGGAAGTCTGTAATAAGTTTTGTTAAGAAACAAAAACGAGTATTTTTGTCTACATTGTTGTCGAGAAGATAAAATATATGGTTGGCGTGAACTTCCACTTTAACTGATCCAGCTACTTAAAAGAGAACATTGTCGCATACGGAGAGGTATTTTTAGTTGTATGACGCTTTCTAGAGCATACAAGCGACATGATCTCGTGTCTTATCTCAAAAAAATAGAGAGAAGAATTTACTGGTGCGGCGGATGCTGTTTTAAGTTGAAATAGTTTTAAACCGTTTGCATTGTAGTAGATTACAGCTTCGATAACACAGGATTTACGACGCATGCAACTTATATAACAACGATATAGTTGGAAGTTTTATGTTGTTTGAGAACTGGACATGATAATTGCTGCATGGTGATATATTTCTTTCTAGATAACGACTATTTTTTAACTTGATCAATTTTATAAAACCTTTAATAAAATGGAAATTTTTGGAAACAAATGACTCGATTATTCCATTGAAACAGGAACAGTCATTTATAAATATCCAATAAATCTATTAATTATAACTATAAAAAGTTCTTTAACTTCAACACGAACCAAATACGAAAGGTTTTAATAATTAAGTTTAAGATAAATGGCTGGGAAAAAATATCTGTACTTAAGATAATACTTTTATTGTTCTTTAATTTTTTAGTGTTCTTTTTCATTTAGACATTTCCTAATATTAATTGTTAATTGTCTATGAAGTTTTCCAAGCTATAGACACGTAAAGTTTTTAATATTGTCAAGGAATACGAATAACGTTACTATATTTTTTTTGTAATGTTATATATTGTTTAATGTCGGATACAAGGGGTTTTAGAGTTAGTTTCTATGAACACCAAATATTTATTTATTTATTTATTTATTACATTGTTACTAGTCGTTGCCGACTAACCTACAATTTGTCTTTACGATAACTTAAGTCTTGGTATCTATCCAGGAGGACTCATCGGTCGTATCTTAATCTCAAGTATAAAAATCTTTATGTATGAACACTGCTGTTTTTCTATTAAATGCACCTCACTACACTACACAAGATCAAATGATTTTATTCTTTTGAGTCTGTGTCCTCTTCTGGTGTTATCCAACAGTTGTATAACTTTGATATTGACATGAGACTGGAGTTTGTTCTCATATCTCCTTGCAATTCTCTTGATTTCTTGGTGACGGTCTGTATCTGAAGGTCTCGGTATAAGTAATCAGTCCTGTACTATCTCGGTGCTCCTACAATAATTCTCTAGATTTTGTTCTGGAAAACTTGTATTGTATTTATATTACTTTTCGCGGAATATCCTCATAATTGAATTCCGTATGTCTATATAATTTTCCACATTTGCTTGTATAATAGCATTTTATATACTCATACTAGTAATTTTCTTCCGAATAACCAATACATTTTGATACATTTTAACCCCAGTTCTTTCCTTTCCTTTTTTACATGTTGCTTCCAGCGAAGTTTTGCATCAAAATTCATTTCGAAATACCTAGCGTTGTTTTATGGAATGACAGAATTATTGATTGTTATTGGTGCTTGTGCCGTCTGATTATACGTAAACTGCACATGCGCAGTTTTACTTTCATTAATATGAACACCAAATATGATAAAGTATGCATTTATGTCTTCGTAACTTATTTTTATTTATACTTAATTTTCTGAAATTAATATTAATAAATAATTTTAATACCTTGATATTACTATTGATCTTAAAAAGATAACTAACCAAATAGAATCACACATAATAATAAATAAATAATATATGTAAATATATATATATATATATATATATATATATATATACGTATATATATATATACATATACGTATATATATATATATATATATATATATATATTTATATATATATATATATATATATCGTTATTTCGACACGGTATCGCCATATTGTCAGGAATATGAGAAGAAGTTTTAGAAATTTATGAAAGTTGAATATTGATTAATATATTGTACCAATATTTGTTAATAAATGCCTATGAAAAATTGATCAAGATACATGCAAGCACGTAATATAGATGGCATATATTGATTATAGTGATCGAGGCATTTCGTGGCATTTCTAGATCGTTCAATTAATACATTTATATGTAATAAACATAATTGAATTATAATATACAATACGAGGGTCACTATTTTCGTGGTTCGCTGTCCGACGTGTTTCGTGAATGTCGTCCAAAATCGGCAGTTGTTCCAGAAAACATATATGCTTTATGCGAAATGATTAAGCAAGATCGTCATGTCACTTATTATGAGATTGAGTCATCCCTAAGCATTAGTTTCACCAGCATATATGCTGTTTTTTTTTTGAACACTTAGCTGTGCGAAAGTTATGTTGGCGTTGGATCCCACACAATTTGACAATCGCTCAAAAAAAAGGCTTGGTGCAAAGAAATGCTTAAGAAAATCAATCGAGGTGACAGGTGACGAATCATGGATATACTCTTATGAGCCCGAAAGTAAGCACCAGTCGACTGTATGGGTGTTCCAAGATGAACCAAATCCAACAAAAGTTGTTCGCGCACGAAGCACTTCAAAGAAAATGGTGGCGTGTTCTTCGGGAAAACTGGTCATATTGCAACAGTGCCTATAGAGGATCGTAGAACAGTAAATTCTGGTTGGTACACAACCAGAAGTTTTGTTTGCCAGAAGTCTTCAGTGAAATAAGGAAAACAAGCAAGAGATGCCGGGTTTTTCTTCATCGTGACAATGCGAGCTCTCACATATCGGCTCAAACAAGAGACTATTTGAGCACTCAAAATATCGAATTATGGGTCATACAGCCCTGATTTGGCACCCAATGACTTCTTTTTGTTCCCATCCGTGAAGAATAAACTGCATGGTCAACGATTTTCATTGCCCGAAGAAGCTATTGAAACGTTCAAAAGTCATGTTTTGAAGTCATGAACTCGGAATGGAATAAATGTTTTGAAAATTGGTTTAAACATATGCAAAACTGTAGCGATCATCGTGGCGAGTACTTTGAAAAAAAAAAATAATATATTAGCAGCTTAACTATTCGTTTTTCCTATTCCCAAAATATAAATAGTGACCCTTGTAAATACATACATAGTAAAATAATATAAATAAAAATGAATCTGATGATGACTAATATAAGACGAACATAGTGAAATATACGTCATTAACCTTCCATTACCGCAAATGATATTTAGAAGTAAATTACGGATAAATTGATGTCGTGTAAGTTAATCATAAGGGCCAATAAAAAAAAATCTTACTGGCGCAGAACTATTTCCGTCCTGTACCAATTCTGTACCAGCACGATTTCACATGTTACCCAAGCTACCGCCATGTTTTCAGATATCCCGAACGTGTCTCCAACAATGCACGAGATAAATTTCCCATGGATTATATGGTAGAATTACGCCATTACATGTTTCTTAAGCTAGCGTGAGACAGTAGACGGAATTACATGGTCGTTTTCGTTCATTTACACGAGGAAAAACGCAATTAGGTAAACTAACGACGTGTCTTTGTGTGTTTGTTCAAGGTATTTTCGGGCAACGAAACGTCGAAATGTGTGATTCATCGTTTGGTGTCATTGCACGTGGGTATAAATGAAATTGGCGACGGATTTATTAGGATCAAGAATAGAAGGTTGGTGTAATTCTGCGATATTAACAATAAAAGTAAATCTTGGTCGGATGCCATCATTATTAACAATGATTCATAATCCTCTTTTATAATTAAACGTCCTAAAAACACAGGAATTTTGATATGGATTCGTTATGTATGTTTAGAAATTACTCAATAATATTCTTGCAAGCAAATTACTTTATATAACTTTTTTATTATTGTTTAATTATTACATTGTTACTAGTCGTTTCCGTCTAATCTACAATTTGTCTTTATGATAACTTAAATCTTGGTATATAACTAGGAGAACCCATCGGCCCTATCTCAGTCTCTGGTGAAATAATATTTATGTATGTCACTGCTGAATTTTTTTATTATATGCACCTCACTACACAATACTACACAAGATCAAATGGTTTGATTCTTTTGCGTCTGTATCCTGTTCTGGTGGTATCCAAAAGCTGCAATATTTCAATATTCTCGGAGAATGGACTCTTTCCTCACGGGAATGGTCTCGATGTAGGTAATTAGTCCTATAGTATTTGGGTACGCCCACAGTACCTCTCAGAACTTTGTTCTGAAAATTTTTTATTTTATTTATGTTACTCTTTGCAGAACATCCCCATAATTGAACTTCGTATGTCCATATAGATTTCAGTATTTGCTTATATAATAGCAACTGGATTGGATCAACTGTATGATTGCAGTTTGACCCATTTTACTGTTATTTTATCACAGCTAAAACAGTGTTTAGAAAGAAAATTTGATAGGTGTTTTAACCGTTACCTGAAATAAAAGAAACCATATTGATGTTATAATACCACCCTGGTTACAAAATGCATTGAAATAATTTAAAAGGTATCAATTTAGTTCAAATTCTAAATGACCAGAAATAATGTCTGGGAGCAATAGTAGCAGTGCTAGTAAAAAATATGATTTTATTGTTTTTGCGAATATGGACAGTGATCAACAGATGTCAAAAATGGAGTTGGAGTTACAGTTAGTCAGCTTCCTAAGCGATAAAAGCAAAAAGCTTTGAACGCCATTCAAATATTCTCATACAATATATCACAAGTCTGTACTTAACTGGATCTGTAGAAAGATTGTTTTCTTTCCATTCCCCAACAAGAGACAATTTGACACTTGTATTTCATATTTTAAATCCATGTGAGATAATATTTTGTAATTTTTATTTTAATTAAATGTAAAGCATGTATTTTGTCCAGCTCTGAGTATTATAGCACTGATGGTAAATGTGACATGTTAATCTTCTCTTATAATAATCTTAAAAGTAGTAATGGGAACTATCGACTGTTTAGTAATTGACTACTTTTTACTATCGACTGTTTTCAGTCACTATTTTCTGTCCGACTGATTTTGTTACTATTTTTGGTCCTACTTGTTTCATTCTACTGATTTTTATTAATGATATTTTGATATTTTTCAAGATTGTTAAGGTAATAGGGTAAAAATTTTAAAATGATAAATAGTAAAATGTTTTGACAGTTTTTATGGCAATAATAGGTAATACTTCGCTTACTCCCTCGATTTTTGTTAAAAAATATTTCCGTTTAATAAAAAATAAAGCATTTATATCGTTTCATTCAGATCATTTTTAATTATGTCATGGATTAGCCTTTTCTATGGTTATGTATATGTTTAATTTATATATAGTCTTTATGGTTGTTATGCATCTTTAGTTGTTAAAATTTGTTTAAGTTCTATTATTTTGTCTATATTTATTATAGTATATTATTTAAAAATAGCAATTAACACATTAAAATACAATAAAACATTTGTGGGGTATCCTTTTTACAGATCCACAGAACATTCAAATATAAAAGTAATTCTACTTGGTTTAAAATTAACTTATAAAATGCATATTATGTATTATTATTATAATAGTATGCAGTAATTATTTTTCCTTCTCTTTTTTAAAGTTAGTTCGTGAAGGAAATTATTATCGTGTCCGTCTGGTTAATACTACTGTTGGACAATATAACCACATATAAAATTAACTGCTCCAAGTAATTATCTCCGTCCTTTGGTCTTTCACAATTTATACAGGAAATGATACGTACATCTTTGTCTGACATCATGAATTGAAAAAAACAACCGAACCGTGCTTTTGAGTGAAAATAGTAATTACTATTTTCAGTCGCTAGTTTTTTGACTATTCGATTATTTTGCGACTATCGACTGTTTGGACTGTTTTCAGTCGATAGTTCCCAACGCTACTTAAAAGTAATTGTGGCTTTTTTACACGGTTTTCACACAATTCAACAGTGTGCGTAAGTTCGTAGAGATACAAATGCTGACTCAATTTAATTTAAAGTTCACAAAATTATGCGAAACTGGCGCCATGGCGGTTCGTTACTTATTGTGCGGCGAATGAAGTTGAAGGAAAAATTAAAATCACTTTTTAATCGTTCGTCGTTGTGATTATATTTTAATTGGGTCTATATTTTCCTCCAGAGTGTACTTGATGTTCCAGTGTTGTTTTTTTTCTGTTGCGCTTCCCGTTCTCGACGATTCCGTTTATCTCAAAGTTTTCGTTAGCACGGTTTAAGATAATAATTGGTAAAAAGTTCGGCAGTTGTTTGCGACCAAAACCGCCCGAACGTTCACGTCCCAGTTATAATGAGTTTACAAATTTCTACAACTTAATTCATATCCGAGCGTAAAAGTTCACCTGCATATTCTTACGTAGTCTTCGGGATACGTATAGCGCGAATTTTGAAGGAGTTTCGAATGCCAGAACTTCGCCCTGCAATAGATATATAATAAGTTGAAAACTGGAAACAAATAGCGTTCATCTAATGCACTTAAATTCTCATAATATATTGTTTCTTGAGTAACTGCTTACACGAATTTGTCTGCCAACTAATTTAGTTTACTGCTAGATTTCTATATTGCGTTCCGGCTATATTTTAACCATTATTTAAATTTTTATTGTGCTTAAAATGCATCGATTTACTAATTTTTTTTACTTTATCAATAAGGTTAATTTCGCAGTAATCTGTCTTGTTGGAACCGCAAGAATAGGAGTATATGTTTTTTTTATTAATTACATCTTACATTAAATATCCTTAGTACAATACTAATTTACAAGTACTTGTACTTGTATCAATACACAAGTAAGACGCGTATTGTATAAATTCATCAGTATGTATTTAACAAAATTAAAATAAAATTATACCGCTCAAGTTAAAGTTAGCAGTGTGTGTTTTCGCTCGCTTCAGTCTTCTAATTTTCTGCATGTTGTCCAGTAGCTATATTGCTACCACGTTGCTGTAGTGATTCAGTATGTATGTAATGGAACATGGTTCAGATGTTTGCCGCGATTTCTGGTGGTGGAATCAACACGAATGGTCCAATTTTCAAGAATTTCAAGAATAATGAAAAGATATACATACAACGTAAATATTTGGTACTATAAGAAGTCAGTTGATAAGTGGCGATTTCCATACAAAACTACCAAATTTGAAAGTGTAGATTTTTAAGCTGCTTTTGCGGTTTCCTATCTTTTTAACTACTCTTGTATTACAGTAATGTAAATGATTAAAATAAAAATAATTAAATTAAAAATTAAATTTAAAGTAAATTATTCAAAACGGTGTAGTCGTTTTTTGACTTTAAATACTGACGAAAAAATAACATCAATATATATATATATATATATATATATATATATATATATATATATATATATATATATATATATATAGATGTTATTTTTTCGTATATATTATAAGGATGTACACCAGAATTAATGTTATTTTTTCTTATTTCTAGGTGAGTTGATTGTAAGACAACATTGCACGAAACCTACCAACTGGTAAGTGTTTCTTCGCCTCACTAGAGCATGCCAATAATTGAATCAACACGATCAGTTTAGATGTAAACCGGAGAGAATTATATATTGAATATCGATCGATTTTTCAATCTAAATCGTAGTACGAGAGAGAGAGAGAGAGAGAACGAACCGCGAATAAATATAGAATTTCAGAAAGCTGCGGTATTTCGATATATCTCCCGGAGTTTTCCGGGATATAAAGTCGAAACTCTTTCAGCGAAATTCCGTTCGGGCACAAAGGGCTTTATGTGATATTGTAGCCATTTATATGGGGGCGATAGGTATGGTATTTTTCAAAAGAAAGTTGTAGATGCCACCTAATAAGCTGCGTGATGTATTATTTTACAGCCCGATACAAAACTCCCGATGCTAAATCAGAATATTGATGGTTCAATTTGGAAAATATTGGTGTTGATTTAGTCTATCTAGGCATTTGTTTCGGGTTGTTTTTTGAGATGATTTAAATGTTAATAATGTTAGTTAAAGTTGATCGATGTCAATTAATAGTTAATTGTCATTACTCATATTGTTGTAATATTGCTGTTCAGGAAACATTTATAAATTAGCGAATAAATATTGACGTACCTTCACGACAATACAAAGCCACGTGCCTAGTAAAGCAAGGATATTAACGATATACATGTCACAGTAAAAACTAATAGGCTATAACCGAATGTAAACGTAATGTTGTAATATCTGGTTTGTGTAATACCAGGTGGACCTTTAGTTTATTTCGAAATGTGCCTGTCTTAGCTCGATATAAGACGTATACTTGCGGAATTTCAAAATTTGGAATATTTAAGAAGAAATGCTTCATTGTATCAGTTATGAAGCATTACAATATATATTTTTTAAATAAAACCTAGAAAAATGCACATGGTAGATACGTATTATTATGAATTGAATAATATTTTTTATTATATCTTATATTAAATACAGTTACAATCTTAATTTACAAATTAGTTTAGTATTATTGTTCTGTTTTACTTGGACAAGTATATAAGCAGGACGAGTGTGGGATAAATACGTCAATATTTTTTTAAAGTTAAGATTAAACAGTTACAAACTCATGTAGTTTGGTTCGTCTGAATCCTCTTATTTCCTGCGTGTTGTCCAGTAGCTGTGTTGCTTTGTTTTCGAGATCATCGTGTAGTTCTTCGTTGGTTACGTAGCGATAAATATTGATAATAAATCCAAGAATTTTTTTGACATCGCTGAATTACAGGTTGGTTCAATGTTTTAGTTGAACCTCATAAGTCCGATTAGTCTTAATACCAGAGTAATAAACCAATACCTTTGATTTTAGGCCGGTTTTGAAGTATCTTCCAACTAACCAGTACATTTGTTTGAAACACCATGTAGACCTCACTACAGTAACAGGTCAATTGAAAAGTCCCCGGCCTACCATAGTAAAACACATTCTTTTGGCAGAATTAGTTTTTTATTCAACATAATTCCCTTCGAGGGACATACACTGATTATAGCGACCCGCCAACTTTTCGGTACCATTTTTTAGTACGATTTGTCCTTTGCTTCAAAATAGGCCTCAGTTTCGGCGATTGCCCCTTCATTCGACGAAAATAGTCGCTGGGGGCCAGATCTAGAGAATAGGGTGGATGCGGAAGCAATTCGAAGCCCAATTCATGGATTCTTGCCATCGTTTTCACCGACTTGTGATACGGTTCAGTGTCTTGGTCAAGCAGCACCTTCTTTTTCTTCAAATGCGGTCGTTAGAAACTTTTCAATGGACCTGTTATGTAAGCCAACTTATAGAGCTGAATTAGTCCCAGGCAGTTTAAATTCAGTTTAATTAAGTTTACAAGAGAACAGTATGCAGATGAAAATAATGCACACGAAAATAATATTAAAAAAATCATCTAATAAACATTTCCAAACAACCCTATTTTTATAAATATATCACGCCGTTTTACACAAACATAGATGACAGCTTTTCCATTACCCCATAAGCATTATTATTTGATTATGTTACCATTTACATAACGCCCTACTTCCGAATACGATATATCTCCCACTTTTCTTTTTCTGGACGTGCTCAAGCGTGCTAAAAAAGATGTTCCCCGGGGATCTATCATTCTTGTTTTTTTTTCAGTGCGAATATTGCCAATTTTCGCAATTCCAAATGAATATAAGGCGAGTTTCAAGTGGAGTTTTATGTAAAACAACGCAATTTTTTCCATCGTTTATTTTATAAGTGTATAAAGGTATAAAACCTTTATGGGGTGATCCGATGGTTTCGAATTTGAGCGTTCGATATTATATCGACGGAGAAGTAGATGTTACGCTTCGTTTTCTTATATATACGAATCTGTGGGATTATTGTTATTATCATGTGTGTAATTTTCTTGGTTTTATGATAATGTAAGTGTAGGTTTTACGTATCATCAGTTTGAAGTTTGCCAACACCATTCAATAGCATATAGTTTGCATATTATATCGCACAAAAAGATAGACTACATAAATAATAATGTTTAATATCTAATAATTTTTAAATAAATTTAAATATTATTGTTTTTTAGGCCCAAGATTAATTTGAATTAGGCTCAGTTAGTATTGTTAAACAAGTAACGGCTTGAAAACGGATAGTTTAGGATTGGTGAAGTGGAAGAAAGCTTTTCAAATTAAATCATCCTAGGTGATGATGTTTCTTTTGAGATATCCCTGTTGTGTACACCCTCCTCTCATTATCTGAACTCGTTATCTGGATCATAATTTAACACCACCTGATTTATTTATTTTTATGGAGTTGTTTGAAGTCTATGTCTATACTAATAAGCACACAACCTGGAGATTGAAAGGTGTATCCTGTATACAAATAAAAACAATTCAGAAACTGTTATAACAAAGATTTTTTAAATTTATATCACCCTATAATTTTAGAATGATAGATAGTATACGATGTAGGAGTGCCCCCTTACCATTAGGTTTCAGCCGTTATAAAGAATAATCAATTGAGTTGGACTGGACGGGCCGTCGAGCTCAACAACGAAACCAATTAGATTTCGAAAAAAGAAAACAACGAGCGCAAAGACACAAACGGAATTCTAAAACTGAAAAATGTCCTGTTCACCAACTGAAAGAAAAAGATCGGGACTGTCTACGGAGGAGGCATCCTCTGTTTCTAATTACAAATTTTAATTCCAAATAATTAATTCCCTTTTGTGTTGATTAGATTATGGAAGCTGTATAGAGAGACAGCGGGAGATTTTTTGTTTTGCTTTTGTCAAATTGAAACAATATAAATAGTATTTTTTTAAATTAAGTAAGACGAGTGGACTGATACAGCCCAGTTCTAGCTTCATCAATTATAGTTTTAATTTTCAAAACTCTGTGTATTAAAGGAACTGAATTACATCATCTTACTGGATAATAACACAGGTCTGCAAGAAAATTCTAACAGGTCAATTGAAAAGTCCCCGGCATACCATAGTAAACACACTTTTTTGTGCCAAAATTATTTTTTGTTATTGAACATAATTCATCCCTTCGAGGGTGATACACTGAATATAGCGACACTCGAACTTTTTGATACAATTTTTGTAGTACGACTTATCATTTACTTCAAAATAGGCCTCAGTTTCGAACATCACCTCTGCATTCGACGAAAATTTCTTCCCAGCATTCTTTTGGGATCTGAGAACAGGAAATAGTCGCTGTGGGCGAGATCTGGAGAATACGGTAGATGGATGGATTTTTGCGATCGTTTTTACTGATTTGTGACACGGTGCATTGTCTTGGTGAAGCAGCACTTTCTTTTTCTTCAAATGCGGCCGTTTTTCGTCGATTTCGTCCTTCAAACGGTCCAATAACGCTATGTAATAGTCGTTGCTGATGGTTTTTCCTTTTTCAAGGTAGTCAATGAAAATTATTACATACGCCCCAAAACACAGATGTCATAGCCTTGCCAACCGACTGTTGCGTTTTCCCACGCTTTGGAGCGGGTTCATCGTGTGCAGTCCACTCGGATGACTGTTGATTGGACTCGGGTTGTTACGCTTGATCATCAAACACTGCTCTGAATCATCAACTCGTCGTTGTTTTTGTCAAAAGTGAGCTCGCGCGGCAACCACATTGCACAGAGATGTCTCATACCTAAATATTCGTAAATGATATCATGTACACATTGAGTTGATATCTTTAGAGCGTCTACTATTTCATTCAATTCGGTCATTCAAAATCATTTTGTGGATTTTTTAAATGTTTTCGTCGGTAACAACCTCTTTTGGGCGCCCACTGCGTTCACCGTCTTCGGTGCTTATTTCACCACGTCTAAACTTGGCATACCAATCCTTGATGGTTGATTTTCCTGGGACAGTCTCCGCAAACTCAGCATCAAGTCAAGTTTTCGCTTCAACTGTATTTTCTCCCTTCAAAAAGAAATATTTTATCAACACGCGAATTTCCTTTTTATCCATTTTTTTCCTAAAAACAAAAGTTGCTTCACTCAAAATTCTATAATTCATAAACTAATGATCCGACAGCTGTCAAATGTATAGATGCGTCTTTTGAGGATTAGGGCTAACTAAAAAACATATGGATTTAATTCTAGTAGCGCCACGTATGTGTCAAGTCGGGCACTTTTCGATTGACCTGTTAAACCGTTTAGACTGTATGACGTGATCTTTAAATTTTTTATAGTGCTGAATCCAAAAATGACTTCCTTTTGTCATAGAATGACATGTTTCTTGATAATTTTGGTAAATATATTAAACGAGTTATTAATATACTTAACTACTTAAGAGTTATCAATTATACATTCACCTATTCTTTTCTTTATCCCAGTGAGGCTTCATTTTGAACAATTTCTCTTGTGTGAAGAATCTGGAAGGTTTCTCTGAAGCGTTCAACGGTAGTCTGATATGGTTGAGGCGCTCCATTTTTCTTCGAATCTTTTCTTCAACTCTTTAATTTCCAGATCAAATCATTTACCTTGCTTGTTACTTGAAGAAAATGTACTTTTAGACCTACTAGGCAATCTAATACTTGAAATGTTTTTAAGATTATTTTAACGCTTTGTTTTCAGTTAGGGTGTGTATATTATTGTGTGTTGGGGTGATTACCTAAGAATGTCAGTAAGATCTCCTTAAAAGGAACCTAACCTTCTTTTTTAGGATCCGTTATAGTCAGCATGAATTTTATGTCAACATAACTCGTAATGGTCCGACAAAAACGCCTTCTGTCACCTTCGCTTCTGAGAGCCCTGAAAAAAACAGTTTTATGTTTTGAAGCATTCTCCAACTTTGGAAAGTAACTTTACAAATTGTTTCATCAATCCCAATTTTATGTGGAGCGGTGGTAAAAGAACTTTATGTGAAGCTACCAATATTTCTTAGAAGAGGCTCTTTTCACCAATTTTAAGTTCCCTCGATATCCAAGTCTTTTTCCATATTATTTTCGTTTTCCGCATACCAAAATATATAAAAATCAGTTGAAAACCTTCATCAGCTTTTTTTGATTCAGACCTGTGTAAATTGTTGAAGACATTTTCCTGTTCATAACCATCAAAATAGGATAATTAGGGTATAACAAAGCAATTATTTTAATAGATTAGTTTCGTATGGTAACAGCTCATTGAGAAAGGAAGAATTCAGGCTTGAATCCGTAAAACTTGAGAGGATAAAAAAGGTGATATAGCCTAGCTGTGTTTGAATAAATTTCGGGTATTTTCCCGTGCCAAATAGGGGTGCAAGGGCGTTTAATGGGCTTGTAAATTTTCGATAACAAGCGCGAATTGCCATCGCTTTTTCCCTTTTTTTCCTCTCGTCCCTGCTCCGTTCTAGTCTGTGTACAGTCGCTATAGCGAGAATAGCTATTTAATTGGGACCACCGGTAATTTTAGAGTCGATTTTGTCCAGTTAATATCTTGTTTAAGTACAAAACGAGAGCGTCAGATGAGAGAAAAATCGAAACGGTACGGAAAGTTGCAGTAACGGATGTCATAAACGTAATGATCATCTGAATAAATAACACCTAATTTTTTTGGCTCGCCGTGTTACCGTTTCCTTAATGCTTTTCGTTTTAGTTTGCATTTAATTAAATGTGTTATTCATCGTAATTAAATTTTTTAAGTGGCTTCAGGAAATATTAGGAATTTACTAATATTGATTTCCGTTTAATTTTTACAAAATTTGAAAGAGAATAATTTAAAAATATTAAAATTATTTAAAGTAATATATGTTTGAAGCCATTTTTTCGCAGTTTGGAATATTGAAAACGTGTTGGTGGGAGGGAATTTATTACCATTGAATCATCCTGTTTGTTGGTTGATTAACTTGATGAAAAATTGGTAAAAGGTCAAGAGAAAAATGGCATATGTAATTGACAATAGCAATAAAATAGTTGCATTTTTCATTGTATTAATTCCTATATGATTATCTTTGGTAACATATGATTAAAATAATTTTGAAATTGATATTTGATTTTAGCGTGTATATTAAAACAATAACGGACACAAATAGGTAATTTATTTTTTACAATTTAGAAATATATATTAAAGGAATCAATATTTACAATCATTAAATGAACTATACTACTGAACTACTGAACTTGTGAACTCAGAATGTTCGAGGAATAAAATGTTACATAATACACCTTAATGTGTATCTACGGTTTAACATATTTGCCAAATTACTGTGAATAACTCATAATTTCTTCTATTTGTCGTATCTGTTCCATCTATGCAAATTATGTAGTCAATATAATTTGTTATCTATATTTTCATTAGTATTTATTACAGTATCTATCATATTTTATTATTATATTTTACGTGTCAGTAAATGTATTCATTTCAAGTTAGTATTTTATGTATATTCTCGCCAGGTCATTTTTAATTTGCTAAGATGTACTTTATAATAAATACGTATATTAGCTTAGCTTAACGATAAGTTAAAACGAATAACATTTGTAGAAAAATCTCAATAACTTTTACAATTACTCCTAGATATAATTATGTATTATATCTTGAGAATCATATCAATTACTATCAATTACTAGCTGTTTTGTGTTTATCAGACAGCAAGTGAATTGAATAGACTTCTGGCGAAAATTTGGTGAAGTTTGTTTTAAAATATATTGTTGTCGAAGTTGGTTCCGTAGTCATGTGAAGAAATTTCTGGTGCAAACTAAATCTAACATGGCGTTAACAGGTAAGGACTCCTCGCCATACACCTTACATGATTTTTTAAGACACTGCAATAAATTTTTTTCTTTTTCGGGAGTAAAAAAAGCAAAACAGTTTTTTATTAATTATACTGAATATAAATAAAGTATATATACTATACTAATTACTCAAGGTAGAGCTAAGAGTTATATATATTAGAACAGTTATATACTATAAAAGTTTGTTTTGTTTGGTTCACTTCCTAACCTTCATTAGTAACCTTATTTCATGTTTTTAGTCTTTGATAACGTTCATAAACCCATTTGATTTCGAGGTCATCGTGTGTTTTTCGATTGACTTTATGATTGACTGAAAAGCAAAATATGACGAAAATTATCTGAATATTATCAGAACTCAATTATATTATCTTTGCGTCCAATTACCTTTCAAACGCGGTATAGTATGTCTTCATATGACTGAAGCTATATATTTTTTTATTAATCTCTTAGAACTTCAATAATCTGCCCGTGGACAATAAATATTATTATATAATTTCCGTTATATAATATAACTATCCTGACATGTAGAAAATCGCTTCAGTAAGTGATCTGCTTTACAACTTGTAATCTAAACCTTATTTTAGATACTATTCTAACTTATTCTAGAGATTATTAAATCTCACTCTATTAATCAGTTCGTATGGTAGTTTGCGTTTGAGCCTACGCACTACACTGTCATCGCTCACATTTAACTGTTTGGCGAGTGCATTGGGATGCACTATAATAGTCTTTCAGAGTATTTCGCACTTCGAGAATACTTCGAATCACGCTCGTTATGGGTTCTAAGGGGATATCGCGCTGAATCAGTTTGTTGAAGGAAGCTATATTTAATTATGTATGTTATTATGTTGTTTGAGAGTTATAATATTTCTTTATATATAATATACATTTAATGTATTTAACAATATTTTGTTCCATTATCCTGGGAATTGTTGGTATAAAAATTAATTTTAGTACCAACTATATCATAATAAATACATAAACAAGGGAGATTTTTTTTATTTTCTCCGGCATATAAAATGTATCGCAGCGACAAAAAGCGTCGACTCCATCAACGATCATCGACTGTATTTAGTTCTTGGACGTCCACATATGCTCTCGACGTAAAAACAACTCGTAAATTAGAAGCAAAAGTTAAGATACCGACATCTGTCCCGCAACTGTTCGGGTCCCGAATGGTTCTGTTATAAAAGGAAATAAATATCGGGGGATATTTTCAAATAAATACGCCTTGGATACCGTGTTTTGTCGTTCGAAAGGTCGGTAGGTCTGTTGCCTCTCGTTGAGCTTTTGTAGTGAATAGGTCGTATTTAATAAATTATTAATTAATTTTGTGTTCTGGTGAAATAAGATTGGTGGTAAATGGGTTGGGTAAATGGATTTTATAAGACAAAAAAAGGAAAACAATATCCCTGTATTTGGATTTCTATTACCAATAATGATCAAAAATTTGTTCATTAGTTTAAAACAAAATTTCTTTATTAATTTTATTTGATGTTATTTGTTAAATTAATTATTTCTAATATAAAATAACTGTTTTAAAATGTATATAAATTTTAAATGTCTATTGAATATGGTTTATTTTTTTTATATTGAAGCTTGTTTATTCACAGAATGTAGTCTAACATGACAAAACAACTATAAATTTGTCATCGCTAATTAAAATTTTACTCGCATTTTTATTTAATAGTTTTATGTCTGCTATATATTTTAAAGAACACTATCTCAGAGTTTGGATTTCTATTACCAATAATAATCAAATATATATTCACAAAATGTTATCTAATATAATATATCAAGGACTGTTATTAAAGAAATTAAACTACCTTTGTTTATTAAAAACTTGCAGGCTTTATAATTTACTCATATTGTAACTGTTGTAAATTTTAAACTATGAAAGAAAGAAATCAACCGATAAACTCCAGAATACGGAAGTATTACATTTCTAATGGGTTTTAAGTCATCCATAATTCATGATAAAAGTCCGTTTAAATGATAGGAAGCTAAAAATTAAATGTTAAGGATATAATAACGATTCGATAATTATATTATACACTGTACAGCTAGACCTTTTTATTTATTGATTTTCTATAGCGTCTATTAATATTTAGTACAGCTTGTGGTGTTTGTAGCAGTGAAATCTAATATTAGTGTACTACTGCAAATGTACATATTTCTGATAAATACTGGATGAGATAACTCGGGAATTATTTGGAATGTTATGATGATCTTTCTTAATTACAAATTGTATAACAGCAGAGAGGTAATGGACTGAATTATTAACTATTATTCATGCCAAATGTTCCTTTTATGAACTTATCGCTAATTGAACTCCGAGATTATTGTGGACCCTTTGGCTGTTTCTGGCATACAATGACGTGTTCAAAATTATCCTCAACTGTTATTTTTTAAGTGTTTTCGTTATCTTAATCTGTTTGAAGAAAAGAAATTTTTGTTTTATAACATCTTTATTAGATACGCTTAGTACAATCTTAACTTACAATTAATTAAATTGGAAATATCACGTTAGACAAAAAGCAAAACACATCAGAACCAAAATAAAACAACTATACTGGTTAGTCGGAAGATACTCTCAACTTGATCTAAAATCAAAGCGGTTGGTTTAAAAGACAATTATAAAGCCAATTTGGACCTATGGGGTGCAAATTTGGGGTTGCACTAAAATTCAAATCAACTAGTCATACAACGCTGTCAAAACAAGGTTCTTCGATTGATTACCAATGCTTATTGCTATGTAACCAACGAAAAATTGGACGATGACCTGGAAATCAAATGGATTTGCGAAGTTATCCAAGATTTCGCCTTGAAACACGAAAGAATATTACTAAGTTATACTAACGTGGAAGCAATACCACTGCTGGACAGCTCGCAGGATGTCAGGAGATTGAAGCGAACAAAACCATACGAAGCTACATAGCTATAAGTTAATAATTAATAAATAATTATAATTTTATAATTGAGGAATACATATTGATGTATTTTCTCGCACTCGTCTTGCTTGTTAATTAATCTAAGTACATAGGAAAAGTAGTAATAAATTAATTGTAAATTAAGATTGAACTAAGCGTATCTAACAAAGATGTTATAAAATATAAAAAATATCGTACCAAGAACACTACGAATTGATTTCCGTACTTAAAACGCTTTTTGTGGTTGGAACTCATCTAGAATGCAATACTTAATATATTCTTTATCCGTTGCAATTGTAAATTCTTCTGTTATGTGAGATTCTGTGGCTGATGTTGAATTTCGTTTCTTAATAAACCTATAATTCTTTCAATGATTTAAAATCACCAAATACCGTAGAAATAATGGGACAAGAAATTATTATCCGCATTTTTTGACATTTTTTTATAGCAAATTTATATATATTTCAAACGCCAATCAGTGATATTTCTGGAAAAACCATAAATCCGTCTCTATAAATCTTCCCCGGTTTTTGGTGAAAAACTAGTTCATAAATATTTCTTTGGATGACGGAACAAATCGGATAGTGCAAGATCCGAGCTGGATGCTCTAAAACTTCCCCAGTCAATTTCTGTCATTTTTCAGTAAGAATTTTGATCATAAGATTTTTATGATGAAAAAGCGTTGCCTTTCTGATTAATAAATAAAGTTTTTTTTTACTTTTAAAATGCGCCATAGCAAGGCGTCATTGAGTATTAACAGGTCAATAGAAAAGCCCCGGCCTTCCATAGCAAAAATGTTCCCCTCAAGGGTGATACACTGAGTGATACAGCGAGCATTCTTTTGAGATCTGAGAACAGTCTCCGGTGGCCAGATCTGGAGAATACGGTGGATGAGGAAGCAATTGAAAACCCAATTCATGGATTTTTGGCATCGTGTTCACTGACTTGTGACACGGTGCATTGTCTTGGTGAAACAGCACTTTCTTTTTCTTCAAATGCGGCCGTTTTTCGGCGATTTCCTCCTTCAAACAGTTCAATAACGTTAGGTAAGAGTCGCTGTTGATGGTCCTTCCTTTTTCAAGGTAGTCAATGAAAATTATTTCATGCGCATCCCAAAATTCAGAGGCCATAAACTTGCAACCTGATTGTTGCGTTTTCCCACGTTTTGGAGGGGGTTCATCGTGTTCATCGAGTGCACATATCGACGCAAAAACTCGGGCTTATTACAATTGATCATCTTCAAACACTTTCTCATACCCAAATATTCGTGAATGATATTGGTATTTCATTCAATTTCAATTTACGGTCATTCAAAATCATTTTGTGGATTTTTAAAATATTTGTGTCGGTAACAACCTCTTTTGGACATCCACTGTATTCACCGTGTTCGGTACTCAGTTCACCACGTGTAAACTTAGCATACCTATCCTTTATAGTTGATTTTCCCGAGGCGGCGTCTGGTAAATCGGCATCAAGCCAAGTTTTTGCTTCAACTGTATTTTTTCCCTTCAAAAAGCAATATTTTGTCAACACGCGAAATTCCTTTTTTCTCACATTAACAAAAGTTGCTTCACTCAAAATGCTATAATTCATAAACTAATGATCCGACAGCTGTCAAAGCTTTACACGCGTCTTTTGAGGGTTAGGGCTAATTTAAAAACATCTGGATTTAATTCTAGTAGTGCCATCTATGTGTCAGGCCGGGGACTTTTCAATCGAACTGTTACTTGAAATATACGACTTAAAATTCATCTATTAGGAAAATTTTCATTATTTTTCTACTTCAAATATCACTTTAAACTCGAACCGAAGTTTGTAAAAAGTAATTGTAGTTACACATTATACAAATATGAAATATTCCACATTTTCATCTGCCCTTGTCAAAGCACCACTACATTTACGTCATATGTTAGGCGCGATGAAAATATCCACCGTAACTTCATTAGCGATTCCCCGTGTTGAAACAGAGAAAAGGATCCAATTAAAAATATGACAATCCGTATATTTTTTTTTAAATCGAAATGTCCCGGTTTTCTGATTTTTTTGACATTCTTCCTGTGAATGTTATTAAATTTTCGCTGACGAATCCGAAAATAATTTAAAATTTCCGCATGTCCGCCCTTTTGCCCTCCGTTCAAGAACTTGCCAGCGAAGGCGAGCGCTAAAAACACATTTTTTTTTTTGGAAAAACTTCCGCGACCGAAACTTCCATAGTTTAGTGGCGAAGCACGGACACTCGACTTTAAACCAGAGCCGGAGAATATTTCGAACAGAAATCATAAACCGATTTCATTCTTTGTCTATTCAACATCGATCCAGATCAAAGGCTACGTCCGAATATCTGAACGAAAACTTTCAGAAATTCGTCTTTTGATGTCGTCAATACTCAATCTCCACAATAAAATGAAATAGCAAAGGTCTATTGCGGGAAATTTATTATTAGTTACAGACTCAATTTAGAGCATATATACGGATGTTTCGATATTTATAGAATACGGTACGGGAAAGTAAATGTAACCGACCAATAACATCAAATTAAGTCTATAGAAAAGCACTGATGATTGAATGAAAAAAAAACTTTAAAGTTTAGTGATGAAACATAACGGGTTTAAAACAGAAATTTTTAATTTGTTCGGAGCGTCTCTAACAGAATCTAAAAGTACATATTGGCTTCAATAGCGATCCATTTTCATACTTGTTTAACATTTCCAAACTGTATTAAGGCAATCCATATTTCGTTGATCTGAATAAGTGGCAATCAGAAGGCACCATGTTTGGTCACTGCTCTGAGTGCCGCAGAACTTCCCAGTCGAGCTCCAACAATGTATTCACAAGAACATTTACAACGCGTAGCCAAGTTTTGTCTTGTAGGAAGATGACTTTGCGCACGTTACTCGCTATCATTGGCTTTTTTTGTAACAATACGTTGCTCAGTTCGTTCAATTTACATCAGAACACATCTTCAGTAACAGTTTCAGTTGTATTTTAGTAGCTCATGGTACCCTACTAAAGCTTATGAAAAGACTGTAGTGTTTGTACAACTTTGTATTTTGAACTGGATTGTGTTTCTTTGTTTTATTGAAAGAAAGAGGTCTGGACTGAATAATAGATGTCCTTCATCATTGCAAGGTCCTAGATATATCCACCATGTAACCAGATATCCAATAATATCAATAAAAATACTTTTTCTAAGACTCAATATATAGCTACACCGTAAAGTAAGTGCCTATCTAAGAACCTTTATTTCTACTCAAAATCTATATCGCTCTTCATTTTCTTGTTTTGTTGACGTCTACATTAAATAGCAATTCATAAAGCATCTACTTTTTATTCTTTAATTTACATGTAAAACACTTAAAACAATGAAATGACTTTTTTTTTGTATTTTTCGTTGTATTTATCATAATCCTCTATATTTTTAAAAGCTTGAAAAATGTTGCGAAAATAGATGGAATGGTGTAAAATATAATCTATATATCAGCGGAGATACGATAAGAAAGATTAAAGGTGCCCCATTTAGCCAGGATAAGGAAATATTTGCCCCGGAATCCAAACTAAAAACAACTGACGTGCCAGAGGAAATTTTATTCTCCAAGAACGTGAATTTTTCAATTCCTACTGGACCATTTTCCGACCAGAAGCGGTCTAGTCTCGCAGGAACTATGTGTGCTTAATACTCCTATTCTATCAGGATCGATATCCTAGCAGTTTACTTGCATCATGATCTAGACATTGCATGGTATATAAATTATTTAAAACACTTAATGGTCAACGGTATTTCACCGTTAATTGATTGGGTTAGTCATTATTAATTAAAATAACTAAGAATAATAAAAACCAAACCATTAGTTTGCTAAATGGAAGTTACTACATGGTACAGAGTGTCCCAAATTTACAGTGAAAATGGTTGATAACTTAAAAAATCACGTAAAAAGTGTAAAAGCTTATAAACGTATATTGCCAAATTTTATACAAAATATAGCCGAAATATTGATTAATTACTACATACAGACATTATTGGAAAAGCCTATAAAGAGGAAAAGTTTGCTCAGCTATGTCGTAAGCCTTTAAAAGTCTGTCATAAGGGACTCATCTCCTACGTCTCAGTCAGGATGTTTAGAGTTAAAGAAGGAGAACGTTACTCAACGATGACAGAAGCCAAAGCAGGGATATACATAAAAAGAACTATGAATAAAGTAATTAAAAAACTTTGGATATGACGGGCTGGATCAACTGGTGAAGCCATGAAACGCATTTTCAACTTTATACATTCACTAGTAAAATTGCAGCCAGAACTAAGTAGTTTTTCTAAATGCACGTGCTGTATATTTTGAGCTAGGCATCATTGGCTTCTTATTCCTTCAAAAATTAAGCTGATCAAGCTGTAACTAACTGTTTCCGGTGAAAAAGTTTCAACAAGGCAGTATTAACTCTCATACAGCTCTGGGAACAATTCAGTTATTGCAAAAGATATTTTTGTTCGTGTAATTTCTTCTTTCTTTGATCTGAATTTGTCCCCTAGAGTAGATGGTTTAACTCCATTTAATTTCTTTTTATCGAAAATGATGTGTTTTTATGAAAATAATGATGTGAAGCGAAAAGTCTATAGTAACTTTATTTTACTTTTTTGAAATCACTAAATATATATTTTTGATTTTGTTAAGGTCATCATCAATCATTTATAGACAAAAGCTGAAAATAAGATCAAAACGACAAGGAAGTCATCTTATAAATGCGACCTATTGCTTTGTTTATTTTCTATTTATTCATTAACTGGGTGCATTTGTTTCTATCTATCTATATATATATATATATATATATATATATATATATATATAAAGAAATAGTGTTGTTCCATTTCATTCCTCTGCTATTGAACTATTTATCTCTGGAATTATTAAAGTTAATACTGACCATTTATAGTCATGATCGAACGTTATAAAGATGTTACCATTAATTATCAGTATGACACATGCAAAACTGCAAGAAGTCGCAACTGGCGAACGCTCAACTTGAATTATTATTACGTTTTGTTTTTCTAGAAAATACTGTTAAATGCAAAATGGATATTGTATTTGTACGTTCGATTGTGTATCGTAAACCACGACGGCAAATAATTATTGTTTGATCAGTATTTGACGCTCGATTTTAAATTGGAATTGCAACACATCCGATACGATTTAAAAAAAATAAGAGAATATTATTACGGAGTGTCAAATGCACGCAGTATTCGCAATATATTACAATATGATTATAGTGGTTTTGGATATGCTTGTATGGTATAAAATCGATCTAATTGCAATAAAATGACCGACACATAAAGTGTATTAATGAAACATTTATTAGCTGGACAGGGAAAGTATAATCAAAACGATACCTTTTGTTATATCGGGATTCGGATATACCACGAAAATAATTTGATGTTTGGTTTTATCGATACAACCAAATAATATGTTGTTTATTTAAACATTTATAATATAATAATATTATAAATTGAAACAGCGATTTACGCGTATTTTCTATTTCTATAGGGTATCAATCATATACTTGAATTAAATTAATTATTTAAACTTCTATTAATTTTGTGGATAGTTTTTTTGTTTTTGAGGTACTAATATAAAGTTTTGGGGTTCTCTTGTTGTGATTTTGATAAATATTGAATAATTGAAAATATTGGAAAAAAGGTTGTAGATCAAGAGGTCTTCTGAAATTTAGTTCATATCCATCCTCCGTGTATCACTAAATTTCTTCTCGTTCTAACAGGAACTGTTAAAAACTTAATTACCATAGTAGTACTAATAAAACAGCCGACCCACTTGATTAATAATGTGGAATATATGTCATTTGCAGCTTGTAAAAATGCTAAATTCGTCTTAAACTTAGACCGATTTTTTAAATCATTTTATCCTAGTTAAAAAGCGATAGAATGTGTTGCTATGTAATAGGTAACCTCGAACCAGCCTATAAAATTATATTTATATAAACATTACATGTTGTCAAAGTTTCAAGTCAAAATCAAGTCAAAGTTTTAGAGTTTCTGCTATATTTGCATATGCATGCTTTGGGTCTGAGGAAAAATTTGTTAACTTAAGTTTAATAAAACAAAGGGCTGACTTGGTGGCGTAGTGGTAAAGGCGATAGGGCGGTCCTCCTACTGTTGCGATAGTCGTGGGTTCGAATCCTGGTGGGGTATGGTCGTAAATTTATGTTTGTGATTGTTCTAGGCAAGAGTAAAATCCGACAAGGAATGTGATCCCAGTCACGCCAGTAACCAGGCTGGGTAAGGTCGGATATCTTCTGGGATGATTTCTAAGTTGGTCACTCATCAGTCGGTAGGCTTAATGCTGAGGACCGTTGTTCGGAGCCCACGTTAAACTTTAGACCCAGTCCAGATAAACCCATAGTTGGTAGGAGACTTTAAAATATATTTAAAAAAATTATGACTTGAAATTTAATTAATTTAAATCAAGTATGATCCAATATTGCGGATAATGTTTCACCATTTTTTGGGTAGAATTCAATTTTGTTCCAAATTCTATCAAAAATATGATTCACGATGAGAATAGATTTCTTTAGTTCTTCACAGTGAAGTTAAAAATAAATCCTCAGTCAGTAGGTAGTTGATGATGTCCTTCTATTTAATTTATTGAAAATCAAAATTAATTATTGTATAATAAATAGATTAATAGAGAAAATTAATATCAAACAATACGAAAATGTCTGTACGAATTTATGGAATTGTAGGTTATACATTATTATAGTACTAACTAATACACTAACTTGTAGATTGTTATCGAATAAATGACCATTTATGTTATATAGCATGAAATTATAATTTGGTTAAAGATGATAACAAAAGTAATAATGCAAATTTATTATACTGACACATTTAAACACACTTGTATAATTTTGCAGACTATAACCAGAGTTAACCAGTAATCAGACTAATTCAATGGCTCTAAATTGTTAGAATATTTATTTTATGTTCATTTATATTTAAAACAAAGCACATCTCTATATGTACAAAGCTGTCTTTTATTCTTGTGTCTTTAAATATTACTATAAAATTATTGTAAAATTATTTAACATAATTATTAAAATAAACTTTTGAAGTTCTATGATTAGTTGTATTTGTTATGTATTAGTGCCTTTAGCATATTGAAAGAATATGTATGAATTTAACAGTATATTAGAAATTTTATTGCAACATATAAAATAATATAAACATAAGTTAACTAAATACGAAACACCTTAGTAAAAACAGTACAAGTCAACTTTATATACAAGAAGTAAAACTATTTCTTCGGTTTTTAAATATCCCTGTGTTTATTCTTTTCTTTAGAGTTTTTTTCCACGAATTTTATAGCGTTACTGATCTATCCGAAGAAAATCACCAGCGTTTTAGCAGTGTTCTTGGAGACAATATTTATTTTTCTTACTTTTGTCTCTTTCCGCACATTGCACTAATTTCGCTGCTTATAAACTCAGACTAATCCTGATATTGTCACATTCTCAACAAAACAAAAGTCTTTGAACTTTTCCTATTCCCAATATGTATCAAAAATGTCCTCGCCAAGAGATATTTGTTAAGATGATAGTACTACCCTCAAATCCTTCAACATTAACGGAGATACTGCCATTTTTTCTGCTATTTATCTATCTAATTTTATTTATTTTAAATATTACTCTATTGTTGTATCTCCCCTTATTATTTCACTAGCAGTTATATCTTGATTTAATACTATAATAAAACCAAATTATATTAAAATGCTTTTACTTTTAATTTTACCTCGCATTACTGAATATTCCCTGTCTTTGACACCTGTTGAACGAAAATAGGCTATTTATAATTATAATCTTCTTATTTCTGTATTACAACCCTTAGATATTAGGGTTTATGTTTTTCTAAAATGCCCAATTCAAATCCGCAAATAATAACGTTGTAAAGATTGGACTTACATTTAGCTTTTTAACGTTCCGATTAATTTTTAACTCTCGTTGACATGTTTTTTTAAATCTGGAATATTAATGAAAAGAACTACTAAACCGTTAGTTTAGTGCGAGTTATTCTACATGCTTCGAAGACTATCAAAAATAATAATGCGACTACATTAGCGGAAATTTATTGTTTCCGTAGATTTATTCTTAGCTGATTACACAAAATGGAGTTTTTAGATCTCTAACTAACCCAGCTCGGTAATTTACGCCATCCCAGATAAATAATCGGCGACCGGTCGCCCCTCCCACCCGGCTGACGACGCATAGATCAGCCCGACTAACACGATACCCACATCTTCCCAAGCCTTCACCATTTCGTTTTAAAGGTGGCGCGATGTTTCCTCGTTTTAACGGGTTCGACCTGAACACTGTTGGCTCGTAACTTTCCTCCCAAAAGAGATGGCCACATTATGGAACATAAAATGGCGGAATTTTCAACGTATGACGTGGAAAACACAAATGACATCCCCCGTGTATTGGAAGACAGGGGAAATATCTTTATTGGGGTCGTAAGTTCGAAAAATCGGATTGACGTGGATTAAACTTTAAATACGACATTTTATATTTATGTCGATACTGTATATCAGATGAAATTTTGATTCAAATAATCATAATATTTAAGTGTATTTTAGAGTAACAGTTGTAGGTCTCAGATTCATAAAAATAAATAAATATTTTTTCATAAAATAAATATTTTTTCAAGGTCTTACAGATTAAGGACACCGAAATTGTGAAGACATAAAACTTTATTGCCAATAAATGCAAATATGTTCAGAAATGATCCAATTTTTTAGAATAGACAAAGAGCAAAGCAAATTGATTAAGCATCAAATAACTGCACTGACTAGTCGTAAGATATTCGTAATTTGACGTAAAATTAAGGATATTGGTTTATCGTTTTATTTAATATGGGGTTGCACTAAGGCATCAAATTGATAGTAATCTAGCAAAGCCGAAACAAAGTTCTTGGATTAATTATGCTTACCACTACAAAAGCTGTACGATGACCTCCAAATCAAATGGATCTACGAAATTATCCAATAATTATTACAATAATAAATTATCAGTAAGTCAAATTACTAAAACACAGCAATATGGAAGCAATAGAGCTACTGGGCAACAGGTAGAAAATCATAAGATTGAAGCGAACCAAACCACACTCTCTAAAGAGGAAAGACTTCCAATCAGTTCATCTTCTGAAGAGAACAGTCTCTCCCAGAGACCTTCAGCTCTCCATAAAACGTCTGTTTTCTAAAAAAGCTCCAGGCCCAGATGGTATGACAGCAAACCATCTGAAAAATCCCACTAGCAAGCAACTATCAGAGTTTGCTAACATCATCAACTTCATCCTGAGGTTAAAGCATTTCCTAAAGAACTGGAAAGATGCGCTTGTCGCTATCATTCCTAAAAAGATTGCCATGTCCAATCCATTTGACTACAGGCCCATCAGCCTGGTAAGTTTACTTTCCAAGCCGAAAAAGCGATATTACACGCTCTAAACAACTTTACAGATGCACACCACATAATTCCGAACGAACAATTCGGTTTCCGTGCGAAACATTCAAGCCCCCATTAAGCTGCTCGCATCGCAGGAACAATCCACCAGGCATTAAGGAAAGGTCGAAAACTAGAGCCATCTTTTTAGACGTTTCCAAAGCTTTCGATCAAATATGGCACCACGGTCTAGTATTCAAAACGAAACAGCTTGGTCTACCGAATGACCTAATCTCCTTGATAGATTCATACTTGGTGATATACCGCGCCTAACCCAGGATCTCTGTCGCCCGCAAAACACTTAACTAACTCAAACACGAAGCGACATCAGCAAAAGATCATTTGGTTCTAGCTGGTCATCTTGGAATAAATAAAAAAAAACACATGAACTTCTATAGTATATAAGTATTTAATCTTAACTTTAACTAAAGTGGTCTAATATAATTTTAATTTGGGGAAATATATTCTGATGTATTTATCTCACACTCGTTCTGCTTGTGTATTAATGCAAGTACAGAAGAATATTAGCAATAAATTAAGATTATACTAAGCATATGTAATGTAATCTTAATTTATTGCTAATATTCTTTTTTTGGAACGGACTTTCTCACTACCAATTCTCGCCATCCAATTTGCTTTTAAGTTTTTTACTGATTAATAACTGATGCATTAATGTAGTCATTTATCTCTATTGACCGAGATCTAGTGAATGGAATGCAAATTGTGCAATTTTTAGTCCTAAATTCTTTCACGATGATAGCCAAAAACGATAAATTCCAAAAGATTTCACGAATATATAACCATTTCGTTCATTTTATCGATATTAGCTCCATTTGAAGATGTCAAACAAGAACGAGGCAAACTTTTAAAATACCGGTACTAATGTGAATACGCCCCTGATACATTCGATCCTCCATAAGCGTTCTGCAATATTTCCAATGATTGGGAACCAAATATACCATCAGCAATTTAAAATTTAAATTGCTGATGACAAAAAAGACAAATTCTCTATATGCATTGTAAATATCGAAAAATATACTTGTAACATCGAAAATAGGAAAGAAACATGAACATAGACAGAATAGTAGATATTACTTAACTTAACAAATCAATGTATGATATCTTTATTTTGATGTATAATAAATTGTATATTACATTGTATACACGCTTCTTAAGCATTGACGGTGCTACATTTACATACATACATAGTCGCGCAGCTATTTCCTGCCGGAGACATGCCTGCTATGGTGTTTTGTTTTGTAGGGGTTTTCGGTTGCATTTATATAAGGCTATTTCAGATACGGAAATATCTGATTTCACGACTCAAAATGGGACAAAAGCAAAACTATGAAAGTACGTCTAGTAGGGTACAAATCAGTTTCCCTACATTATCTTTATTTTTTTGTCGCTAGTATAGAAATATATTTATATCATATAAATATTCTATATTAGGTGCTTGCATGTATTCTAATTAATAATTGTAATTTTTTCACTTGTTTTACATATTCCTTTCATTTTTCTAGCAACATGGTGATAACGTGCCAACAGATCGATGTTGATTTGGCAGCAGTCCAATTATCTATTATTTTTTACACTTTTTCAACCCTTCCAGAGCATTATCACGCCAGAGAATCACTTTGCTGCTGTTACTCACTTATTTTTTTTCACAATACGTCGCTAAATTTGTTCAATTGTCATTGGTGGGTATCTGCAGTGACTTCTGTTGATCCCACCATGTACAGATTTTCCTGAACTAACCTATGATTTTTGGCTTGGTATTGTCGTAGTAGATCCATTTTTCCTCAAACAATCAATCATAGATTTGCGATATCCAAACAGTTTCAAATGGTAGTTTCGTTGGTGTCGTATTCGTTTTCTTTTTTGCATCGTTTCCCTCGCATCTAAACATCTGGAAATAGTTGATTTATCAATTGCTAACTGTGCAATTGCTATTTTTGCTCAATAAGTCTTGTAATTATTGTGTTCGAACCAAATAGTAATCCAGGGCGTTCTTTATCATTGACTGAAACCAGCAGTTTTAAATAACTGAAATCAAAACCGACAGTTGGAATATGACTGAGCAGCTTCGCCATAAGTTTCTAAATGTGCGGGATTTGGCAGCAAATGTCTTCAAATGATACAATAAAAGTAATGAATATCGAAAGAGCAATTTTGAGAGCTGCATTATTAGTGTATAATATAGATTGAGTAATTCAAAATAATACTCTATGGAAAACTATTATTTTATCTGGAGAAAAGTCAAAACCGTCCAATTTATCATTTGGCTTTTGGTTGTATACTTGTTGTTTACATTGATATTTCGTAGGTTTACCCATATATATATCAAAATACAACCAAGCACCTAATATATTATATTTCCGCAGTTATTTTTCATTAATGGTCGAGAATAATATGTCGCGGATGAACATCTCCTTTCATACACTCCCCGAATACACCTCAATCAACGATTCCCTTTAAGTGTAGGAAATCCAACCCCAGTCGCCCTTTAGAAAGTTCGTAGCGGAAAGTATTTGACACCCTTTGCCAGTTAGTTTCCCAGATTTGGTTTATCCAGAACGAACTTTTCGGCTTTTTTGTTAGTTTTCCCGACAACTTTTCGGGATGCAGGTACGCCGTTCTGGAGCTCTAACTTTCCGGAATACGAGACGGTTTTCTTCTCGAAATGTTTATTAAGGATAATTTTGGTGCCACGTATCAAACTTGTTATATTTTACTCATTTCGTGGCTTATTTGTGAATGATTAAGGTTGAAAATCGTCAACGTAGAACTAATAATTTGACACTATTTCAATATACCATCTTTTAATAAATATCAAAAATTTTATTCTTATATCAACAATCGATCAAGTGCACAGAGTAACTGCGGCTATTGAAAGAGCGTTTGAAGAATAGAAATACTGCCCTGCAATATTCCTGGATGTCTCACAAGCTTTTGATCGGGTTTGGCATTTGGGATTAATCTGAAAAGAAAATTTAGAGTATCGCACGAAATAGCGTTCTCAACATTTAAAAATATCTCGGCTGGAGTTCCACAAGGTAGCGTCTTAGGACCTCTCCTGTATCTGCTCTACACTGCTGACATTCCAACAACAAAAGAAACACTTCTTGGAACCTTTGCTGACGACACAGTTATTATGGCAAAAGAAATCTCTGCCTAGGGCAATAGAAAAAGTGCAAGTGGCAGTCAACAAAATCTACAAATGGACGAAAGATTGGAATATTCAACTTAATAGCTCCAAATCTGTCCACGTTAATTTTGCATTAAGGCGAAATAATAAAAATTTAATTATATCACTCAATGGATTTGCTGGTCTCTGCTGTCCCATAGACACATAAACAAAGTAATTTGGTAAACCCAGCTTGTTATCCAAGCAACATGCACACAATTTTAAAATCGCCGCATATCTGCCTACCATGGTCTTCATATTTTAATTTGTGAATTTAATTGTGAACCACCTCCAAGTTCCTGTAAGTTTTTTTGAGATGTACGGAATAACCTGCAGAAATAGAAAAAAATAGAATAGAAAAGGAACAATAGAAGGTTAGGAAGCGCAAATGCATTAAGGTCATTTTTGTGAATCATTCTGAATAGAAAAATCCTTGTATACTGAAATTTTTTCCATATTATTTTCGCTTTCAGCATACAAAAAGACATAGAAATCAGTTGATAATATTTAAACAGCTTTTTTGTTGCCGATCTGTGTAATATTTCTTGTTAATAGGTTCAGCAGAAGCGAGTTACTTTTTTTTTCGTTTTATTACTCGCATTTTTTTGCTATAGTAATACATCTTTATACAATAATATGAAATATAAATTAAATGGATGCACCAGAGAGTAAAATATAATTATTTTTTCTTCGAAACAAAGTAAAACTGGCCTCGTTAATATTGCTGAACGAACGTTACTCAATATTTGTCCTAATTTTAATTGAATTTTTAAATTGCTGCATATTTCAGCAAGCGAACTGTTACAATCTCGACGGAGAATGGAATTATGAATCGTGCCTTTACCAAGGACAATCGCGCTTTTATTACCGCTGAATAACGTTTAATATTTACTAGATCGCTGTTGGTCTATTCCTGCAATGTTCGCCCACGCTGTCGATTGTTCCTCAGGCCGTTAGATAGTGAATACCGTAGGTTCTGGTATTTATATGCCATGTTTCGGGATTATATTAATGATAATTTCGATTAGTTTTCCAAATTTCCGTGTTAAAAATTTAATTTATCCAAATGGTGACATTTATTTTTTTGGCGTTTTACAAAAATTTGGATTTTCGACTGACAGATTTTTTATTTCTTATTTATTGGTCATCTCCTTGGTGTGGTAAGAGTCACTTGTGACTGGTTGATCTGAAATTAAAAAGCCAAATACTTTCTATTATTAGGCGTACAAAGCTCGTACTTGAACGACGGAAAAAAATTAAAACTAGAATTTTTGGTGGAGTTATGAACAAAAGGTCCCATTTTTGGTAAAATTTTTACCATATATTGCCTCGTAAAATAAGTTGCGATAAAAAAAATTTTGTTCAAGCACTAGATAATGTTATTTTGAAGAAGTTTCCAAAATTTTAACAAGATCTTTTCATTGCTTGTCGGCACCATAAAGTAGAGAATCTGCTGCAGCAGCAATAACCAGAGTACACTAAATTCTTGCTTCTCGGGTCACAGTGGCAGCTTTCTCTTCGCCTATAAGTATGCTGTTCTTTTTTGGACATACTTGTGACTATTTCGGCCAAATTTGAAATCCATACCGTGCATAAAAAACAACAAGGCTGAGATTATCTCGTTGAAGGTGTCATCAGTGACAGAGGCAACAACGATTATTTTTGAACCAGCAATTAACTGCAATTTTTATTATTATTATTCATATATCCTTTTTGCTGAGTTCTTCATAAATGGCCGTGATAGCTGGTGAAACGTCACTTGGTAATGGATTGTTATCGATCAAATGCCTCATGGGTTAGGTCCATATAGTTCAAAATTGTCAAATTCGCGTAACCCGTTAAATCCTAGTTATTTTCGTCTAGGAAATATGCGCTTCTTCGAAGTTAAATCTCGGCCAATCTAATATTTTTATCATCCTTCGCCTAATATCTATTAGAAATATCGAGATTCGTGCTATGGTTGGTATGAAAGTTGTTAAAACTTTTGAACATAGTCATCATTAGGATATGATAAAAAATAATTAATCGTTCAAGTACATTTAAGAAAATGTATTTTACTTTCCCTTTGATCTTTATAAGTAGGTGGTAGAGCAATACAATATGTAGACTTTCGGTTTTAATTTTTTTTTGGTTTTAAATGGCTTTGAAATTATAAGAAACAATGTAAAATGGAACAGCCGGGTGTATGTTGGTCGTTAATATACACGACACAAGTTCCAAACTACTAAAAAATTAATAAGGAAGAAAATTATGGTTATTAAGATCAGGAAAACTATCGGACCTGAAGTAGTTTTTCAGTCCTTTATTTAAGAAGACAGATAAATTTCCAAGTGGGTCGCGTAATGAATAAGTTATTCAAAGTTTGATTCGGCTCTCTGCTCTATTTCCATCTGTCGCCATAATGGAGTCGTTCATGGTGAAGTGGCCAGGGCGGCCGGCCCTGCTGAATGCAAAGCGGGCCGTCTCATTTGCCTCCACTATTAGTTTTAATGGAAAGTCCGTAATGGAGGGTTTCTTGGCTGTGGAAATTTGTCACTTCTTTCGGGATGAACATTTCTCATTGGCGTTTACTCTTGTTCGTGTTCGTTCAATTTCTCTCTCTTCATTTTAACATTTTTTTTGTAAATAATATCGTTGTAACCACGAAATGATTTTGAATGACCGTAAATTGAAATTGAATAAAACAGCAGACACTCTAAAGATATCATCTGAACGTGTACATCATATCATTCACGAATATTTGGGCCTGAGAAAGCTCTGTGCAAAGTGGGTGCCGCGCGAGATCACTTTTGACCAAAAACAATGACGAATTGACGATTCGGAGCAGCGTTTGAAGATGATGAAACATTGGCTCCATCATTTCACTCCGAAGTCCAATCGACAGTCATCTGAGTGGACTGCACACGATGAACCCGCTCCAAAGCGTGGGAAAAGGCAACAGTCGGCCTGCAAGGTTATGGCGTCTGTATTTTAATAGTGCTAATATAATTCTAATAATATTAGAAGTGCGCATGGAATAATTTTTATTGACTACCTTGAAAAAGGAAGGACCATCAACAGCGACTATTACATAGCGTTACTGGACCGTTTGAAGGACGAAATCGCCGAACAACGGCCGCATATGAAGAAAAATAAAGTGCTGCTTAACAAAGACAATGCATACTGTCATAAGTCAGTGAATACGGTGGCAAAAATCCATGAATTAGGATTCGAATTGCTTCTTCATCCACCGTATTCTCCAGATCTGTCCCCAGCGAATAATTCCTGCTCTAAGATCTCCAAAGTATGCATTATTTGTAGCAAATGACAAATCGTATTACAAAAATGGTATCGAAAAGTTGGAGGATTGCTATAATCAGTGTATCACACTGGAAGGTAATTATGTTGAATAAAAAAAACTAATTTTGCCAAAAAATGTGCTTTTCTATGTAGGCCGGGGACTTTTCAATTAAACTGTTACATTAATATAATGCAATAATGGTATAACAAAATCTGGGATAATGTTATAATTAGTTTCTGTTCGATCATTATTATGTATAAGGTTTACAAATAGAGCTCGAGGTACCACAAGAGATGGCATATGTGGTAATAGATCAGATCGGATCATTTTGTATCTGTATGCATACTAAAACGTCATCGTTTCCCTCAAAATCGGATGCCAAAAGTTCGACTCCATAAAATAAAGACTTACAGTGCAATCTGTCATGTATAATGTTGTAGACAAGTTTTGTGCTTCTTAGCTACTTGAGGGCGGCCAAAGCGGAAGTGCTTATCACAGGGGAAATAAAGAAAAGGATCAAAAAAATTACTATAATTGGAAGCTAAAAATAGTATTTTAATAAAATGTTTTATTTAAATACCAGTTAATATTTGTATAAAATATTTTCACAGCAGATGAAAAACCAATATCTAAACTGATAAATGATAACTTGTGACAAATTATTAACTGTATCCAAAATATACTTAAAATACAAGCTTTAAATATACCGAATATAAGAGATACCTATTATAATATTAATTAACAAATCTCCTTTTCTCTTTCATATGTATATAATTGGACACTATCTATATTATATGAGGCCACGCAATTTATATAATGTTTGCCCATTCCAATCCATCCAATGTCTTTTTATGCACCAGAACAAACAGCACATAATTATTATTTTTCTTATTACATTGCCTTGCTCAGGGCACTATTTTTTGTTTAAAAAAGGCACCTCTTGCTGACATAGTTAATATCAGATTGCTTTGTACATATTTTTGTCAATAAATAAGAAATATAGTGAATTTCACGAACGAATTAAAATAGGTTTCTTGTACCGTAGGTAGTATAACATTAATAACAGAATAATAAAAATATATGTAATATTTCTTGCTTGCAATATTACCACATATGCATTTAGTTTTTAGTCATTTTGGTGTACTGCCTCGGTCTTATCTGTACGAAGTCGAAAGCACATATTCGTCTGTTTAAAATGAATATAAAGAGTTTATACTTGTTATAATTTTTAGTTTTCAAACCTCCCAATTTGCTTCTTTTAAATGATGAAATGATCTGTGAACATACACATATTATGTATTACATTTCGATTAACGATGTAGATTTTAATGAAAGACTTAAGCAATACTCTTCCACATTTGAATCCATAATCATCAGGTCTGAATTGCCAAGGAATCAAAAAGCTCTTCAACGGGCTCTTCCAAAATTAACTACCAAGGACATGAACCAAATCGATCGCATTGCAATAGTTCAAATAAACTTGCTGAAATTGCAGAAAATAACTCATCGTATGACTGATGATGCAGTTGAATTAAAACGAAACAATGAGGCCTTAGCACTTCGAGCTCACATACTCATACTTAAGTACAGGACAGGACTTCCTGTCTTTTGCTATGAAAAGCCGTTACATCTTAGACTATGCCACCCCAGGCTCAGGACTCAGGACTGTGAAGACCCATCGTCCATAGGTACAAAAATAAATTCACGAAGCTGTATCGGCTAGCAAAACTTTCGGACAAACCAAGACCAAATTCCGAAGATGACATCAGGCTAACCGCTTAGATCCTAGAGGAGAGGAAGTTCCCTTTCGCTGCCTCCGACTGTAGTTCTGATAGAAGCAATCACTGGCGAGGATGTCAGGAATTAACTGATGGATGCAATTCTCTTTCCATCCATCCCTAGTAAAGAAATGGCGAATCAAAGCTGGAGACGCTATTCCTGTCACCCAGGTCATAGTACCCAGAGAAGAGAACCAGATATACGAGATACAAAACTTCTCTACCAAAAGGTCAAAATAAAATCCCAAAAAAGCTGATGGCTGCCATCGCAGTGCTGCCAGGACATTCACCCAGGAAGTGCTGCTTTCAAGATAGAAATCAAGCTAACTCAGATCAGCTACTGTTTTAAGATTATGGGGAAGATCTTCCATCAATAAAAACTTTTGAGTTCGAGTACTTGCCTTTTAAAAGTGTCCATTTTGATATCAGCGAAATAGAGGCATACAGAGAAAAGAAAATAGAAACAGAGTAAATAGAAATAGTACAGTAAAATTGAAAGACGCTAAGTTGGAGGCATTGTTATCAAAACAAAACAAACAAACATTATTAATTTCTGGTCCCAATTCGGCATTTCCATCGATATGGTGCAGATAAAAGCAACTTAAATTTCATATGAATACAACTCAAGACGTTTTGAATGTCATTTTTTACGTATGATGAACTATTGCTCTAAAAACGAAAAACATTCTTTTGCATTTAGACTTTTGTAACTATACATGAAACAAGCTAATGCTGTTTATCAGATCTAATCATTATTCACTTGGAATGTTACCAAGAATAGTTGATGTTTCAGTCATATGTTGAACAAACGTCTTCTAATGACTTAACGCCTCTAAGTCAGTCGGCATAGTCTTGAGACATATTCATTCTCTTCTCACAAAGAAGTCATAATATTGGGTTAACTTTTGGATCACATCAAATAATTATACTTTTTTTTCAATGTCTCAAACACGAAGAATAGACGTAACTAACAATGGATAATATTTTGAATAAAATATATTGCTCAAATATATCTGAATAAGGCTTCTAATTTACACATTAAAATCTCAAAATTTATTTATACACCTCGTAATATTTGATTTTATAAATTAAAAACTAATCGACACGATTTAAAATTGATTTGTTAATAAATACTAATACTTAATAAATAATTAGGAGTGAATTTTATATATAGACCGTTCGTTGATCAGCGTTCCTATATTTTTAAATATGTGTTTTGAAATACGAAGACATATACGCCGACACTAATCGATCCTCGGACGGGAGAAATTTTATTCGACTTTGGAGATTGATTCTGAAAAAGTTTACACACATGACGCTACGCTATTAATATCTTTAAACGGTTTTCGACGTTACAGCTTCCTGTGATGCCGATTTAATGCATTTCCGTCTGTTTCAAACATATTTAAACAAGAATAAAGGGCGACTTATAAATAGAACGACACATTACACGTCGAATAGAACAATGGAAGGAAAAGGAAAAATATTTATAAATGGGTCACAGATGCGTTAATCTTGGTAATAGACTAAACATTAATACGTGTTTTTAACTATAAGCATACTGAGTTTTTTTTAAATCTAATTTTGTAGATTTATTTGATTAATAATAAATTCAATTTAGTAAATATTCAATGGCCTATAACTCGAAAACTAAAAGAGATAGTTCAATTTGGCGAACTGCGTTGTAATCCGTATGTCGAATAATACTTAGTATATGAATTCGAATGAAATCCATAGTTCGTAAGATCACTTAATTTCGGCGGGAATAAGGAAAACTTAGTGAACAATTGAAAAAATAAATATTCGATATCCTCGGGAACTATTGTAGAGACCGCTACAACCCTTTAGGACACCACGTATTCACCTACACCTAGCTCAAAGGTTGGCAACGCTGGTGGATTGCTACCATGCGGTTCCCGGCTATAAAAGACCACCACGACGACGTCTCGCTCTCCAACCTCTCCCTATCTCCAGAAAGCGACTCTGTATAAAATGCTAGTCCGCCCAGTGTGCCTCTACGGAGCACATGTGTGGTACACGTATGTCCCTGAGAGACAACTTGAACTACTCCAAGTGTTCCAATCCGCGCGTTACTCAATGCCTCATGGTTTATGAAGAACATACTCAGCGTAAGGTTCTCCAGAGGCGCCTTAAAACACGATATTACCTTGATAACATCCCTACACATCCACAAACCTCGGTAATAAACCAACTACGACAATTCCAGTCGTAACCCAGGGTCTCTGTCGCCCGCTAAACACTCCTCTAACCGAACCCGAAGCGACATCAGCAAAAGACCATTTGATTCTAGCTGATCATCTTGGAATAAGAAAAAAACGTCTCGCTCTCTCTTATTTTCTCCACCCCCTTGTAACAGTACCATTTTCATAGCGCTACCGTACTTTCTCTATCTAACCTAATATCCAGTGCATTCCTCCGTCGACTACATGTATCATTCAATATTGTAATAAACAACTTTTTGTTCAACCAGTATTTTCAGTTCTTCTGTAAATTCCTTCCACAAGATAGTAGTTAGTGTTCGGAAAAATAATCCTATCGATATCTACACATTCCAACCGACCGGATGAACATTCCTGTACTATGAAATTTAATTCAGTCTGGCGAACGACGTTGTGATCAGCATACCGAAGATTACCCAGTGTCCAACTTTGAACGAAATACCAAGTTCAGAACGTCAATTTTAATTTTCACCAGAATAAGGAAAACGCAGCAGATAATTTAAAAAAAAAGTAAGTATTCGGTAGCCTATAAATCGGAAACTATAAAAGATTATTCAATTTGTATTGATTTGATTAGTTGATTTGATCAACGTCGAGGAAAGAGCCAGGCCTAGCCGTAGAGGAGGGGGATCGCCACAACAAATATTTGGACACAGAAAAAAGGGAAATCTATCGCAAGACAAATTATCTCGATCCTTGAAGGACACCATGCTTAACCTTCAAAATAATATGTGGAAATGCCCAAAATGTGGAAAGAAGTTTACGAATGAAGATACGCTAGGTCGTCACTTGCGCGTCGGGTGTTGTAAAGAAGCTCGTTTTATTTGCCAGCGTTGCCATAAAACATACATGTGTCGTCATATTTTTAAAGATCACATGGAACGGTGCTGCGCTGATCTGGTAGATGAACTTTAGCATTAAATAAATATACACGAAACATGGCATCCCATGAGCCCATTGAGACTAATTTTAAGCCACCCGGATAGCCAGATACCTAGCATTAGAGATACAAGCCTATGTCGAAGATGCGGAATATTTTGTTAATAATATGTCTGTAGAACACTACAGAAGTGACGAAGTATCTACAGATTACTAATGTATATACAGATCTTTATAATAAACGAAGTTAACAAGTACAGTTTGTAATTAGTTTACATTTTTACTCTTATAACGACATATTATATTAAATACTTGGCTTCATGATGATTTAATTTGGTTCTAAGTTTCAATAATGACTTTTTATACACATTCGCCTTTCCTATATGTTATTTCCTTCGAAACCAAACCCGTTTGATTGAAATCATCTACATCAAGTAAGTAAAATGAAATTTTAAATAAATGAATTTAAATTTAACAAGCACTCTTATTATTTTGACAGTTCCCTTATTATTTTTTTTAAAGTTTCTGCGAATGAGTTGTGGCAATTAAAAAAAACACAACATAAACCATACATATTCAAAATAATAAGAATGCGTTTTGTTCTGTGATCGTAAATTTTCTCTGACTCTGTGGAATCGAAAATTGAATCACGTCCTGTCTTGGGGGCAACTGTTTCAATACAGGTAAAACAACGGGCGACAGGTGCACGCCATTGACAACATGACCTCATCGATACGGCAACAGCGCAATGCCGAAGAAACCGGTCGTTTGGGACGGCTTCTGATGTTGGTTTCGTTAAAATGAAGAAGCCAGCGTCTGTATATAGTCACGTATTTCCTTGATGGATGATAAACATTAAAGCCTTTTGATAATATATGTGTGCATATACGAAAATATAGCTAGTTTACATGTTCCCGTTCAGTTAATTTTTTTTATAATATCTTTATTAGATACGCTTAGTACAATCTTAATTATACATTAAATTATTACTACTTTTCATTTGTACTTGGATTACTTCACAAGCAAGGCGAGTGCAAGAAAATACATCCTTACTTACTTACTTATAATATGTAATCCTCAATAATAAAATTATAATAACTTATAGCTATAGTTTACACTAAAGGTATACACTTTATATAACTTCGTATGGTTTGACTCGCTTCACTCTGCTGACATCCTGCGTGCTGTCCAGCAGTTGTATTGCATCCACATTAGTATGATTTCGTAATCTTCTTTCGTGTTTCAAGGCGAAGTCTTGGATAACTTCGCAAATCCACTTGATTTTCAGTTCATCGTGCAGTTCTTTGTTGGTTACGTAGCGATAGGCATTGGTAATCAATCGAAGAACCTTGTATTGACAGCGTTGTATGACTAGTTGATTTGAATTTTTAGTACAACCCAATATTTGCACCTCATAGGTCCAAGTTGGCTTTATAATTGATATATCAGATCAAGTTGAGAGTATCTCCGACTAACCAGTATAGTTGTTTTATTTTGGTTCTAATGTGTTATGCTTTTTGTCTAACATGATGTTTCCAATTTAATCTACCGTCAAGATACGATAACACATAAGATCATTGATATTTTACTTTAGCATGTATATTAAAACAATAACAATAACAAATAGTTGTTTATTTTTCACAATTTAGAACTACAGTATTAACCAGTATCATTAAATCAACTATTCATGTTTCAAAAACTATTTATAAACTAAATAATTAAAATAACTAATACAAAGTTCAAAGAAAAAAATGTTATATAGTCACATATTAACATTAAATGTTAAAAACCTTAATAATTATCAATGTTTTGAAATGTTTACAAATTTATTGTTAATAATTCATAATTTCTTTTATTTGTTCTCTATACGTTTCTTCTTCTATGTGTTCCATATATGTAAATTATGTATGTTGGTTAGCTTTATTTTAACTGCTGCATATTTTCATTACCTCCTTTATGTATTCGTAAAATATACATATAAAATATATATTACAAAAATAATAAATGCATCAGGTTGATTAAAATAACAAATTCTTCACCTGAATTTCTAAATAAAATTGCATCGTTCGTTGATTTACTTTTCCACTCTTTGATCTCACCATTGCAAATAGCTTGTGGCTTATGTTTATCCACTGCTTTCTACTTTATCTCATGTCCTACGCGGGCACTAACAATTCGCCAACAAATTAAGCTATTTTGTGATTATTAATATTCTTTGCAATATTCAACTTAACTCTTGTACGTGCTTTAAGAAATGTATTTACCAACAAAATCTGAAATGAATAGTAAGCAAATACCACTAAAATTTACAGAAAAATCTCTAGCACAATGGTATAGTGTCTCCAGAATTGCATTGTAATTATTGAGATTGTATTGAACAGTAAATGTTTTAATAAAATACCCGCCATATTCATCAATATTTTGAATACCGCCACCATATTTTTAATACTTTCAACTCTAGTATTAATTTTCTCTGTATGAAAATCCAAAATTATACGAAAATCCCATCAAAACTTACTTGTTCACCGTATGACAGATAAGTATATTTTATCTTTTTAAATAGATTTTTCACATTATAGAGATCATAAAAACTTATTAGGGACATAAGAGAAAGAGGCAGCAATAAGGATCCGTTCTCGGACGTAACACCACGAAATTAGTATCCTTATTTGGGCCTTTATTTTTTCCTGTTCCTCAAATATAAATTACACACACGTTCGCCAATTTGCAGCAGGCAGATCATATATTTTCCCAGTTGCCCGGACCAGTGGCCCAATAAAAATGGCCGGTATTTTTCTTTGTGGTCTGTTAATAAAGGGAAAACGGGAATATTTCAACTTGCGTGGGAACCGACAGAAGGATTTGGAGGTAATTAGACGGATTTTTAACACGTTTTTTTCCTACGGTTTGCCCCGTATTAAAACGATACTCTCCGTTTTTGTTTAATTACTTTTTTATTCTGTTTTTTTCTTCGTTTTTCACTCGAATTGTCCCTTTTATTTTGTGTTAAATGTTAGAATCAAAGAGTTTCTGTCCGTTTATTAGGGTAAGTTCTTTGTAGTTCCGGAAAAAAAGAAATATTGTTTAGTTTATTTTAGTTGTTTGCTTTATATGTTGAAAAACAATTTAATGAAGGAACCCTTCCTGTAGCAAGTAATAATTTTTTTATTTATTCGTCTATTTGATGCTATTCATATCGTTCTATATTATATGTTGTAAAAACTATAGCTTAACATTTCAAATAGACATAAAAGTAGAACTTTGCAAGATTATAGTAATTTAAAAGGAAATTGAAAATTCTACTAATCCTATAGAAAAAAATAGATGAAAAATTGACGTATAAGATCATGTTTTAACTTTAATAATACTACGATTATTGCATATGATAATATTATATAATCATATTTAGAAGCTTTAAATATTTTTAAAAGGCATAGGGGAAATATTTCGATAAAATTAAAGCAGTATGGCAAGGTAAAGATATGTTGGACGAGTTTGTATTTATATACCAATTTAGAGATTTTACATTAGTGGAGAGATATGTTATATTTAAATAAATACTATTACAGAAATTTAATTTTTTTCAATAAGACATTGAAGTCATATAGACAATTGACACAATAACTGAAACCTAATAGAAAATAGAAGAGATTATCGAATATCTGTAGATAGATACTGGTCATCTCAACGGTTCAAGATCATTTCCATCTTGATAAACTTGTTAACAAAAGCCTATAAAATATTAATTACTTTTTATAATTATTTACCAAATGTATTTTTGGAATATTGCAACACCGTCTATTTTTTATCTCTATTTTTTTTATTTATCCTATATGAAATTTTTAGAGAAAAATCGAGTTAGTTGTGTAAGACGTGAACTTTAATGCTGATCAGACAAGTTTAGAACAGTTTTGAAATTGTCTATTACATTAGATGTGACATTGCATATTGCCTAAAAACTTCACACAACGTTACAACTTCTTTAAATTATACCCAGGCCTATTTTGCCTTTGTACTCATCGTTATTGCAAGGTAGAATCGAACACCAATTTATGGATTGGATGAGCAATGAAGCTTAAGTATTTCCATTTTAATGGTCCTGTCTTCCTACTTATACTAATACCAAATTCATAAGTTATATGTTGGCAATAAATAATTTTGCTGGCTAGAAAATTGAGCAGGCTGTTACCATACCTTCTTCTATAATAGTAAATAAATGTTTTAGATTCCAATAAAAAGATATATGGTTTTAAAAAGGTGATATAACGTATCATAAAACACGATAAATAATTAACTGGAAACATATATATTTCTTAGTTCTGTACTCATAACAATGCTGTGGAAGTCCTTTTCCTTATACCGTCTGAATCCCCAGCCCCAAAGGCATAACTAGGAACATAAAGGCTGATAACCTAGCCAAAGATGTTTTTGCAAATGGTCAACAAGTTGAAACTACAATATATTATAGAGATTTGTCCCCATTTGACAATTGTAAGATAGGCAGACTGGTACAGCTTGAGCGCGACCTGTTTGTGTAGGAAAACAAACTTTGATCCATTTAGAAGGACTTATTTTCTCTACTATCACTTTAGGAAAGTGACATATACAAATAAAATTAAACAGGCTGCTGATTGGTCACTACCTCTTTACCCATTTCTTCCTAATGAATCAAACTGAAAGATATCTGTGCCCCAATTGTGAGGACCCAATGTCAGTCTCCCATATTTTAACAAAATACAGAAACTTATACAGAAGGCATGCAATTCATTGCGAGACGTGTTCTTGACTCAAGAAATCAATCTTTCAGGTTCATTTCAAGTTCATAATAAGATTACCTTTATCTGTATACAATTTTATTATTTATTTGTTTCGTTTCAATATTTATTGTGTAGATTTATTGATTACTGATTTTATTTAATTATTTTTAGACAAAATTTCTTTCTAAAGAAGCTTTTTAAAACTCCTTTGAATGCATAACTAACAGAAGGGTATTAACCACTTACTTTTCAGTAATATTTCTCGATCTTTCTCCAAAACACGCTAATGCATTGGAGATACTGTAAACTAATAAAATAAATCAATTTATATTATTACATATTGAGTTATGTCTGAAGACATGAAACTAATTTTATTAAATTAATACATCAAAATGTATTTCCTAAATTAAAATAAAATTAAACTAGTTAAGCTAAAATTAAGAGTAACCCTTTACACTATACAAGTTCGTGTGGTTTGTTTCACTACAATCTTCTGATTTCCTGCGTATTGTGTAGTATATATATTTTTCTATAATAACTGCGTCGTTGGCAAATGTTCCAAGTACTGTTTTTTGTTTCTGTTGGAATATTAGCACCGTAGGGCAGGAGTGATCCCAACACACTACCCTGGGGAACACCATTCGAAATAGGTTTAAATGTTGAGAATGCTCCTTTATACGAGATTATAAATTTTATTTCGAAAAAATATGACTCCAGAAGTTGACATTTGTCCCGCAATTTGTACAAACCCGTTTCAAATTCGGTCAAAAAATTGTGAGACGTCCACGAATATTGCAGGGCAATACATCTTTTCTTCAAATGCCTTTTCAACAACTGGAAATCTGATGGTTTTGTATTATGTTCTATAAATGGTTTAATACGTTTTAATAGCAGTCACATAAAAATATAAACAGTTAATTAGAAATGCCAATGATTGTGTTTTCGTTCTCGCGAAATAAAAGAAAGTTATAGAAGCCCAAGCAAATAACCTTTATCGCTAGGCGATCGTTTTTCAGTTTATTTGGTTGTTCGTCAAACATCATTAAACACCGCATCTGCGGCGATATAATCTACAACTTCAAATATTAATTTCGTAGCCGTTTATCGAGAAAGGGTTATTTAGCGACGTGAAAGTTCTAGATCGCCGAGCTCGGCTTCCTTTCACTGCGCTTTCTGCTTCAACGGCAGAAACGAGACTCTCGCCTCGACTCCATTCTGGTCTAAATTTAACGATAAGGTTTTTAATTTGCAGAAAAATGAGTTTTGCCCTCTCTAAACACTGACAGCGTTTATACAGTGACTGGAATTATTCTTCAACAATTTGCGATAATGATCTGGGCTTTTACGTCGTACCCGTTTCCTTTTTTTTCTTCTTCGGCGATGGATATTTTTCTCGCTTCATCGGTGTTCTAGATAACATAATATTAAAACATTATCTTTGTTTTTGTTCATAGATCATTAAACAATGGGTAATGTTGTTTAGTTTTTTCTCCTTGCTCAGCAAACTCTGGGGAATCTATCCTGCGATGAGCTATTTTTTTGCTTTTCTGACATTCTTCATTGTGTGGAAGGCTCGTCATATCATCGTAAAGTGTTTCTATTTTAGTATTGTGGTGATTGATTATTGAGGTTGGATGAACTTGGATGATTTGTAGCGAGAGCTTTCTTAATCTGATTGGTGCTTCGAACCCATCATTTCGTTAATCCGTTATAAATTTATTTTTGTTTATATTCTATTTAACAGATTCATCAGTAATCATAACGCTTGACAAAGTAGTTGTAGTATTATGCCGATAAATTAGCTTTAAAGGATTTTTTTTATTTGAATTTATTTTATTAAGAATATTATCCATGGATGACGCTATTTTTTCCCATGCAATTTACGGATTCCATCTCGAAAGAAGGAACTATCTTTTGGGGCTATCCACGAATCGGCTAATTTTTTGGTATCTTCGTAATAAATGAAGCGCCGCTCAGATAGGTCACGACTCATATATCAGAGCAAGTGGTAATCAGAAGGAGTGAGGTCTGGAGAACGTGGCGAGTGGCGTAGTACTTCCGATTTTTATGTTTTCACCGGTTTTGCAACCTGTGATCGAACATTGTAATCCTGAATAATGACATAGGTGTGCCTTTGCTCATATTCTGGCCGTTTTTCGTGCAGTGTTCGGTTCAAACGCATCAATTGTAGTCGATAGCGATCCCCATTAATGATTTCGAGTCTTCAATTTTTTTTTTAGATGTCCAAAACGTTCTTTAATTCGGTGTCAGAATCGTCACTTTTAAATCGTCGACACCAATATTCACATGTTGAAATCGATGGAGCAAGTTCGATATAAGCTTCACACAGCATTCCTGCGGCCAGACCTTCCAGATCTTTAACCGCCTTTTTCCTCAAATTAAAGTAAAAAAGTAAAACCTCCCTTAAATGCTATTTACTCACCTACTGATAAGTGAAGAACTTGATGCGATTTAATATACATTAACACAATATGTTGTAAATACTTTATTTATTTATTACTTATTAAATACTTATTAATTTATAGTTGTTTGAATTTATATTGAGCTTTTTATATTGGGATGGAGAAAATTAATTTGGATTTTTCCTAATAGATTGCTTTAAAGTCTTGTATCTCCAGTATTAAATAATGTGATACTATAACACATTTGAAAGGTAACAGTACATAGAGCATTCCAGACATAGCGTCATCGATTTATTCAGTTAAAAGTATTCATATATATATATATATATATATATATATATATATATATATATATATATATATATATATATATATATATATATATATATTATCTCTGAAAATGGAGAAATGCAACACAACAGGATAATGTTAGTCCCTTATTTTTTATATCTTCCATCCAAAAGGTTGATTTCGCTATTGAAGTCCAAAAGGAATTTGTTCACTCTTCATTCGACAGACATTTATTCTTCAATTGCGCACTGACTCTAATACCTTAAACGAATGACTTCATTTCTAATAGGATCTCGGAAAGAACCATATATAATTTAGCTCAGGCATCGCATTTCGTCGACCTCAAACTTATAGATGTCAAACTATAACTGAATCCATGTCTTGAAGTCATACAAAAGGATTGGCAAGATATTGTACGAAAGAGGCAGATTTTAGTCTTGATAGTAATATTTCCTCTCTTCCAAACTCACCATCTTAGAAAAGCATAAGCTTTTATGGCTTTCTGTATTAGTGGCTTGATAAACATTGACCAGGAAGCAATTTTGAACTATCTACTGCAAAATCATTAATTATCAGCAATGAAATGTGAATAAATTATGAATTTAATGTGCGAAAAGATAAGGAAATATGCCCATATTGACGCCGAAGAAAGTGTGAGTGAAAGTGTTAGGTGTTTGGTGGGATTGGAAAGGAATTTTGATCAATTCGACATTCTATTGACCGCAACTGATACTATTGAAGCAGACGATTAAAGCAGATGGCCAAAACTGATCCATACTATACACTGACCAATACTATACATATTTTAGTGACTCCATAGTAACTCTCATATCACTCTGGAATTTTCCGGTCTAGTGTCTTACATTTTATCGAGTACCTTCAGCTTAGGCAATAATGTCTTCATTCGAGACATTTTTTCTTGAACCAAGTATTTGAAGTACTGAAAAAATCCTGTTATCCTTTATCCATGATTGGTCCATAGTTCAACCACAATCAATTCAGTAATCATCGTTTTGATCGATTTACGACACGGTGCATATTCCTATTGATTTGAGGCCACTTTTTATTATAATCTCTATTCATAAATTAAACTTTCTTGTAAATAAAGTAGCTAAAGTATGAAATCTTAACCGTAAGGGCTCGTTTGAATATCAGTGTAGTGTATGTCAATCTGAAGATCCATCAGATGCTCCGTCAAAGCTCGAAATGAATAAAACTGAAAAAGTATTAAAATGACATACGAAAAAACGAGGGATGGGGTTACTTCGATATAAAAAACCGACTCTAAATGCTGAAATGTTAAATATCTCTATCGATATGATAAAATTCACTGACAGCATAAAATCCCGCGGGTACAGTATGGGGATAATGATACTTAAAACTGCCAAAATATTATTGACGAAGCTATTTAATAACCAAATTACTTTTATGGCATTTTAAATAAATCGTGTCTGCTCAATAAACGATAATTAATATGGAACTTTTGCATTAATATTTCAACGGGTTGCCATTAAAATTTAATTCAATAATTATTGGCGTGTTAACGAACTGTATTTTCCAGAATTATTTCCAAATTGGATTTGATGGTATCGGTGAACTGTGAGGTTTAAATGAGCTTTGATTGCGACCAAATCTGCTGGCTGGGTTATATGATGAATTCGGGTGAGAGTAATTGTTAATCTCGATAATGTGGGTGGTGTTTAGCTGTGAGTGATTACTCAAAAATATATTGGAATATATATAAAGCAAGATTAACTAATATTCAAAATATTATTTTGAAATCAGGATTGAAATATTATTTCGAGATAGATTTGACGTAATCATGATTGTTTTAAACTAATAAATCTTCAATAATGACTATTCAGCTTCCATACAAAGTCAGAATTTATTGGACTGCACTAGAGATTAACCGTTTATTTTATATACTCCATTTAATTATTTGACTAATGTCGTAAATCAAACTAAAGTATTTTATTATAATAATAGCGTTTAAAGTAGACTACTAATATTATATGGAACACAAAAACATGCGCCTGTCTTAATGTTTGTAATAATAAAATGTTGTGTAATAATAAAAATGTTTGCTAGAAGAAGTCCACGGAGCATGGAACACTTTATTCACATTTCATAAGAACAAATTCAAATGGTGATCAAATTAAATTTGATTTAAACACTAAATAGGGAGCAAACTGGATGGATCTGCCACCATAATTCCAATCGAAAAGAAGAGTGGATTACTATTATTTTGTTACCTGTCTGAAACAGGGAATGAGAATCCCGATTCTGATCCTGATAGTCCCAGAGACTCGCAAGAATAAGCGAGTTAGACTAATTATGTGGAAGCTGCCTCTGGGCTACCCACTAAACCCCACCCTATCAGCTGATCCAATGACCCTAAGTGATACTTCTTATTGCTGGTAAGGAGGGATTTTATGGAACGAAGTAGCCTAGACCAGCAGATTGATCAGCGGGAATAGTAGATTGACAATACCTTAACCTCTCTGGAGTGACTTTCGAATCTAGGAATTCCACATAAAGATCTCGTAGAAGAGAAGACCGGGATAGGCTCCTTCTAACCATAGAATTTAGGCGTTCTTGGTTGTAAACCGCCAAATTCTCGGTGCAAAGCGATTCTGGTAGATGAAGACGGGTGCTACCCTTGAAGAAACAAACTAAGCAGTGTCAAGCTGCCTCAACTTATGCTCTTCAATGGATATTTGGAAGGAAAAGTTTAAATAAAGCGGATGCCAGGGGAACCTTGTGGAACACCTGTGTTGATGGTTTTAGAGCTAAAGGGGGTATTTTTGATTTTCACTTAGAAAAATTAGAAACTTAATAGGTTGATAGGTCTGTAGTCAGAAAGAGATTACTTGACTCCTTTTTGGTGGATAAGTGTGATGAATGAGGGTTTTCAGGTGGATGGAAAGTGTTGCAGTCTCGGAATGGAGTTGGTAATGTTAGATAGTTCGTCTAGCTGCCTTGGGGAGCCTTTTGAGTTGGGCTATCGAGATATTATCGAAACCCGGGGCCCTTTTGTTCTTAATCTTGCAAATGATTGTCGTACTATTTTAGGAGTAACTAGGAGGTATAGCTGATAACTTGGAGGCACTTGAGAGTGCACGGAGTTGGACTTCATGATGATTACCATTACAAAACCTTTGAATGAATTGGATGGAGAAATTCATGAAAAAAGGCTCAATTAGAGAAGAAAAAGTTTCAGTCGTCAAAAATTATTTTAAATCAGAGAAATTTGCATGAAAACGATTTAAACGTACGTGCTCAAAATCTGGTGTAGAGAAGTATTTTGCAAGAAAGACAATGAAGGGATGATAAATAGGAGGATCCTTGGCATAAATGTACTGCAGTTGATGGAAAATATACTTACAAGAAATAGCCTTTCCACCTGATTCGGAAGATTTCTGATATGGCTCCTAACATAAGATTTCGAAAGGAGATCGTTATTTTTAAACATTCGTTTTGAATAATTTTAATTATAAATTCCAAGGCTAACAGATCTTATTTATTCTATTCGACAGAAGTTGAAATGCTAGATTTAGTTTTTTAGTTTTCAAAGCCACCTGCGCGAATATAACCGAAAACATATTTTACGTTATTTTATTCAGAGGCTATTAGGTTTTAAAAACATGCATTTAGTAACCGCTCTTCGAAGGCGTCTTTTCAATAAGGATTTTGACCGTTACAACAACCTGTTTACATATGCATGTATATGTATGTGTTGGTGCGTTTAACCCGCTATTTCGGTTCACCAAATAATAAACTATGTTTTGAACTATTTGTGGACTTTATTCACTTATTTTAATTTGTACAGATTACATGCGTTACCGTAAACGATTATATTCTTGTTCTGTTTTTCAATGCTTACTGTTTTCCCGCTTATATTCCTAACTTAACTTAACCTAACTTTTTATAAATGTCAGAAATTACAACTAATTACGTCGAGGACATCCGAACTATCTTAACCATCTAAGAAAGAAATATTGCCCATCGACGTGTAAATCATATATAATTAAAGCGTCTTTACATATAAAGACGCAACAGTATGTATGTATATATCTATGGAAATTATGTTATATTTTTTGAATCTCTTTGGAAAAATCAACAGGCATGCAAGCAAGAAACTTATTTTTTTTTTAGTTCATGTTGAATGGGATTAATGTAGAGATATATTGAAGGCAAAGTGAATTTAATTAAGTCCCTGTGGTCGAAATTCGACCACAATGTATTAATTTAATCAAGTTTCTCTTATAATAAGAGTAAAGCGGCTAATTTAAAAGTGATATTTTACTAAAAATTATTTTCACACTGATTTCAATATAAGATCAGAAATGTATTTGATATTTAATATTAACTAAAACAATAAATGTCTTTGTACTAAAATAACTATCAGTTAATTAAATCCAATTTCCATTAAGTTTAAATAATCAACAAAGTATTAATAAGTTTTAATTACTGCACTACTGAACATTATAATAATGTATCATAAGTGAGATTATTCTCCGAACTGTAACAAGTTCAGAGCATCAAATATAAGTATACATGAACTTTATATGTAATACATGTTTTATGTTCACTTTTATGTAATTGTATTGATCTTTGACATTACCATGTATTAAAACTATAACGAGCATATATAGGTATTTTTTTATTGGATTTCGAAAATTTAGGTCTCTAAAATAAATAATCAAAGTAATTAATAGAAGGATCAAAAAATAAAATGTCATATAGTCACATATTTTATTGCTTTTAACATTATAGTACACAAATGCATTTATTATCGAAGAACTTAAAACCACAATTAACTTTACAGCCATAATAATTTATAGGTTAGAGTTGTTTTATACATTGAGCTTTTTTCCATACTAGTATCGGTAGGGTTCTAGACGCGTTTTTGTATGTAGTGGTATCCCCCGCAGGCCTAATCCACTTAATTAACAATTGTATATCTGAGTAATGTAATTATTCCCTGAGTAATATAATTATTTTTACTTTCATTAGGGAGCATATTTATGTTTTACGCTTGTGTGATCTTGTTTCTTTCGATGCAATGTATCCTTGTAAACTTATTATGATATTACTAAATTTTCTTTAGTTTATACTGTTACTATTTGTATACATCTTATACATATATCATCCTTGATAAAACTACATTTAATCGCTGCATTCTCCTTAATGCATTTGCCATATGTGCAAAACAGTTAGTGTTATTTCTCTACTCATACATGTTAACCAAACGTTCATGTATATTTCACAATAATACACATGCTCATAAAGCTTTCACACTCTATAATACAATTCCCTACATTTAAAGTATATTGATTGTATACTGACCTTTAGTGGTTTCCTCTTTCATCAGCCTGTCTTGGTAATCGTCAGCATTGAATCACAAACCAACATTCATAAAGTTTTATTCAATCACAGTCACTTTCAGAAATATTAGTCAAGTTAATAAACAAGCTGTTTATTTCCAATCTATTAAAAACTTGCTCAAGATTCTACCATTTGTCAATTTCTTCTTCAATGTGTCTGATCAAACTCATACAAACCGAAGGTGTTATTTTGGACAGTGCCTCTTTCCATAAGTCCAGACACTTTGAATATCCTCCTCGACCTGAATATCTATTGTAATAATTCTTTGCAATGCCCCATATCAAATCAATTGGATTAAAAATGCAGTGATAGGGAGGAAGACGTATTACTTTGTTGCCATAACATTCAGTAATCTTATCTACTATGTCTCTTTTCTCAGGCTTAATTCTAAAAAAGTAAGTTACATAAAATGCAATTAAATATTTCATTTATATTTACCGAGTAATAATTTGAAATAGTTCATTCTTGAACATGATTTCCTCGATTTATTTTGTGTACATTCTTGCAGCCTTTGTTGATGAACTTGTTGGGAGTTTCTCCACCAGTGTATAATATATAATAATATATATATATATATATATATATATATATATATATATATATATTCAAACTACTGTAAAGACAAGTTATGATTCATTTCTTCATGGTAGTCACCTTTGGACTTAGAGAAACACTAATTCTGTACCAGCAATAAAACCATTCCTGTTTCCAGCATGAAGAACTATATGTCTGCAATGAATAAATGTTATGACTAACAAAACCTAATCGATAGTTATTCCAATATTTACCTTTTTCCATGAACTTTTGTTGTCTTTACACTATGTTTATTGTCATCTTGCCATGAGCAAGCCAATGTTCTGAAATATTCATGTCTCTTTTAAATATATAAATTGAAATAATTCTTCCTTCCTATTCTTTGCTCATTTATTTCACTCTTCAATCTCGCCCTTGCAAATAGCTCATTTTTAGTTTCTTCGAGGGCTTTCAGTTATCTATTGCTTTCTACTTTGTGTCCCAATTAAAATTCTATAAAACTATTTTGTAAAAGTTATATTTTAACTGTTATGTACAACTAACTCAATATCACTAAAATTGCAAATTAGAAAAATCTTAAGAACCTTTAGAATTACCTTTAGTGCAATGATATACTATGTCTCCGGAATCATATCAATTAATAACAGTCCTTAAGCAAGAATATTTTTCTTCACCAGACGTCTAATTAAATCAATATTATGATTTCGAAAATCTAAATATTTTGTAAACAAAGAAAACAGACGATTCTTGTTATTCTCGAATTTTGGTAATCTATAAATAACTTCGTTTAATAATGTTTTAATCATATAAACACTTTCCGTTTTATCTATCCTATAAACCTCTATCCCCAGCAAGATTCGACCCCAGTACTATTGCACGATTGTCGTACTATTGTCGGCAAGCTAAATTCTTAGCCCGCACGGCTACCTGCTGGGTTTGTTGATATATTTTGTGTCTCCAATCTGACCGCTATTGCAGGTCGCTTAATTTGGGCGTTTCTCGCGTTATTGGAATATATTTATACACAAAAGCATTAGTCCTAAAAATTCCTCCTAGATATGAACTTTTACCATGCCAAATTTCATGCCTCCAGGTGGCCCCGTTTTCTTCAAAAAGGTAGGCAAAATTTTCGCTAAGCTGATTAATATATAGATAATAAATTCGTAAGATATAAAAGTAATCAGAACAATATTTAAAGCCAGTATTAAATCACTAACACCTCAATGGATTCAAGGCCGTAAATTTCACAATTCCTTTTTCGCTAACCATGCTTTTACCACGGCGCATGGTAGGAATGGTCATGGGCCAAAAGCGGCATCAAATAACTAGAAAATTAACCGTTGCCCTTTTCTGTCTCGTAAACCGTCGGGTTTTCTATCATTCCTGCTTTTCTTGTCTCATTTTATTACCATAAAACCGTGGTTGTTAACTGCACTCGTCGACCATCTGGCTCGCGTTTCCAAGATGGCGGCCGACCAATCGCGACCAGGAGCGTTGACCGCAACCGACAGCGTCCTTTCGCGTACAGTCTCCGTCATCAGCAACGTTTGTTTTTGTTTAAGTTTGATTTTTAGTAGTCGTTTTAGTTGTAATGTTATTTTTTCTTCTTTTTCAGGTAACTATTTCTGCGTCTTTGTGTTTCCTCTTCTAGAACCATTAAGTAGAGGTATGTTTTGATTTTTCTTAACAAGAAATAACGTATAATTCAATCATGTTAAGGTTCTAAGGAATGTACTATAGAGACATGATTAAAAATTCATTTAATTTAAAATTAAAAGGGGGATTACTAAGATTTTGCCTGAAATAGTAACATCAAATTTCAAAATTGACTATTTTGAACATTAAATTTTCAAAATACAAAATTTTCTAACCATCATACGCACATTCAAATGTTTGAACTTTTTAGAGCCATTCGCCTTATTTTGATTATTTATCTTATATTTCACAGATAATAACTGTACTGACGTATTTGCTAATATAAATCAAAAGTTTACCGATGGTTTACCTATTGAAAAATTGTATGATGATAATTTGAAGATACAAATGTAACTATATTTGACAGGACTAACAATATATTAACTTTACACAGTTGATAGTAACTAATATAAAAGAGGTTTAAATTATATACATTTGATGATGGGATGTTTGATTTTCTTAGCAGCTTGGTAAAACAAGAAGTTGTGTCCAGTATTCTATCAAATTGTCCTGCAATATTTGGCCAAATAACATTCGCAAATTATAATAGCCTTACAATCGTATAAGCTTATGTAACTTAGCTTAGTACCTTCTACTTTCTTTTACTTGACTTGATAGTGCCAACATTTGGATTCATATATTTTCTGTACTTAAAAATTATTCGAAATGTTTGAAACTTCTGTTTGCCATAATACACATAACGATGCTGTAGAAACTTGATAAAGTCGTATTGCTCAATCAACTACATGTCACTTACCCTTACTCTGGCCCATCGAACTACAAGATATATAACGTACAAGAAACCAAATATTAGATATCGGATTTTCGTAATCTAGCCATGGTGGAATTTGATTGACACTTGATGAAGGCTTAGATTTAATTAATAATTTCCTTTGTATTTTGAGAATATTGAACAAATTTTCAAACGTTATTCGTTCAATAGTAAACAGCACCAAATGTTCAGTGATCTTCTAATTAGCATTCGAACATTGCAGAAACATATACTGACTTCATGGAAACTTGTCCGATTAAACCAGTCACAATGTATTGAATATAATTTTCTATATTATTTGGTACCTGAAAAAAAAACAACATTATTAATGACCCATTTACACAATAAGCAAAACTAATGAGACCTATCCTCAAATATTATCAACAATGTTATTTAGCTCATTAGTACGTTAATTAAACTGTATATTATTATAATTAAAATTACTTAATATAGCAATATACTTACATTAGAATGGTCATATTGTTATGAATAAATTACCAATGTTTAAGTTATACTGGCTGATTCCCGCCTTATAAGATTTGGTCCCATTTTCTGCCTTGGAAAGAAAATACACAAACTGCATAATTTTTATTAATTTTTTTAAATCAAAATCGTGCAAAATCAGTCTTGAAACTTACTTCTTTTTACCTACTTTTACATGTAGAGTTAGTGAGTTTTTTCGCAAATCTCTCAATTTTACTTTTCTGTCATTGAATAAGAATAAATGAAAATTATTTACTTTGCTTGTACGATTTGTCCTAATTAAAAGTCCTAAATGTTCTTGAAATTAAAAGATTTTAAAAACCTGAAGAAACCAAATCTCTTGTTTTTTTTGTTGGAAAATTGGCAATATTTTCTCGATGATTGACCTCGAAGATTTCTTCCGGTGATTTAGGTCGGTGGAAATGTCGTCAGCGTTCGGAAATGACAGTTGGTGGAGCGTGGAGCCGTCAAACGACCGTCCGTGTTCGACGTAAAGTCGCGACGGAAGAAGGGAGAAAATCAAAAAACATGACTCATCGTGATTTAGTGTCGATTCCTCGATATGCTTGATAGAATAAAGCAATATAATTCAGTTTTTTTCTGTCCCAGATTATCAAAAGAACAGGGCAATAGCCATGTTAATGCAATTAACTTTTCGACATTAAGATTCTTTAGTTTTATGGTTTTTTGTGACATGCCATTTTCTGGTTTACTTCTTTGATTTTGTAGTATTAATCGGATAATTATTTCAGGAGATCAAAATTGGTAGAATCCCTATCTGGAAAGCTATAAATTATCTAATTTAGGGATAAATAGAACGTTGCTTTAAACCTCTTGACATGTGACACAATCTAATTAGAGCTCAAAATCACCAGGCGATATGCTGTTGAAAATATCCGGACTAATTATGAATACATTATTATTATCATAATGTATAATTAGATATCGGGTTTGTGTCATGTGTATTAATATGATATCAGTTGACATTCCATCTAGGGACGAATTGATCGAGTGGATGAAGCTTTATATCACAGTAAATTATATAATTTTCGTGTCATTGATTTTCTCTGAACAACAACATTTAATCGGAAACTCAATAATTCAGAACCAATCTCCACCGGAATTTGTTTTTATCTTACCTATAATACCACATTATACTATATTCATGCCATGCTAGAATTGGGACAAAATATTGCATGTTTTAGTAGTATTTAAAAAAAAATAAAATCCAGATTGCAATCAGATATTTTATTATAATCATATTGTTTTAGTCTGAGGAATCAAAATTGTTATATTGCAGATTACCTGTTGACGATTTATACATTTCATGTCTTATGGAAGATCAATATTACCATTAACATTCTGTAATAACATATATATTTTGATGAATCCAATATAAATCAAAATAAAAGAAACTAAGCTGTGTCGTATTATTTCTACAATGTTTTGCGTTTCGGAGTGAACAAAGCTAGCACGCTCTGAATAAAGGAAACTGGAAGAACTACTTATTTTATAACGAAGGTATCTTACGTAAGTCTTTTGTTTCGTTGAAGAACTAACTCGTTTAACCTGACTTGTTTGCCAGATTTAGAACAATATACATTTAATGGGCCGGTTTGTAGAAAAACATGACTTTTGAAATGGTAAAAATAAATTAAAATGTTTTCTACGGAGCAATATTTTTGATCAAACATGAATAATTCGCGATATTACCGATAACAAAGAAACCCATTTTAAGTATTATCTAATAACTTATTATAACATAATTACATACATATGAGTAAATATATGTACAATTTGCTAGATATATTACGTAATATTTATGATATATTAAGTAATCATATATTTTGTTAGATAATATTTAGTAAGATCTGATTGTTAAATTCTTTATTCCTTTGAGATAGTTATAATATTCATCTTTTTTATTTTGAATTATATCGTTCAGTTATTTGATGAATTTAGTATTAAATGATTGCTTTTTATTCTCAGTGATTAATTAAATTGTTTTCTTTTAATTATAGTTATTATTGTATTAGGATCCCATGAATATCCCATCTCGAATGGACTGGAAAACAAGTAAGGTATTATGTTCTTTGAGGGGCTAACTATCTTGGTATCATGTGAAATAACCTCTTATGATTTTGCTCTGTAAAATTACTAAATGGATTTAAATAAAATTTTGAGATATCATGTATATTTTTTCAGGCATATAATTGTTATGAAATATATTTTGTACATTTTTAAAAAATTGTTTGTCCGAATATAATAAGCAATAACACGTAAAGTTCAAGGATTTCTTTTGCGCTTAGCATAGCGAGGTGTAACATTGCGAATGCTCGTAAACTGCAGAAACTAATTAAATACGGAAAAATGTGCCGTAAAGCATATTTTCACGCAAAATGTTCTTAAATTAGTTAGTCGCGACGATGACAAAAAAAAACTCTAGATTTAGTGGCTACGGATTGTCGTATATCAGGTTTAAAGAAAATTAAATCATTTTTATGACCCAGTCGTCAGCTGAAGGCGGAAAATGGAACATAAACTTTTTAAGTTTATTAAGAAACAAGTTTTTAAAGTTTGATTAGATTGTAGATGGGTTCTTTATCAGGTTATGGCTATGTAATGATAAAGTACAATGGCAATATGAAGCTGCTTGTTTTATTGTTTTTACTTCATAATTCCGGAGACATGTTTCTAATTGTTTATTTCATAAATAGTTCTTTGCTTGTCGGTATTTTTTTCTTTATTCCTTTGAGATTAGTTAGTATATTCATCTTTTTTACTATTAAATGATTGCTTTTCATTTTCAATGATTGATTAAATTGTTTGATTCTCTGATTTGCTGTGTGTTGTCCATATTGCTTCCACATTGCTGTGATTTAGTAACCTTTTTTTATGTTTCAGGGTGATATATTGGATAACTCAATGGTAAATCATTAGTCAATTTCTTTTATTTTAGGTCAAGTTGGGAGTATCTTCTGATTAACCATTAGAGTTTTTTGATTTTGAGTCTAATCTGCTCTTTTTGTCTAACTTAGATATTTACAATATAACCTACCATCGAAATGAATGCTGAGATAATTCTGCTTGAGGAATCACGCACCCGCCAAGTCAAAAAATAATGTAAATAACTGTTAAGCGTTCTTAAATACATTTTGCATTTAGTGTTATTTAGTCATTCAGTATATATAATTATTGCGTCATGGAATGCTCAAAATTTAATTATGAACCGTCCTTGTAGAAATCTTCTTATGAAGTTACGAAATGAAAAAAGTTATAGAAAATGAAAAATGCTTTGGTTAATATATATTGTACCAATTTTTCTCAATAAATGCCTTTTTAAAGTGAAAAAATGAATTGGGTACCTGATATTGCCAAAATATTATAAATAACCCACGAACTAAAAACTAAAAATAAGTTGGATGTTGTAAATCATTTATTTTGTACTTAATTTATTGTCTTTTTATATCTACTTCTTTTCGGCTATCTTTCAAAAACTTTTACATCCAATCCAAAACTTGTACTTGAAATATTGCTACGTTTAGAGAAATGCTTAAAATTTCCACCGAATATCTCTTAAACAGTTATCAATTTTCTATAACCATATTCTATGTTTTCGATGATTTCTCATGTTAAAATAAAATAAAATTTGATATACTTATAGAGCTTGAATGTTCTGATGAATTCGAGAGCTGAAGACTGTATGTGCTGATATATGAATAGGCTTCAGGATTTATGTTAGAAATCAATAATTGATAGAATTGTTTACAATAATAAATACTCTTTGCTAAATTTAATAAAAAATATGGATAATACAAACGATCAGATAATTGCTAAAATAGTAAAACTGACTTTACCGTATATGGAAAGTAAAGGTAATACATTACGTATTTAATGTGTGTTCTCATTGGATATCACGAAAGAAGAAACCCAGTGTGCGTCTTGAGATTCTGCGGAATAAATAACATCTTTAATAAAGCATCGAGTTTATTTTCTTTCTTTGATGCGGTGTCAAATAGATGTAATGAAACCCTATCCGAAGGAGCGTCGCCTGACAAATCCAATGACGAACTAATTTTAATGTTCACGGAGCAGTGCGCTCCTCCTTTCCGAATACGTTTGCCATCAAAACTTCGCCCAACTTGCCGATAACTTACCGTATAACCTGAAGTTGAACGAGTGCCTCTGATGCGACCATAACACAACTTGCATTATTGTATTATAGGGACCGATACGGTTATGGTTCGCGTATCTTTATGATTTCCAATGCAATTAGGTGGCGGAAAAGTTAGCGCTTCTCCTCGATACAGCGCATCAGCTCGGAAAAGCTTTCGAATAAGTTCGTTTGAAGTTATTAGATCAATGAAATTGCAGCAGCTGCATTAGGTATTCATTTTAAAATAAATTCCTCGAAGTTAAATAAACATATTTTTAAAATATTTAGATTTTTCAACTTCTCTCCATTTACATATTATGTTGTTCGCGCCAAAATATATAGTTGTAGACCGGAATTTTCATGAAGAGTTTATATGCAGTTCTTCTTTAATACAATCAATGTGATCTGGTCAGCTGACAAAAAAGCCCCCTATCTATTGGTAGCACAAAACTAATTCTTTGACTGTGAAACATTAGATAAATAAACCAAATAAAATCGAAGCGAGCTAAGTCGTATTTTTAATAATCTATCTAGTTATTATTATAAATTAATATTGTTGTAAGTCTTTATTACAGCACTAGCCTAGAACCCTTACTTATCTAGCCTACTGTGTTGCTCTAAAATTTACCTCTAAAAATCGTACCGCAACAAAAAATATTTTCAGAATCACCGTAGAGCTTATAAATATTATTTAAATAGACATCGACAGATCACCGAGCAAATTTCGCTGACTTCTACATAAATATTACTGCGACGCTATTAACATAACACAAATAACAATTATGTTAATAAAAAAGTTAAAAATCTGTTGCAACATAAACATTTTCCAAACATGTCATTTAAAAATGCTTTGGTCAAAATGCTGGTCAGGAGGTCTGACTTCGTAAACCAGGTAATAGAGAGCTTTTCAGCGTTTAAGTAAATGTTACTACCGACAAACAAAATATCTATTCAAGTAAATTGAGGAGTCAATGGAAATAAATGAACCAATAAATGAAGGATCATAAGCTAATACAAATGTTCACTAAAACTCACAAAATCAATGAAAACCCTATTCAAATGAATCATAAAAGGTCACTCATGACATACATAAATAGTGTCTTCTTTTTTTCTGTAAATAACCATTTTTACATTGCTTTCTCATTACGTTTCCTGCTTTCTTCTCGCGTATTTTCAAAATATGTTCGCTGATAACCGCTCTGGAAGTAGGTTTGGACGGAGCCTTTAGTAACCTTTTTATGACAGACAAATGAAATGAAGGTCGTAAATTGGAATATTTTTCCACTTTTATGACGAGAGTGCCTTGACATGTCGTTATTTTTTCCCGCCATATGCAATTATGTAATACGTATGAATAAAAAGGAAAAATCAAAACCAAGCACATAAATGACTAAACTATAGTCTTCAGATAATGCTGATAAAACTGTACGGGTACACTGCCAATGTCGCACTAATTACAAGGCTTAGAAAGACCACCGCACATATAACGCGCTTGAGCGTAATTGGCGTCCAATGAGAGCTTCATAATACGCGCTTGTGCGTTATTGGCAGCGAATGTGGTAAGTAAGTTGCAATGGCGGCGCAAAATGTATATTTCGATGTTATTTAAAAAAAATACAGTTCCAAATTGTGTATTCGATGGACAACTTTTTGTTGTTTATATTTTAATCAATTCACGAGACTTTCTCTTTCGTAATTACTGAACGGTTCTGAAAATTAAGCACTCATAAGTTATTTAGGAGCCCGGTATCATTAATGGAAATCATGTAATTCGCCTACAGCCATCTCATCTACCATTCTCGGACGTTATTAAAAAAGTAATGAACACGAAAAGCGAGATGGAGAAAAATATGTGCGAAAGCAACAATACGACCATTATATTTTACACGGAAAGGCTCTCTAAAACTTTTATATAGTGGAGCAAAGTGCAGTTTCTTTTTTGCCCGCGTCAATTTGTACTCTAAGCGCGGATCTCGATGAATATTTTAGATGGGCCGCCTGCAAACTTCATAGTTAATGACAGGGTCGAACTTACAGCAAAAATTAAATCATTATAGTTTCATATAGATTTTGGTCTAAAGGGTGACCCACTTTTCGTCCTTTTTTCTCCTTCTCTTATCGTCTGGACGATTAAAAGTTATTTTATGGAGGGAAATTAAATGTGATTGATTTATGTCTTCAGTGAATTGGGTCGGAGGCGTCTCGAATGGTGTAAATTGACTTTTCATATAATAACAGTTCTGTCTATTAATTTCTAAGCAAATTTAATAACTCTGAACGCTAACACTGTAATACGGAATAAAGAAGGCCTATATGATTAATAAATTAAATCCTTTTTCTATTTGCATCGAAAAGTAAATCTGAATCTCCGTTTCACGATTAGTTTTTTCGATGATAGTAGGCCCCCAAGTTGATAAGAGGATGATCAATTTAATAAAGTTGTATTGAATTATATCCAGAAATTTACTTTTACTTAACGTTTTCGTCTAAATTTGTTTTTCTATATGTTCAACAGTATTTATTTGAATAGACTGTTTACTTTTATAAATTATTTTTAAAAAGTAATTCTTCGTAATGTATTATCAAGCAACAAAATATCAGTTGTGTCATGTTATCATTTTTCACTTATTTAAGATAATATTTGAGAAAAATAGGTACAATATATAAGAATCAATCTTGCAACGTGTAGCCGAGCGTTGTCCTGCGAGATGATGATTTACATTATTACCATTCTAGTACTTTTGCAATTGCAATTAACCTTGCATTAGTTTACATCTGCGGTAACAGTTTCATTTGTTTTTAACAGCTCGTGCTACTCCATATCTTGCTGATACCATCATATACCCAACAATATGTTTTTGTCCTGGAATATTCCTCTTTCTTGTCAAGATCATTTCTGTCAAGTCACTTTTTATCGGTAGTCACAATTGATAACCGAAAACTCTTTTATTTTGTTTGGCAAGCAATGAACACACAATTCTTATAACAGCCATTTTCATTTCTGTTGGATCTGTCTTATCGCATGTTTTTTTATAGATATCATTTATGAAAATGCTTGAAATACGACCTAATTAATATTTTAGCGATTTAGATCGCTGATGATAACGCTATATTCGGTCATACGGATATTGAGGATTCTAGCATTGTGCGTGATATAGTTCACACTTCAGAACCATATTGCTTGAGAATTAATGAAGAAAAGACCAAAGTCCTGACATCTGCTGTTGTAAATCTCAACGAGATAAAGTTGGGGCAAGTACAGGAGTTCAAGTAATACTAGAGAAAAAGTGGCATCTACCCCCGAAATAATAATCCGAATCGGTCAAGCTGCAGTAGTCTTTGGTTCTTTAAGATGGTGCGTGTGGAAGAGAAGAAGTATTACAATCAAGACTAGAATCCGCCTCCTTCGAACACTTATCTTGTTAATTCTTTTGAGGGGCTCCGAAATTATGTTGCAATCTGATACATGTAAGATTAAGGTATTTTAAAGATTCTCCGAGATCATATTAGAAATGATTGATTGATTAAAATTCTAATTGATAGGATGACAAATGAATGTTTAAGATGCGACAATCAAAGCACGGTTGAAGAACAGAGGCGTACAAAGATACAGATTGCAGTGGTTTCGATATATCTGTCGGAAGAAATTTATTTTTTAATGGTTATTAATTTATTTATTGAATAGTGATTATTGAATAATTTGAAAGGAATTTGGCTGGGAAACACATAAAACAACTCCGAAAAGGGCATGGATCTAAGTCACAGAAGAGGAGGATCTGAAAACTAGGAGACTGACCTTGTTCGAGATTAGAACAGCTGGGCCAATCGCCAACTAAGCTAGACTTTAGTGAAGAATATTCGAAGTTCTGTAGCACCAATAGCAGCGTATTGGCTGGGAAGTGGGATGATAATGATTATTATTAATTTTTACTAGATGAATGCGCATATGATTACAATTTTGAGTTTTGGTTTCGTTTATATTGATGAGATGGATGTTTTGCGGTCTTAAAAAGGCGTCTCAAGAATATCGCGTACATACATTTGTTAGTTTACTAAACTCATTAATAACACGAAATTTACTACAATAATGGAGCTTCAGCACGGAATATCCTTCATGTTTAGTTTATTTTGGTTATAAAATGCGTAAATAGGTCTTTTAATGATTTTGTTTAATTTCAATTTGTAACACTATCTTTCTTATAAGGAACAGCTATAATTCTGTATGTAATCGTATAATTTGTATTTTGTTTGTGTGTATATTTTGGTACCTTAATGAGATATTATGTAATTAAATAATCTTTTGGGGTTTTGAACTCTGTTGTGTTCAGAAAACTGGACTAGATTTGCAAATGAGTCGTGAAATCTGACGACTTCTCCGTTTGTTTAGTATTCCCGTTCGTATTTTTATATTTTCTCGCCCCGAGTATGCGACGAAATTATCGTACGATTTATATTTCGATCACGGACACCATCCAGCAAAGTGGGCGGTATTGGGGTGAGCAGGGGGAAGAGGGGGATTTGGGACGCGGGGCACGAGGATTTGACAAAAAGTTGGGACGGCCTCAAGTTCGGATGGCGGTTATTAAACTTGAGTAAGTTGGAAAATGACTGGATTTGATGTCGGATGGGATCGAATGAGTAAAACGCTTAGCCGAAACGTTGAGATACGAATTTTGATAGAGCGATATGGCCTTTTCGGTTTTCTCTCGGCTGCAGTAAATCACCAGTGTATTATGGCGGAGACGACAGTTTCCAGATACTCACATGGAATCAGTTTAATGTTCTTTTTATACTATGGAAAGCTGATCTTGTTTATGTCTGGATCTATAAGAAATGTTGGTGGTATAATATTAGGTCCGAATTCCATACAATACTCTTACAACGATCTTCAGCCATCTTTGTAATAGTTAATAATAGATAACTGTATTTTTTCATTAATGTCAGCAACATCTATAAAATTCATTAATAATTCAGATTATTTTGTAGCGAGAGCTCATATATTTACCGATATCAAAAGTTTCAGGCTAATACTGGCATAGATATATTTTAATCAGACGACCTATAAAAATAAAACATTGAAACTAGAAATAATTATATTTCGTCCTGGCGCCCAAATTAATTTATTAGTATTGTTCTATTGTACTTGCGTCAATATGCAAGCAAGAAGAATGTGGTATAAAAATATATAGTCTATTAAAAACAGCAGTGAATCCACGTCATCTGAATTGAGATATAACAAAAGTCTAATCTAAATAAAATAATGAAACAAAAATAATTTATTTTAACATTCTAGTACATGTAATGCATATATTATCGAAGAACTTAAAACTACAATTAATTATGCAGGCGCAATAATTTATAGGTTAGAGTTGTTTTATTATATTTACATTGAACTCTTTTCCACACCACCTATGAGGTAGAGTTCTAGGGTTATTTTTTTATGTACTGGTATCCTCTAGAGGCCTAATCCACCTAATTAACAATTGTATATCTGAGTAATATATTTTGCTTTCATTAGAGAGCATATTTACCTTTTACGCATAGTTCTTGTGTCTTCCGATTCAGTGTTTTCTTGTAAGGACATTTTGATATCACTATGTTATTGAAACATTGAAAAAAACAGCGCTTTCCGTGAATTAGTGTGGTAGCTATTTTCGTCATTTTTGATCTTGCCCGTCGTGTGTACACATCCGAAAAGGGTTGATACATCAACTTCTAAGAAGTTTCTTAAAATGTTTTCTGGACTTCAGCATCAGATTTCTTCAAATCAAACAATTTAAATAATGCATGGCTAAAATACATTTTAACTTTTCTATGAATAGCGTCTGTATCCGCATAGCTATATTAAATTAAAAGGAAAACTGTTATTTCATATAGATAACTGTTAAAATGATCGAATATAAAAGTTAGGTTGTTTATTTTGGTACTTTGCAGTTTTAGGAATAAATATCACTGATCAAAATATATGTAAGTATATAATTTATTATCATAATCGATGTAGTTGCTCATCATCAAATTAACTACTATAAATCTTTAAAAGTTTAGAACCTTTATGTCTATATATAACTACATGTGCTACATCTCTTTTTACGATCAATGGCAATATTAAGGTATTAAAATTATTTATTAATATGAAATTTATAATATTAAGTTTAAGTAAAAATAATTTCAATTTCATAGAATATATGTTACGAAAATGCAAATGAATATTTTATCACATTTGGTGTTCATATTAATGAAAGTAAAACTGTACATGTGAAGTTCACGTATAATCAGACTGCACAGGCACCAATAACAATCGATAATACTATCATTCCATATAACAACGCTAAGTATCTCGAAATTAATTTTGATGCAAAACTGCGCCGGAAGGAAGAAGATCACAAGTATGAGTATATAATAAAATTCTATTATACAAGCAAGTATTGAAAACTATATGGACATACGGAATTCAATTATGGGGATGTTCCGAAAACCTAATGTAAATACTCTATAAGTTTTTCAAAACAAAGTCCTGAAAAGTATTGTAGGTATACCCAGATACTACAGGACTGATTACTTACACCGATACCTTCAGGTACCGACTGCCACTCAGGAAATCAAGAGGATTGTAAGGAGACATGAGGGCAGATTCCATTCTCATGTCCATATCGAAGTAATACAACTCTTGGATAGTACCAGAACAGAACACATACTCAAGAGAATGAAACCATTTGATCTTGTATGGTATTATGTAGTGATCCTCAAATTCGACAACGGATAAATAAATTAAAAACATTGTTCAGATGCATTACCGTCATTTCGCCATAGATTTGCCATTGTCACCTAATTTTGAAACGAAAACTGGCTAATAATGCACAGCCATGTTTATTTTATTACTCCCCGATTAATCTTTTACCGAAAACCGACTGGCATGAACATAATATTTGCATTGTTAAAGCCATTCACGTTACATACACAATGTGCTTTATTATGTCGTTGCTTTGGGTAAAGGGGTGACAGGATATTTGAGTGGGACCACCGAGAGTCAGGAGGAGAGACGTACTTGGTTGCTAAAATTTCTGATTGAATTACAAGAAATCGCACGTTCTCCCATATATCAAATACTGTTCCTGGGGGAAACGTAATTGTTTGACTCCGATCTCTGCTGTTTTCGGGTGGGTCCGGGTAGAGGCAGTACAAGTACGAACAATGGCTGCATAACACAATACGAGCGAGGAGGACATGAATTGAGAACGGGGACCCTTAAGAAGTTTCATACATAAAAGATGATCCAATATACTGAACGTAAGATTGTTAGTAAGACAATTATAATACAATAAAATGATACCACTAAAACAGCAGACAACAAGTAATTATATTGATAGTGATAAAGGGAAGTCCACTAAAATGTAGTCAACAATTTTTGCTTCCACATATTTAAAAAACTTAATTAACTAAATAGATAGTGTTCGTCAATGTTCATGCCATTAAAATATTGTGTACCGATTGCATATATATAGAAATGCTTCGTGGGCCCATCCTTGATAGTATTGTATCCAATCTTTATCATAGCTTGATTTTGATGCAACTATAGTTTTCATGTATTAGATATGAATGTTATGGTTAATTTTCTTTGCTTTATCTTCTCGATATTTGTCCTTTATATTTTTATCTACTGTTTGCTACTTAATTGCCATTCGTTTCTTTTTGCTTAACTCTTTTAATTGCCAGCTTGGCGTCGCAGTGGTAAAGGCGATGGGACGGCCCCCCTACTGTTGCGATAGCAACGGGTTCGAATCCTACCGGGGCATGCTCGTAAATATATGTTTGTGATTGTCCTAGTCAAGAGTGTAAAATCCGACAAGGAAAATGATGCCAGTCACGCACTGGCGTACCAGGCTGGGTAAGACCGGATGTCTTCTGGAATGATTTCTAAAGTTGGTCACTTGCCAGTCGGTAGGCTTAATGCTGAGGACTGTGGTTCGGAGCCCACGTTAAATAGTAGGTCCAGTGCAGATAAACCCATAGTTGGTAAAAGGAGACTTTAAAATATGTATAAATAAATATGTTAATTCAACCTCAGTTTGGTGATGTTTTTAAAATACGAGATTCAAAACAAAATTAATATTGTTTCTCTTTTGTTATATTTTGAATTTCTGGGTTCTGAGCCTTCCAAATCCAAATTATATACGAGTATTTTGGAGTATTTCCATCTGTACTGTGTCACTAGTCCTTTAGGTTTATTATAAGATTCACAGAATAATGGTTGACTGGTAGTTTAGATACCTCGTGTCATGTTTACCAACTCTGGTGCTATCGATAGTATGCCCCAATATATTGATTCTAAAGCATTTGCTCCGGTCTAGTATCCTCTATTTTTCAATATTATAATAAAAATAGACTTTTAATAAATATTAATGTAAAAAACTGTTAAACAAGCGAAATTAACTCTTAAATCCGATGATTTTTTTAGTTTTCTATGTTGGAAAGTGGATCTACTAAGAGAATTCCAATCGCAAAATGTCATGAGTTAGACAGAGAAAGTCATCCATGTCGATAACTAAGCGGATAAAAATAGCCTAATAAAAAATTACTGCTAAATTTTAAAAGAAGAAGGCCTTCTCTTTATTACCAGAAGCAATAAAGGGAAGGCTGACATTTTCTCAAAACACTTAAAAAATGTTTTTAAAACCTTTCCAGTCGCAGCTACATAACGATGAGGAAAAAAAATACTAGCTTTCTAGATTCGCCATTTCAAATGGACTTACCTCACGAGAAATTAACGGCAAAAAATTTTAAATAAACAATAATGAGAGAGATTAATAAGAAAAATGCTCCTGGTTATGACTTAATTACTGGTAAAATTTTAAAAGAACTATCAGAAAAGGGTATAAAACTATTAACATTTATATATAATGCTATGCTACGAATTAATTACTTCCCTAGTATCTGGAAAGTGGCGAAAATATTAATGATTCTTAAACCAGGAAAAATACCAGAAGAATACCTCCTACCGGCCTATAAGTTTATTACTGATAATCTCGAAAATGTTCGAGAAACTGTACATAAAGAAGCTAAACTATATAATCGAGGAAAGAAAAATTATTCCAGAACATCAGTTTGGCTTTCGCAATAAGCATGGGACTATAGAACAAGTGCATGCACAAAAGATATTGTTCGGCTGCTTTTGTAGATATATCTCAGGTTTTTGACAAAGTAGGGCATACGGGCTTGCAGGTTCAACTAAAGAAACTTCTCACTCATCCGGACTATCAGTTAATAAAGTCGTATCTCACTGATAGACATTTTATTGTATATCAAGGCGATGAACATACCGAATTAAATCCCATATATTCAGAAGTTCCGCAAGGTAATGTACTGGGTCCAGTACTGTATCTTCTGTTTAGGTCCGATCTGCCCACCACAAACATAACTACTGTGGCAACATATGCAGACGACACAGCAATCTTAACATCCCATGAAGATCCAGTCACAGCATCAATAAACCTACAAACCCACCTGGGGCAAATACAGTTATTGTTGAAGACATGGCGCATTAAAACCAATGAAACAATCCACCCTAGTAACGTTTACCCTGCATAGTAGAACATGTCCACCAGTGAATATCAATCATCGTCAACTCCCCTAACCAGAGCATGTTAAATATCTTGGTATGCATTTAGATCGACGCCTAACCTGGAAGAAGCACATACTCTCTAAATGGAAACAAGTTGGACTCAAATTATATCAAATATATTGGCTCATTGGGCGCAAATCCAAGTTATCATTAGATAACAAGGTGTTGCTGTATGAGTCTATACTCAAACTTATTTGATCATATGGAATCCAACCATGGGGTACCGCTAGCAAATCTAATTATCCATCATTCCACGGTTCCAAAATAAAGTGTTGCGTGCCATTGTTGATGTTCCGTACTATATTTCAAATAAAGTGGTACAACGCGATATTCGTCTTGAACCTGTAACGAGTGTAATTCTACGTGTTTGTGTAAAGTATTTCGAAAGAGTGTCAGTGCATCCCAACATACTCGCTAACCTACTAAATATACTACGTGATAGTGAATTGCGTAGACTGAAACACCACCTGATCTGATTACTGGACATATATAGACTTTGGAATAAGACTAATTAATTAAGATAATATTTTATACAGGAGATCGCTTAATGAAGTGATTTTCTACATGCCATGTATATATAATATATACATAAGAAATACTTATTGCCTATAGGGCAGATTGTGGAATCACAAAGAGTAAAATAAAAATTATTGATAAAAGAACTTTACGTCTTGTTTTACCGCTCATATATAATGCGCCTCTATAATCTTATTATAGGACGTTCTATGTAACGTTCTTTTGTAAACTAATTGCGAATATCGCCACTTTTTCTATCACAGCTTCAACAATTTAAAATTATAGGATATTTTATATTGCTTCTTAGTGAAGCACCTGCCCCTTTATCCTTTTCCTTTCCCTTATTGTCTCCGAATGGCAACTTTCATTAGCAGAGCAAAATTTATTAACAATCAAACTTTACAACTTTCAAATTAATTAATCAATTAAAAATCAAACTTCTAAACAAGTTTCGTTAAGATTAGTGTTAAATTTTGAATACGTATTGCCATTGTATTGTCATATAATTGTCAAATGTTTTTATAGAATTTTAGATGCCTTAGATGATTTTCTAACATGAGAATATTCTGTCACTACTAAATCCATTAGAGTATAAGAGAAATTGTTTAAATGACCAGTCTGACTATCTGCGGCATTCCCCAGATATTGTTCTTTCTCCTGTCACTAGCTTTGGTCGATTTTATGGTTTGACCGAGCAGGTAATTTTTTCTAAAGATAATATAATATAATATTTATGTTTATAAACATCGACTTTTGGGTCACAGTGTATCAGAGGATTCGGGAACCCAAACGACCAAAGAATAATACTAACATTGAAATCATATTTTATATATTATCTGTTATACTTATAGGCTTTTTCTCAGAATCGTCAAATTAATTCTGTGAAATAATGCGACTGTGAAATCAATTCAATAGAATATGTTACATTTTTCGTAATAAATATCGTTTCACCTTGAATAATAGATTTTCGAAGTAACGCTAAAATGATAACGGAAATAACATTTTTAGTAACATCTGTTTACACACGTATCCGTTTATTTATCCAATATGCTCTCTATGTGATTGACATAATAATGTTAGCGTATTCGAAGCAGTATTCTCGCCTGTTTGCTATACCCCATCCTTTGCCACATATTTGATCTGGATGCTCCCGATTTATTTACATAGAAATAACAGCCGCATACTCCTATTCCGTGCTCCTAACTTCCTCTAGGATGTTCCCATTAATCTCCTTAATTTATATATATATATATATATATATATATATATATATATATATATATATATATATATATATAATTTATAACTAGATAGGATATAATTAATTTTATGCAGAGAAATGTCAAAATCAACGGATTTAAGAGTTAAGTTCGGTTGTTTAACAGTTGTTAACATTAATACTTATTAAGAGTCTGTTTTTATTAAAATATTGAAAACTAGAGCATACTAGACCGGAGCAAAGTGCTTTGGAACACGAGATCGATATTGGAACATTTTATCCACAGCACCAACATTGACAAGCATGATACGAGGCATCCAAATTATCAATAAACCATAATTCTGTATATTTTATATTAAACTCGAAGGACTAGTGACACAGTACAGATGGAATTATACCAAAATACTCATATATAATTGGAATTCGGAAGGCTCAGAACCCAGAAACTCAAAATATAAACAATATTAATTTCGTTTTATATGTCGCCATTATCAGATACTGCTGAAACAGATCAGAGGTTAGTAAGAGAAAATATGAAATTTACTAATCACAAAATCGATGTTGAATAATAAAAGAATTATTTAAGGAAAAGGCATAGTTGATTAGCTTTATTAATAATAAAAATTTGATATATAGCAAGTTAAATGAGGGTTATCTATCGTGAGAATCCATTAGTTGAGAGTTAATGGTTTAGTTTTAAAACTAATAATTTCAATTCAACCTATGTAGTTATTAACTATTAGTATAGACTATATTTAATAAGGAAAGCACAAGACGAACTCATACTTTTAAAAATAACTTCGTTTTTCCGTATACATTGATTTCCCCAACTTCATAATACTTATTCCAACGATCGTATTATGAACAAAATTCCTTTTACCTTAAAAAAAAACTAAATATACTCTAGAAGTATTCTTTCATGCAGTGTACGTATAACTTCCTGTAACATATGACTGAACTGCGGTTGTGTCGGCCTTCGTGGTTGTCATTCGTGGGAACCAAATGTTAATGTTCTTCAATATGGAATTGTAGAGATAGTGAAAATGATCGCGAATGTTAAGAACGCGTAACATTTTTCTTTTGCTATGTCTATATTAAATAATGATTTTAGTGCAATCTGATATTCAACTATATGATAATAAATTATACGACAGGAAAGATTGTCTTCCAAATTAATTGTAATATATTGAAGTAAAATTGACTTTGTCAGAGATATGTTGCCCTAAAACTATCTAATATACGAAGTGTATTTAAAATGTAAGGGTACTTTTGAAAATTCCCGCGGTTGGATTGGTCCGATTGCATAATATATATATTTAAAAACATATTTCTTGTTTATTTTTTGTCAGCTATCCAAAAAATAACACCCAATGTTTTTGTGCTGTTATCGATTTTTCATTTATTATATATCACACTTTAGAGAATTTGAATTAAATGTAGCTATACTTACGATACATGGGGTAACAAAGTCTTAGAAATATTAAATATTACTTTTGATGAACCAACTATGAGCAAAACAGACTTTACGAATAGTATAAATATGTAATAGAATACATTATAAGAATACACTATACAAGTTCGTGTAGTTTCCACATTGCTGTGATTTATCAGCCTTATTAAGGCGAAATCTTGGATCTCTTCAAATGGATTGATTTCGAGGTAGTCCTTTTTTTTTTGTTCTGGCCTAAAAACCAGGCGGTGGAATGCATGACACATACCTGGTCGCGGAGACTTGCCCTGGTGTGACAAGTTGGACCGGGTTATGTGGGACTGCCTCTGGGCTTACCAATACACTAAACCGAAACCGCTTCACAGTTGACCCCTGTGGATCACTACTGCTACTGCATTAAATTTGGGGATATGGCACCCGCTGATCGGGCAGCCGTTATAGGACACGAGGGCCCGGCGATTCTATTGATTCGCGAACCTGAGTTAACACACAACTGGGTACTGTTGTATAGGGGCAAAAGTTATGATTGTAGCGACGGATGAGGTCGTTTCAGCCTGGAAAAGGAGGAGAGCTTAGCAGTGACGCGGTGCTAAGCTCCCAGCATGTCGACCAGCTCGCGAACAAGCGCGTTTTCAGAAGAACTTGAGCTGAGTTGTTGTTTGTGGAATGATTGAGATATGAAGTGCTTGATTTCTGGAGTGTCAGTTTCCCAATGAATTTGATTATTTCTGACAAACCATGGAGCGTTTAATATTCTCCTGAGGAGCTCATTTTGGAAAACTTGAAGCCGTTTGACCTGGTTGGGTGTAACAAACTTGAAGTAGACATTAGATCCTTAGAGGCGAGGTAGTCCTGCGGCTCTTCGTTGGTTACGTAGCGATAAGCACTAGTAGTTAATCGTAGAACTTTGTCTTGGCTGCGTTGAATTACTAGTTAGTTTGATACAAACTAGCCTTATGATTGAGTGATAAACCAAACTCTTTGGTTTTAGGCCAAGTTGATAGTACCTTCCGACTAACCAGCACAGTTGCTTGACTTTGACTCTAACCTACTCTGTTTTTTGTCTAACATGATGTTTCCAATTTAACCTACCATCGAAATATATTTCGAGGTATTTAGCTGATTCTGATTGAGGAACCGGGCATCCGTCGAGTAACATAATTAGATTTTCGCCACAACACAAAATTAACATGTTGGAGGTATTAAGCTGTATTTCTACTCTCTTGTCAATTTTTGGACCTTGCTGACTGCTACTTGGTCTTTTTCTGCGGCCTTGGTCAGAGATATATCTATTGTCATGATAACTGTGTCGTCGGCAAATGTTGCAAGTACTGTTTCTTTTATTGTTAGGATACCAGCAGTATAGAGCAGATATAGCAGTGGTCCCAAGACACTACCCTGTGACACTCCAGTCGTAATAGGGTTAAGTGTTGAGAATTACCCTTCATGCGAGAATCTAAACCTTCTTTCGAGAACATATGATTCCAGTAATTGACGGTAATTCCATTTTGATTTATGCCCAATATCATACCCGGTTAAAAGCTGGTTCAGCAATATTGCAGAGCAGATATCAACAACTGATGTAAGCGTGAAGACTTAATTATAAATAATTGTGGAATCGATTTAATGTTTAATAACTGGTGTAAGAAGTTAATAATTAATTTAATTATTCTCCAATTTCCATATTTACCAGATATGGTCCTGCAACACTTTTTCTATTCCCAAAGAATAGAAAACCATTAATTGCCGCGGTTATATATAAGAATTGGAGACCTGGCATATGTACCTAATAGGGATTACTTTGAAAAAGAACACATAAATGTACAGGAATAAATAATATTATTTCCAAATAATAAGAATGTTCATAAGACATTTCATACGAAACGGAAACATTGTATCAAAAATGTTATTTAGTTATCGTTTAATGATCCGTTCTGACTTACGTATGTGAGCAAATAGGCAGTATATCTTCGCGTATCTGCCCGAATTATTTTAAACGAACCTTAAATGTAACAAATCCTGTTGAATAGAAATTGGGTAACAAAACCATGGTCGTATATCTCCGGCCGGAAAACTGAAATAATCTTAATATATTGTTGTCATTTAAGCTGTTTATGGTCTGTAGCGCAATCTAGACGAAATACCGGGAGGGCTGTTTATTATTAAATTTAATTTAGCTGTTTACGTAACGCATTAGAACATCCCGGAGTTCGTAAACGGGTCGGGAAACCAAACAGCCAGACCTTTAGGTCCAAACCGCGTCATTTTCATACTTAATGGACCTTTGTCCTCGACGAAAAACAATTAAATTTGTATGTATTATGCGATTATTTATGGGGAAGCGTTGAAGGCGTTTTTTTGCCCATCCAAAAAACAGGCGACAGTTATTCGGCCATCCTTTTTGTTGCTGTTGGTACATACTAATAGCAAATTGGGAGGCGACGTCAACACTATCGTAATGCTGTCCCAAGCTGTTTTTGTTATACTCAAGGAATAACATTCTCGTCAAATATTAATTAATTTACACAAGAGCAAACACCACATTGTGTCTTTTCTATCAGTTAAGTGCTTGTAAGTCTATTACTGATATGAGATCAATTAAGTATTTTACAGCTATACATATATTTCGTTCTGCATACAATTCCGCACTTAATTAAATCAACAATCTAGCTTAGAATGTATCATGTTTTTCTTTAAACTGATATAAACTAATTTGGCCTTTCTTTAATATCAGTTCTGTTCCATGAAAAACAATACATAAAAAATGTTGCTTACTACTTGCACCATCATAAACTATATCGAATTTTGTAATATTGAAAGAAAATTATTCATTAACATATTATAATGCATTAAATATATATCATACAATAATTTTAAAGGATAAGTTTCATTTTAGTTTAAAAAATATATTTAATAAGTTTCAAAACTAGTGAGAATAGAAAATGAATTAATGTTGATCGTTTCTCTCAAGTAATGACTTCAAGGTATTGTTTTTAAACATATGTACACAGCTTTTCTATTGAGAGAGAATCTATTGATTTGTGGATGGATAATAGTTCGCACAAGCTCTCCATTTGTATTTGATAGAGATTTCTTTCCAAACGTAAAAGTTCAGTAGTCTTATAATTAGTAATATTTAGTGCTGCGAGTAATTCGTTTTCTTTTCCAGGTGTTAATTAATAATCGTGAACCCTAGGCTGTATGTTGGGTTAAACCTTGGGCCTAATTTTAAAAATAAATCTCTGCATTGTTGTTGTGGTATTTTCTATCATAGTCGACAGTATATAATACCTATGTTTATTTCAGCATTGCAACTATCGGAGCTTGTATTTCTTCTTTTTTTAAACTTGTCTTGTTGGAAATGCTGTATATTTTGTTTTATAATTAGAACTGTTCCATCTCGAGCACGTTCGCTGGCATGTACTGTCCAGTATGCATCATAGCCCCGTATTAAAATAATTTTTTAGAATAATCTCCGATATGAGAGCTATATCTATATTATTTGTTCTCGGAAATAGTTCTAGTTCCCAGATTCGCTGATTTATACCATTTGGGTTCCATTTTATAATTGTTAAGAACAAATTATTCATTTTTGTTTTTCTTTAACTTTTTTTTGGGGTTTTTCTAATTTTTCTATACTCTTTTGATAACTGGCTGATAGTTTGTCGCATTTCAGTCTCAAATGTTTTGGGGAATATCTATCTAAGATATTTTCTGTGCTGCTACCTTTCAAAAGCGCTAATGTAGCATCGGAAAGTAAAGCTATTGTGGATAAAAACATATTTTGCAAGACCTATTTTTTACAATCGATTATTTCTCATCCAAACTACTGTTTTATCTAGAATTAATAGAAAGTTATTTATAGCCGTGGGCGCCGAATCCCTTCATCCATTAATTCGTTCCTTTAATCGCTAGAATCTGATATCACGGAATATGATGAAAACGACAAAAGCCGAACGATATTTATAGGTTTTTGTTTCGCGCGGGACGTAACATTCGTTTACCATTGCGAATGGACGGTGCCTTTGTTCGGCATTTTTGACAGGCAACGCCCACGAAAATCTGTCAAGCGGCAGGGAAAAAGAGCAAATGACGGCAATTTGTACGAGTTTCGGCTGCACTATGATTTCGGGCGGCCCCTGTCGTCTTTTTCGGTGCGTTTCTGCCGGTGTTAAAACAGAAATAAATACGACTCTGTGTCTCGTCTCCGCTGCTGACGCTCCTATCTGTTCCAACAATTCCGTTTTGATAAAATTGTTTTGTGTTCCCTTTCTATTGTCGACGAATTATATTCCCAGTTTCCTTGCGAACAATGCAGAATTTTTAACTAACATTCTAGTCCGGTCTGACATCTCGGTAAATGTTTTTTAAATATTCATTCTGCAAACATTTAAACACAGATGGGCTGTGTTTATTTAAACCAAAAGTTCGATTGGTTTTTTATTGTCGCCTTCGTTTATTATAAATTGACGGAAATAAAGCAGAAATGTAAATTTATAGATGTAAAAATGTATTTATTTTTCACTATTTTGCTGTATAAGTCAATACTTAGGCTCATCTGGACCTATGATATTGAACTGTGGGGTACTACTAGAATATTTAATATAGATATCCTCTAGAGGTTCCAGAATAAAGTGTTGCGAGTCAACGTTGATGCCCCATATTACGTGTCCAACAACAAACTGATTCAACGCGATATCCCCATAGAATCCATAACGAATGTGATTCGAAGTACTAATGCAAAGTACCCTGAAAGACTATTAGTGCATCCTAATGCACTCGCCTAGGCTCAAACGCAAACTACCATACGAACTGGTTAATAGACAAATAGAGTTAATTTTAATAATTTCTAGAATAAGTTAAAATAGCCATTAGAATTAGGTAGGATAGACTTTAAAATAAGTTAGAATAGTATCTAGAATAAGATTTACTGAAGTGATCTTCTACATGTTAGGATGGTTATATTATATAACAGAAATCAAACAATAATACATATTGCCCACGGGCAGATTATTGGCGTTCCAAGAGATTGAGTCTTGGAATCGAACCAAACCGAAGCGGATCAAGAGAATCAAATCTTGTGATCTAGTATAGTTGTACAGTGCTCTTTCTGCATAGTAAAAACACCGAAAACTGCGAAAATTGTATTTTATTAGGGAGTAAATAAGAGCCAATGGGTCTTCCTAGATAGGTACTTAATTTTAAGTCTGAAGAGTCAAATTGTTAGTCGACAACGACTAGTAACTATTTATTAATTTAAAAAATCTTGGATGTAACCTTTATTTCATCCACAACGATGAAGCTGAAAATCCTTTTGTGCAACAAGAATTGTGCTTTTTACATTGCCAATTATATAAATGGTTTGAAAACCATCAAGACTTATTTGTAAATTCAAACCTTGTGTTTGAAAATTTTGTACACATATCGATTGTTTGCATAAGAAATTTATAAGAGTTGTACTACTGGAGATCAATTGAATTACTACTACTGCTTGGAACAACTTATCTATAATAATACAAGTAGTATTCTTGAATTAACATATTAGGAGTTTAAATATTTCAACTAATAAAATTTCATAATAAATTATTGTTCTCTAATAAATAATATGATACATTTAATTCCTTCTAGTACCGGATATTACGCCTTGATTACTCTCCAGTTATATTTGTAACATTAATACATAATTCATTAGTGTAAAGTTACGTCTTCCTAATTATTCCCACGCCTTTTACTAATTTCCCGAAGTTGCTTTTAATAAAATGGTTTCTTTGAAGGCGTCCTATTTATGTATATTTACAAAACCCATTAGTTTCGGTTATAAATAGCTAGCGCATGTATGATTTGTAATAAAAGCACACAAATGTGCTTCCAGCTTCCTTGCATAATTCAAATATTAATGCTAATTCTTCGTACCGTCATTGCTACAGCTTCCATACTAAATTGATATCATTATCCTTGAAAATAGGCTTTCCTTTCCCGAATTAATCGTAATTAAATAAAACGCCTTTTAATTGTAATTTGGATTTCCCCTTTCTGCTTTCTTATCTCTGTTTCTTTGTACTCTATAACACTTTGATAACTTCATTCGGGAGATGCTGTTTGAGCCCCAATAACTTTTCCATCCCATTAGTCACCTCTCTCTTGTTATCCAGTAACGAAATAATTGCCTTTTGTTATTTCTTTACCAGGAAATACTGTGTGACTGTGGATTAGTCGTTTGTGAAATCGATCGGGTGTTTGAATAAAAAGTTACTTAACATATGTATATAGTTATGAAACGTGTATTAGTTAAAAACAAAATATTATTTTATTTAATATATATATATATATATATATATATATATATATATATATATATATATATATATATATATGTATATATATATATATATATATATGTATATATATATATATATATATATATATATATAATATACAAATTTATAAAATGCGGTTTATCTTTTCTTAGTGTTTTTTTTTCATTTAAAATTCTTGTCAAATGCAATCGCAAAGTAGGTTATTACAACCAGTTCAAAATTGCAAGCTACATAAATTATTTGGGATTTTCGTTAATATTGGCTTTTATTTTTAAAGTTCCCGATAAAAATACTAAACTTTGTGGACAATCTATATAACAGAAAGAACAAATAAACAAATAAAATAAGGTCTAGTATGAGGTATTTTCGGGTCCACTTATTATCCGATCCAATTGATTCTAGTTGCTAGATCTTGTATTTGATAATCCATAAAAAGTTACAAATCAATAAGTAAAATAAATAAGAATTACCAACATCAGGTGTGTTCCTCTAAAGCTATTATCGGATATTATCTAAAATTTAGTCCACAATATATAACCTATGTAAAAATAACAAATTAACATGGAGAAATATTAATTTACTATCATTGTAAAAGAATAACGAAACAAAAATAATAAATTCATACTCACAATTGATTTTAGTGACTAGTCATATATGTTAATTGAGTATCGCACGAAATGGCGTTCTCGACATTTAAAAATATCTCGGCTGGAGTTCCACAAGATAGCGTCTTAGGACCTCTCCTGTATCTGCTCTACACTGCTGACATTCCAGCAACAAAAGAAACACTTCTTGGAATCTTTGCTGATGACACAGTTATTATGGCAAAAGATATATCTCTGCCTAGGACAATAGAAAAAGCGCAAGTGGCAGTCAACAAAATCTACAAATGGACAAAAAATTAGAAAATTCAACTTAATAGCTCCAAATCTGTCCACGTTAATTTTGCATTGATGCGAAATAATAAAAACTTAATTATATCACTTAATGGATGCCCGATTCCTCAAGCAGAATCAGCAAAATACCTTGGAATCCATCTTGAGGGTAGATTAAATTGGAAGCATCACGTTAGACAAAAAGCAAAACACATTAGAACCATATAATACTGGTTAGTCGGAAGATACTCTCAACTTGATCTAAAATCAAAGAGGTTGATCTATAATACAATTATAAAGCCTATTTGGACCTATGGGGTGCAAATATGGGGTTGCACTAAAATTTCAAATCAGTTAGTCATACAGCGCTGTTAAAACAAGGTTCTTCGATTGATTACCAATGCCTATCGCTATGCAACCAATGAAGAATTGCACGATGACCTGGAAATCAAATGGATTTCCGAGGTTGTGCAGGATTTCGCCTTGAAACACGAAAAAATATTACTAAATCATACTAACGTGGAAGCAATACAACTGCTGGACAGCGCGCAGGATGTCAGGAGATTGAAACGAACAAAACCATACGAACTTGTGTGAACATTTAGTGTGTATTATGAGTGTAAACTATAGCTATAAGTTAATAATTAATAAATAATTATAATTTTATAATTAAGGAATACATACTGATGTATTTTCTCACACTCGTCTTGCTTGTTAATTAATCCAAGCACATAGGAAAAGTAGTAATAAATTAATTGTAATAATAATAATAATTAAGATTGTACTAAGCGTATCTAATAAAGATGTTAATGATGAAAAATATATGTTAATTTATTTATTCGTCTTATTGATGTCCACGGAGAGGTATCTATAATTAGAGAGGTGTTTATAATATATTAGAAGGTCGATAAGTATTTCATATGCGCCAGAAGACATATTTGACCATTAACTCAATTCTAATATTTCATAGAGAACTTAGAGGTGTAGTAAAACATATACCCATTACCAAATCCCAATATGTCATTTAAGAGCTCATATTTGTCACAAGGCATATACGCTTGACTAAGTTATTGCTGCGAGCTCAGAGGCTTCACAAAGCATATACGCTAGTTTCAATTATCGTTGACAGCTACCTGTAAGGTCAGAATCAGGTACGCAAGAAAAGAATCAGACAAGTAAAACTTAAACCTTCGTAATTCTACATGCTAATTCACTCCTAATAATTGTTTTCATTAATGCTATTCATCTCATTGAACCAGAATTAGAATCAAACAGGAAGAAGCTTATTCTACAATAAAAGAAGCTAAAGGAGGTGTACCACAAGGACTTGTACTGGGGCCAATGCTTTATCTACTCTACACTTGTGATATACCACAAATGGAGAATATTACGATAGTCTACATTTGCTGATGATACTGCGATTATAGCTGTCGGAGACAATAGTGAAGAAGCCTCACGAACATTACAGCAAGCAATTGACAATATAAATAATTGGACACAAGTTTGGAAAATTAGAATTAATGAAAGTAAATCTGTACATGTGCAGTTCACGTATGTAATATAAATACATTAAATAATACTATCAATGGATCTTGATGCAAAACTACGCTGGAAGGAACATATAAAGAAAAAAAAGAGCTGGAATTGTAATATAGGACAATATATTAGGTAATTGGAAGAAAATCACAATTATCAGTGCATAATAAATGGCTATTATATAATCAAGTACTGAAACCTATATGGATATACGGAGTTCAATTATGGGAAAGTTTTGCAAAGAGTAACATAAATAAAATACAATTTTTTCAGAACAAAGTCCTGAGAGATATTGTGGGCGCACCCAAATACTATAGGACTTATTACCTACACTGAGACCTTCAGATACCCACAGTCAGTCAAGAAATCAAGAGAATTGCAAGGGGGCATGAGGAAAGACTCCATTCTCATGAGAATGTTGAAATATTGCAGCTTTTGGTAACCACCAGAACAGGACACAGACTCAAAAGAATCAAACCATCTGATCTTGTGTAGTGTTATGTAGTGAGGTGCATGTAATAAAAAATACTGCAGTGACATGTATAAATATTATTTCACCAGAGACTGAAATAGGGCCGATGGGCCCTCCTAGTTATATACCTAGAGGTTAGACGGAAACGACTAGTAACAATGTAAAAATTAAATTAAAAAAAATCTCAATAACGCCTTTCTTTTTGATGCCCATCATGTTTATATTTTGTTTTCTTCCTTCCACTTCTTGTTGATGGGGGTTGTTTTGCAGTGTCCATACTTAAGGGAAAATGATTTCCACCAATTGTGATCAACTTCCAGTTGTCAGAATCATTTGTTCGGTCAGGAAAAACTTGCGTAGGTAAACATCCATCTTCCTCCTCTGCCAGTGGTTCTAAACAGCAAATAGTCGATCAAGTCTAACATATATATTAACACTATTCTTTATATGAATACTACGAAGTATGTATGAACAATATGTTAAATAAGGCAATAAATAGTGCTAATAAAGTGTGCTACAATCACAACGTAAATATTAAGAGAAATATGTGTTCGACGCTCCAAGTGCGTCGTTATGTAGTTGATGCCAAGGATAGAAAGAAATGAAAACTTAAAATTATTTGCTTATCAGCTTATTGGCTTCTCAATTCCTTATTGCTACTTCCTATAGTCAGATAAATATCTCGTTTATTTTTACCTTTAAAGCAAGAAATTGTATCTGTTTCCTTGAAGATATATGCAGTTTTAAAAACAATAGAAATATCTTGTATCAATTCAAATAGACCGGGTAAGAGCTCTTAGTCACGATTTATGTTGTTCATATATTCACTTCTTAGAGTGGGAACAATACTGTACAGCGAAAATCAACTGCACTCGCTTAGTCTTATGTAACACAGTATCGGAGATTTATTGTTGCCGACGCCAGGACCACGAAAACCGTGCAAAGCTTGGAAGGGACCGGGGGCCTACGACTTCGATATGAATATATGAGAGAGTTGCACGAGGTGATATATCGCTGTTTGCCAGCCATTTCTCACTGTATGGCACGACTCCAAGAACGTTACGATAGAACGTGTCCGATGCAAGTTTTTTACCCTCTCGTTTAATTTCGACGACATATATCAGAATTAAAACGGAAAATGGCTGAGGTGTATATCGTAAATCATTGTCCGATAACAATGCCATAACGGAAGCAAAATAAAGAAGGATTTGTTCGTAGATATGTAATAAATCAACAAAGAACAATGCTCTCTTTTTGATTCCCAGATATAGAAGTCTACATATTTGCTATGTACAAGGGTATTTAGTAAATTTTCGAAACACCACGTATTCGTCAGTGGTATAAGACTATAATTACAATATAATTTCGTCGGCTTGGTTGGCGCAGTGATCAAGGCAACAGGGCGGTCCTCCTGATGTTGCGATAGTTGCAGGTTCGAATCCTGCTCGTGCTTGGTCGTAAATTTTTGTTTGTGATTGTTTAATATTTGTGATTGTCCTTACGCAAGAGTGAAAAAAAATGATCCCAGTCACGCCAGTGACCAGGCTGCGTAAGACTGGCTATATCATTAAGTAATGCAGGAAACCGTGGTTCGGAGCCCACTTTGAACAGCAGGTCTCGTCCAAATAAACCCTGGTTGGTAAAAGGAGGCTCTACAATATTAAAAGGGCAATACAATTTGGATTTATCTACTCGTTTTTTGTTTAAAAGCTGTTTAAATTTAGCCGCAACATTAAAAAGATTATATTCTTAGTAATATGGTTTTAAATGTTATGGAAATTCACGCCAATATGACAAAGGTGTCCAGAAACAATGCTTTGTAAGCAGTGAGGTTTGTTTAACATTATTTCCAAGTCATCTACATTTTTTATGCAAAAGGAATTTTAATAGTTAATTACCGTCAAACTACTAGAGCAATAAACAGTGAGGCATCAGAGTTTTAGTGTTTTAACAATTGATTGTACGAATTCGTTCCGTTCCATTTCAGAAAATTAAATTATGAATTGTTTCAACATCCTGCTTTAGATGCATCTTAAGTTTTGACTCCTCTGATACCTTACAAAAAATTTATTGTAGTGGAAGGATATTTTGTTGGAAGTTACTGATTTAATTCTCCAGTATTTACATATATATTAGCCGCGCCAATAACTTGGGTTTTAGTGACTAAATATAATACTTAACGTGGACAATAGACTGTCCTGTAACCAACTTTGACATCATATCGGAAAGCAGCGGACGCTGTAAAATCTCGTTGCTGACATGGGTGATATAATGATTACCTTGCCTGTAAATTACCTCTTTACAAATTAAATTACCTTCCTTGGCGCGATGCATTTTTTGCAATCATTTGTGGAGCTTCCCCAGCATTTCACTTTTATTCATTCGTTTCAACAAAACTCTCAAACGTCAGTTCATGCGGAAACCTACTTTCCTTAGTTTTTCAACAATTTGCTAGCCATGGTCAGAAATTTATATATATATTTCTGCAACAAACATGAGTATACCTATTTCGTCGCTGACATTCGGTTGACAAATACCCATCACCACTAATCATCTCTTTTTCCCTTGTCATCGCTTTTGAGTGAGTGAATGAGCAAACGAACTGTACCTTTATATTTACAGTATATTATGTTGTTGTATAGACTGTTACGCGCTATCTAATAAGTAATACTAGAAATATGCAACCTTTTATTAGGAAACCCCGAAATTCCCCTTTCCCCAACCTTAATTACATCTCAAGCAACGTTAATTACAGTTTATTAATAATTCTATATGTAATGAAGATAACAATTTTTTTTCTTCTAAATTAATAAACGCAGAAGGGATGTTTGAATTGAGTGGAACGATACTCACTGAAACAAATTTGGTTGTAAAAATGATTTTATATTTCAACATAATTTCCTTCAACTTATCCCACGTTATGAATCTGAAGAAGTTTTTTTTTTGACGGAACAACGGTTCATATTTTAAATATATATCTTAATAACGACTTTTTTAAGTCTTGCTTAATGCGTTCGGACCGGTATGGTCTCATGGTTTCATCTACAGTGATCTAACAATTCACATTTTGGTGTTTATTCTTTTTAAGTCATACTAGAACGTGCTTTTTGTTAGCGAATTCGCAGTTATTTTTGATAACTTTAAATCAAATCTCGAAATTTTGGCAAGGAAGTATTAACATGGCACAGAATTCTTAATTATACTGTTGACGAAAGATGGTGGTCGTCAAACTTAACGAATAAACAGTTAATTTAACACATGGGCTGAAAAGTCTAGGCCTAACACATAGAGGGACAGTACTTTTATTATTTTCACAAAAATTTCGTGTTTTAATTTTAGACTGCTTCTTGATGGGAAAAATACCGTTCAAGCGGAGCAATGGCTTGAAAGGTGTTATAAGGACTCTGCTCCATCAGAAACAACAATAAAACATTGGTTTGCGGACTTCAAACGTGGTCGTAGAGGTCAACAAACAAAAAACACATAAAAAAATCCACAAAATCGTTTTGAATGATCGAAAAGTGAAGTTGCGTGAGTTAGCTAATATAGTAAAGATATCTAAAGAGCGTGTAGTTTTTATATTGCATGAGCATTTAACTATGAGAAAACTCTGTTCAAAGTGGGTGCCGCGTTTGGTCACTGCTGACCAAAAACGTGTTGATGATTCTGTGCAGTTGTTTGGCCATGTTTAAACGTAACAAGCCGGAATTTTTGCATCTATATGTGACGTGACAACATGGATCCTTCGTTTTATTTCGGAATCAAAACGATCGTCATCTGAGTGGACAGCAACTGGTGACTATTTTGAGGCAAAAGGTAAATCGTTCTACAGAAGTGGTATTGAAATATTATAGCGAGGCTGGAATGATTGTGTGACTTTTGATGAATATTGCGTAGATGAATAAAACTAATTTTGAACAAAAAAAACGCATTTTGTTTATTACGCCCGGGACTTTTCAGTCAATATGTTATAATACAAATTATTTCGATAGTGTTTTTCACAGTTAATCATGTTTTGCTTCAGAATAATTAATTTTAATTTGGTTTATTTTTTGTTCCAGGTAAATCTCGACTTTTTCAATTGCCTATCGTTCAAATCCAACTGGTAAGTTGTAAAGTGTAATTTCACTATTACCTCGGAACCGAGGAAAGTTCGCCTTTCCATCGCCATACGGAATCTCCCGGAAAAGCGCTGCGCCCCTTTAGAGGACCGCATTTATTTTACGTCGACGTTTTTCAAATGGGACAAAACAAATTGCAGCCGCACACAATTGTGACATTTACTAAATAAATCGAGTTTCGGCTGCATACGTTTGCCGGTTGCTCCTGTCCTTCCCACCGTTCTGAAACTAAATAACGTGAAAAATGCATTGGAGCGAAACAGGCGACCAGCCGGTATTGCATGAGGCAACCAGATGTGAAATTCCTGCATCTTTCTGACACTCCAAGATCTGGCGGGAACTGGCTGTGGCCGGTGACAAACTTCCGACCGAGTCTGTGCATGATTTACTGCTGAAGTATAAGATTATATCGGGTGAAATCTTGTGGAAACACACCAAATTCTCCTCTAGTCAGAAATAACAATGGAATTCTTATATCGCTTTTATTTAAAGTGGCAGTCGCAAAAATTGTTTTGTAATCACATTATTTTTTCAAAATTTTTTTTTTTAATATTAAAATATCTCTATTTTTAGAATCCGTACCTGTAGGGTATTATCCAATTTCAGACACAAAATAGATATGGTTAATTTTGTCTATTATGAAAATTGAAAATATATCTTCGATAATCCAATTTGGTTTATATATTATGTCCAATATTAATATAAGCTGATGCTTTTAGGTGAAGATATAATTTAGTTTTAATTCAATTTGTTGTGTGTGTATCTGAAACCTTCATTGGAGATTTGAAGTTTGCTGATATAGAAAGTATCCCACATTTACACAGTATTTAAAGTTGCCTCTCTTTCTGAGTTAACGTATTGGTACTAAAAAAACAGTTTCATTACTATTTTAATACTGACATTTGGGATTAGTAAAACTGGGACGTATACGTTAGCCGTCCAATAAGAAACCCTTCAAACATTAACATTAAAGCAGTACGTGTTGCCTAAATTTCGAGAATACCAATTTGGTGTCATGAATAAAAATTGAAAGTGTAGTTCTGTACAGTTTATACTCACTAAAAATATGTATCTTCATGTTTACTATATTCAATCAACACAAGAATTAAACCATAATTACCATACACAATGTTCTCCTCACAGTTCATTTAGAGCGCAACACATGGTTATTACTCTCTATTAAATCGCCTCGGGTACATTTGTAACCTGGTCCTTGTTGGAGCGCCAGTTTTAAATATGTGTCATTTCGACTAAGTATGAACAATTTTTGATTTAATTTCTACCGAATAAATCGCATTTGCGCGAAGTTTTTGTAGAAAAAGGCGACTGAAAGTCATCGGATGTCGTGTAAAGGGTATGGCAACCACGCTCCAACGATATCAACATATGAATCCTGTTTTGGACATTTCGAAAGTGGTAATTTTGACACCGAAGACAAAGAACGTTAAGGTATTACTCAATGAAACCATCAGTGGGGATCGAAGCCAAGACACGACGATGTTATTCTTCAACATGACAAAACTCGAGCGCATGGTGTGAAATCGTTGAAAACATGCATATTCTGAAGAGCTTGCTCCTTCTGACTATTAATTGTTCCGACATATAAGTCATGACTTGTCTGAGTAGCGCTCCACTTCTTATGATGATGAGACAAAAAGAAACGAAACAAAAAATGACTCGATTCGTGGATATCCTCAAATGATACATCGTTCCCGAGATAGAATCTGCAAATTAACTAAAAGATAGGAAAAGTAGCGCATACCGCATATATCATATCGAAAAATTTCCTGTCCCCTGGCTCCAGAAACCAACAAATCTCGGTCTCCATTTCGATCGTAGGTTCCAGTAGTTATGTCAAATCTAGCACGCTAATTGCTAAGACAATGGTGTGTATAGCATTTTATTTCCACTACTCTACAGAAAAAGCAAACTCCCAATCCCACAGAAAGCAACCCTGTACAAAATGGTGGTTCGGCTAGTCTGCCTCTATGGAGTACATGTGTGGTACAAGTACATCTCTGAGAGACAACTTACACTACTCCAAGTGTTCCAATCCAAAAAAGTCCGGTCGTTACTCAATTTCCAATGGTTTATGAACACCCATCTCGAATCAGGCATCCCATTTGTGGTAAACTTTACGAATATAGTCAGTGTGAAGTTGTCCCTTGGTACCTTACAACATATAAATACATCAATTCGCACCATTCGCCGCTGGTAACTGAAATACGGCAATCCCAGTCGTGCCCCATGGTCTCTGTCTCTCTAAACCCAATTTTCATAAAACAACATCAGTAACAGACGATTTGGTACTAGCTGGTCAACTTGGTTCACATAAAAAAAAATAGTTGATCACATAATTATTTTAAAGTAGCAATAATTATTTTAAAATTATAAATAATTTGAAACAATTAAATATATATTATCATCGATCACAGCTGATGATAATAACATTGAACAATTACTTTGAATAATCGTACATAAACCTTCGGCATCTATGGATACATAAAAATATTTGTTTAAATATTGTCAAATACAGAAAATTAAAAAATCTAAAATTCGCAACAATCTCACTCCTGATTTCCCAATGTAATACTTTTTCGTATTATTAAAATTTTTCCAGAATTGCTGGCTAATTTTTCTCCGATATACTCTTAAATGCTCTGCCGACACATAGGAAATACGATGAATAATTTCGCAGTTTGTTCGAAAGTTCGTTTTAAAATATTCATTTTAAATTGCCACGTCAGCAGTACTTTTTTGTACGTTTATTTTTTTTAGTTCGGAAATGCCATCGCACACAAGTCGTGGAAGACTCGTAAATTGAGAAAATTATATTTTTCGTATGCCTGCTACGTGTACTACCTCCTGCTCTATGTTAAATGTATATTTGAAAGGACGGCTTCGTAACTATTTTAACATAATTTTGCCCAATGCATATGTAATACTAACAAATATAGATATAGTAGTATACAGGGGATAGGCAAAAGACACATACATAATATTTATTTATTTTTAAGCTGTTGAACAACCATTTGCTTTTAAAATTCTTCACGGAATAGATTCGTAGAATGTCTGTATAGTTTCGAACTGAATGTCGTCCTATTCTTGTACTTAAATTATGTTCTCATTCTTTACTCTAAAAGTCGCCTTCATGTTTCAATTATGTTAAGGTCCAGCAATTGTTCTAGTCAGGGAAGTTATTTAATGATATTCATCTTTGAATGCAGCAGTGTTTGGCAGTAATACACCAGTAAAAGTAAGAACTTCATCATCGAGAATGTCATATCTCCAATATAACGCAGCATATATTCTTCCTATCATCAAGTGTTGAGGTTTTATGATCGTTGCACTACTTCTTTCGCCGCCTAGCGTTTCGCAATCGTAGCCCATTCATGAATGTTAGATTTGTGGAGAAGTGTTCAGGAGACTGATAATCTGTTTACTTTAGGTTTCGCCCACTATTCCTCTTTGCGGATGATATTTTGGTAATTCAGATATTTATCTATCCCCTATATCTATGATAATTTTTGTATGTGTATATGTTTGCCCAATATGTGATTTACATATGAAAACATTGAGAAAAGTTACAGAGAGTTGAAATGGTTATTAACACTAGCCAAAAATTGATGGAGAATATATATATATATATATATATATATATATAGTAGAGATATAGAGAGAGTAGAGAAACATGTTGAGTATTGGAGTATAAACTGCTGAATCTGAAATCTAAAACATATTTAACTATAGTAAGTCTAAAATAAAATTGAGATTTCTAAAAAATAGCACACAATATTGTCCTAATCTAATGCATCTGTGAATATATTTTCATATAAGACGTACCAATGTACACCTTAGATACTAGACAGTGAAGTGTTATCCTCTAAATTCGCTAAAAATTTTGCTTATTACTACATTTTCCACTCAGTACTTTATCTAATGACTTCTAATAGTATCATGCAGCTCTTAAATACAATCTAAAGACGTCGTTGTGTTTGCTGGAAAATATATTTTTTAATGTCCATAATTGTTCACGATAAAGCCTAAAACTTAAACTTCTTATACAGTGATATGGACATTTATATACTAACACATTAGTGTTAGCATCATATTGATATATTACCGATAATAAGATAGATTATGATATAAGCGCGACTCGGCGCTAATACAAAGTTTATCTCAATATATTGCATAACACTTGAAATTCGTCAAAATAAGCTCTTTAAACGACGATACAATTTATTTTCATAGCGTTACTACGAAGACTGAAATCTATATCATCTAGCGTCTTCAGATCATATCTCCGTTTGATTGAGGAAAACAAGAGATCCGACGAGTTAAAGTCGAGTCTGTAAGGAAGATAAGACGCTTGCTGTCCTGAATTTTTGCTGGCCTGCTTCCTGGTATATTTCCTTATCATAACCAGAGTCCCAACGCTGGTTCTTTTGCCATTTTACGTAAAATATGATAGAGATCCGTTAATCTGGAAAACATTAATTCATTTCCAAGAGAGACAGAATGAATGGCAAACTTTAAAGCTTGAGCTCAATATCTTTATCTCTAAAGAATCGGGGTTAATGTTATGACCGCAATAGAAAAATCCAATAAATTCAAACATTTAACGCACTGATGTTTAAAGCCACATAAAAACATCGTGGTTTTACCATTAGGAAGGAAAATAAAATTCATCACAATCGAAATTCCGAAATGAAAACTGACCGTCGTGTAAATTCGGCCAAATATTCACCCGGACAAAAGGAGAGTAAAAGAAAAAACGGGAGAGTAAATTAAGCGGTAATAAAACGGACGAAATCAGAACAACGGTCGGCGAAAGGCCGCTATCTTATTTTGTAAGAGGCCACGTGACCAACGTTCTTTTTTTTTCCTTATCTCGCTCTCGCCGAGATCTATCATTAGGTTGGCAGTAGCGCTGGTTCAGATCGTGACTGAAGAATTATTATTAGACGGTCGACCGTACCAGTTCTTGTACAATCGATATAATTGAGTGCACGCCTACGTTGCTATGATATATGCTCGAAATACGTCCGAAGTTATGATCGAGCAGCTCTTGTCCTTAACGGTAGTCATCAATCAATCATTTTTCCGTACATACCGTATAAAGTCCTGAGTCATGTGCGAATTACAAAAATCTTATTGCAAATATTGATAATCTTATAAAAAAAATGAGGAAAAAATTTAATCTTATATTTTATAGAAATAATAAGTTTTCCTGGGTTTTTTTTCATATTTTTTCAATGTCCACCTCTTGGATTTTTTAGTGACTCTACCTATAGAATAACGTGGGTTCCGAAGCACGGTTCTCGGCATTAAGCCAGAAATCATAAGAAATCATGCCAGAAGACATCCGGTCTTACCCAGCCTGGTTACTGGCATGACTAGGATTTTTCACTCTTGGCTAGAACAATCACAAATATAAATTTTACGACCTTGAACCAGCAGAATTCGAACGCGCGGCTATCACAAGAGTAGGAGGACCGTCCTGTCGCCTTTACCACTGCGCTACCAAGCCGGTTTTTCGTTTAGCACAAATGTTCAAACTTCATATGTCTCATCTTTAAACTTTTTAGCCTAACAAGGGCATTCTTTGTCAACAGAAACATCAAAATCGAAACCAACAACTTTTTTGTTTCAATTATCCTTGCGAAATATTCATTTTTATCATATTTTTGTGTCCTTGGCTTTGTTTGTATATATTGAGACTTCAGCTCTAAATTTAGTATTGCATAATCAACGCGCTTCAACAATAGCAAATCAATATATCTTCCTTTTCTTCTTTATTGAACGTACAATGCTTATTTGGAGACATTATAGTGAGAGTCTCAACAGTTAAATAACGTAATATTTCCGAACAAGTCACAAATATATTTTCGTAATCAAATGGATATAAGTTAGTTTTTACTACTTCATAAAAAAGTGTAATTTTTTGATCAGAATTTTATATTAACGTTTTCTTTAGACCTAGAGGATTAATATTTAATTACTAAACCATAATTTTAAGTATTCGCTTATATTGAAATGGGAAAGAATTTTAAATGTATTTTATTTTTTATTTAATTTTGCCGGAAGGCTGTCTCACTGTCATTAATATTAAATTGTTTTGATTAATTTCTAATATCTTTCACAGCCTATAAATCAGGGAATATTCGACAGAACTCGACGGTATATAGATTTTGTCAATAACTATTGTTTCTTATATTTGAATAAAGAATTTTTTTAAAGAATTGGAATATTGGTGGTTTACATGTTACATGTATATTGGAATAATATTTTTGAATTTATTGAATATCTACAAATTCCTAGTTAAAACAATATATAATTTAAATAATTCAGGGAACTGTAAGAAATACTTTTATTTCTTGGTAAATAAAATATAAGTGTTCAATAAAATTTATAATGGTCACTATCTTGATAATATATAAGGTATTGCAACAACATTTGGCAATCAATTACGTCAACAACATACTCTTCGGGAAACTCTAAGAAACTATATCACTTCTAGTCATGGTGCCGGCCTTTATATCCAAAAGTGTACATCTCAGCATTCCCATCGCCCGATCCCGATAACACGCCCGAATTAGCGAATGAGTAATCAGGTGCCATTTACGTAATTCCTCAACAATTCTGCTCCATATTTTCTTACAGAACATAGTTTTGTTCTTGAAGGGGGATTTGAAGAATGTGGTACGATAGGCGGCAAGAAACATTGTAGCATAACAGTAGTCCTTGTTGTAGGTGAATATGATTGAATTTGTTTAAATGTTCAATTTTTTTAATGATATTCAGTTCACTAATGTGAGTAAAATTTATAGATTTTCTGGAGACTGAGTTGAAATATGAAGAAAAAATCCAAATTCTTTTAAAATCGATCTCTCTTTCTCTAGCGATAGTGTCTGAATGTAACCTTATAATTACACCCCGTTATTTTATATTTAAAAGTCTTTATTATTGTCTAACTTTTAATCTATTTGATATTTTATCAAGTTTTGGGGTATATTCGGTCTTACTAGTTAGTAAGTTGTTGAATTTTGAGTCTCATCTGCTCAACCATTTGGTTAACGTGAAATTTAAATGAACGATCTAAAATGACTTCCCATAGTTTTCTTTTCCAAATGAAGTTACTAAATTAAGAAATGATATAACCACTTAACAAAATAATCTAAAATTTTACATTAAAATTAATTTAAATAATGACATGATAATATAGATAGATTATAGAAGATGAGACATGATAATAACAAATGAAACTATTCGATGGAGTTATATTTTTGAAAATTTTAATCAGCTAAATAAATAATTTTTTTCTAATATTCCATATATTACACTGTTTTCTATTAGTTTATTTTTAATATTTTTTATTTATTATTGTTATTATTAATACTATACAATACTTTTACCATTGTGATAATAGTATTTTGTATATTAAATGTAAGGTCGTAATCTAATAATAATATAAACGACAACAATATTCTTATGAGTTGATTAATGTCGGCCACTTTTTGAATATGGAAAATGTCCATTTAGTCGTTATTCCCTACAGTTCTATTTTGGTATCCAATGGTATTCCGTATAAAATATCAGTGGTAAATTTGTTTGAAACAAAATGCAAAGATATCCTTCCATAATAATTTTTTTTTGTCGGTTATAGTTATAAAGCATAGCTATCGTTGAGAAACTATAGATTACTCTATCGAAACAAACTATCAAAAATAAAACTGAAAGTACGCTATTAGGCATGCCTAATTATTATTTCCGTTATAAATGCAGCTTTGTTCTACTTCAAGATACTATATTACTGTATCATAAATCTTGCGTGAAAGTTAAATAAACTAGTTTCAAATAATTGATCTAGTGAACGTTATCTCTCCGATATCTATTCGTAATGATTTAGAAAAATGATAATAATTAGATATTATTAATGTCTTAATTTTTACATTCCTTTATTTATAACAGTAACAAAATAAAGTTATATTCAGGGATATCAAATCTAATCGATTTAATTTACATATTGAAAGTTGCAAAACGGATATACCAGTTTTAATAGGACGCCAACTTTATATTTTTCATAGCACAATTCATTTATTTACTGCATTAAAAGATTCATTTAGTTTTCATGATTATTTTGAACATTTTCATCATTATCATAATTTTCCAATATATGATAAATATTTTATAAGTGATTCAATATTTTGTTGATAATATTATTACTGATATCATTCTTCGCTGTGCGGTATATTTAATATGGGAATGGATGCCATTACCGTAATCGATGGGGGACAAACAAGAAATTAGTGCTTCAAAAGTATCATTATCCAAGAACATTAAGAATGCCTATCTAATATACTAACATAGCATTAACCCTGCGGTTTTCTGTTCATCGAATGTTTAAGGAAAACTTAGACAAGGTAAATTCACTTCGTTATAGCGAAACGCATTTAGCAGTTGCACGATTTAGTTTACCCTTTGAGATACAAACAGTTACAGAGATGTGTAACTGTAAATGATCGAATTACCTTATGTGCTTGTAAGTGTAAACATCATGTCGGTATGATGTTACTATATACATTATAGACGAGGTACAAGCTAGATATATATGAACAAATATTGATGGATGCAATTGCCAAGAAAATCAATAATTTGTTTTCTATACTTTGGAAGGAGTATTCGTAGCAAAACTGTACTGTAATTGTATGTACTCGCTGTATTTGTGCGCACTTGTATTGTAATTGTGGATTCGCTCATTAAATAAAATAAATAGTCGTACACCAGTTAACATCGAATAGAACATTCGAATAATGAAAATGTAGAAGAAACGGACGACCATTTCCTCGATATATTTCTTCCATGAACAACTTTTTTGTTGGGTTTGACTTATATAATCGGTTTCTGTTCGGCTTTTAATTTAAAGTATGAGAAAAGCTGTCAGCCGAAGCTGTAAATTGAAGCAAGACATCAATTGATTTATTTTATCAGTGGTGGCTGTAAGATAACGAGTATAACAAATTATATTTAATGTAAATCTGAACTTTTTACACAAATCTCATTGGCCCAAAAATTTGAAATAATAATGGAGCTAATCCAGGACGAATAATCCTTTTCCCAATGAGCTGTGGTCGACACTCTCGCTTCTATTCGATTTTGTACCACTTTTTAGACTCGATCGGTGAAATGACAGACAAAATCGTTTTAACGCCCTCTAAAGTCGTACTCAAATATAATTGTTTTATTGTTAACTAATGCAATACCAACTGCGGTGTGTTGTATTGAACAATTCAAGATAAAATGAATTTACTGATGAATCGAACGGTCTAATAAAAAAATATTAAAATCTTGATTTTTGTTTGACAGTAAATTAAAACTCGTAAAAAATAAGATATCAGTGGCTACAGTGGCGGCTCCGGATAAAAATTTGAAGGTATTCTGCAACTTTTACAAAAAAATACCCATTTTTTATACATTAACTCATTGTTACGTTTTTTGTTCACAAATTTGGTAATCACTTTGTCATTAAAATTGTCTATTTTGAAGATAAACTGTTTTTCAATAGACAACATGGAAAGAGCAGTTGAACGATCTTCGGTTATTGAATTTCTAAGAAACGTTTTGATGCGTATTAATATTTAGAAACACCTTTCGGCTTCAATGTGTTTCCTAGATTGTTTGCTGTTAAATAGTGCACCATTTAACGTTCTCAAGCAATCATTTCTTGACTAAATAACTGACGGTTCAGTTCGAAATCATTCCTTATCAAGTTTGGAATAAAAGAAACGTATGGAAGTAAGTTTGTCGTCAGGAAATAACATCGCACACCTATTAAGCAGAAATTAGGTGATCAAATTTAGTGCTGCCTGGACGGTTGAATCTTTTTTTGTGGTGGCTCATGACTTATTATATATGACGCCTCACTAATGATGTTATCAGTATTCCGAACTTGAATAATACTGTGTTCAAAATTATCGATAGCATCTCTTGTTCCAGTAGGTTCAATTTTTCTTCGCTGTAGTTGGTTAAAATGATGGAAAAAAATTAGCCAAAAATTGAAGATCGAATCATTCAATGTACGGAGAATAGAGGCTCCTACAATACAGACAGTGTGCTGAAGAACTTGTCTTCTATTTCATCTATACACTCTATGGGGTGGTTTTGATTTTCTTACACAATATTGAAGTTCCAGCAGATTGGAGCGCCGTAGGGGATCATTCTGTTCACAATTTTGTTCAACACTTCTATTCGTTGGGGTGAAATATTAAAAAGAGCCAGGAAGGAATCGTATTATATTGAAGGCATTGAATCAAATTTAATTCGTGCTCATTACAGTATGCATAGTGAGCAAAGGGATACTTTTTTAATCAATGCTTGAACGCCTGCGTCTTGGTCGGTCATCACCCCTGCTCCATTAAGGCTGTTTGCGATCAGTTTTATGGATTAATTTTGACTTAAAAGATCTATAAGGCTTAAGATTCTTTTAACAACTGTTTTTGCATCACATTATTCAGGATTTGAGTATTTACCCTCAATGTTCATTATCATTTGTTCATGGCGAACGTCAAGCATACACTGTAACAGATTGTTCTGTATTTCTTTGGAGGTGTCTTTAAATACTGAAGCATTCTTTAGGTGCTCACTTAGAGTTGCATCTAGTTCAGCCAAAAAATTTATAAGTCAACGAAATATCCCCAGATTGTGGAAAGAATCGCTCTCGTCATGTCCCCTAACAGACAATTCAAACGTTTAACAAAATTTAATATAATTTATAATATTTGATAAAACGTACCTATTTTTTGACATATTTTCATTAACCTTTCTCTGTGTATTTATCCAATACATATAATCTAAATGAGCCATAATATTAGTTGGCTGAGTTGATATATTTAAAAATGTTCTTCACATTAATTAAATTAAAGACCACTTTTATAATCACAGTTGTTTTAGACCATTTTGGAAAGTTGGAGTGCCGCGTGGGTGTTTGAAGGAGCTCGCAGAGCACGATCGTGTGGCCCAGATAAATAAAAGCGATATAATGAGTCTAGTATTATTCCACTAGTTCACGTTACTTCCGTGATTCGCACTTACACTGCAGTTTTGTATACAATTATTATTCATGTATTTATTACAATAAGAATTCGCGAATGCTATATGGGAATTGTTTTTTGGTATGTAATAGAAAATATTTTAGTATATTAGTGAAATTACATAATTATTTTTGGGAGGTTCCTTAGTTTTTTTGGGAGCTCTGCAGCACCACAGCGCACCCGCCGCCACTGAGCAGTTAGATATAATCCTCAAAATTATTCGCTATCAAAAACACAAAGTCCGGATACCTGGTCCTAAACTCAGAATACTAAATGTCAATATATTTTCTAAGTAAATTGCAAAGATCATCATCGTTATGACGGGCGTATTTTAAAAGCGAAATTCCACTTTCTCTCTAGGAGAGAAGGCGAAATTTTAGCAAATTGAAGTTGGCAGGTTCACCTCGGCATTCCCTTCCATCTTTCCTATCCTTATATTTTATTTATTGTCCTATTATTCACATGTATTTTATTGAAAAGCCCATCGCCGTTGCTCTTCATATGACGGGCCTGTGAGATTCAATACACAGGGGACTGTCATTTGTCATCTGCATCTCTGGCTTCCCCGATATCTGAAATATTGCGATGGATGTCATTCGGAAAACACTCTCCGAATAACTAGACGGCGAACGGGCAACATCTTGAATCGCTCCATGACCCAGTTTACATCGAAAGAAACACACAAATTGACTTTCAGCAACGTAATGTATAAATCATAAATATATGATTAACCAAAAATGCAATATAATAAATAATACTTAAGAACTCATAAAAAGTGATACATAAAAGTTTGTCAGTTGTAAAAATGTTTATATCTACATATCGTTGTACTGTTTCATGTAAAAGTAAAATATTGCTGTTGTTCCTTAACTGTCATTATTTAAAATATTAGATATATTGTCATTAGCCACTACTTTTGTTATAACAGATCAATTGAAAAATCCCTGGCCTACCACATTTATTTGGCAAAACTAGTTTTTTTTTATTCAACAAAATTCCCTTCAAGGGTGATGCACTGATTATAACGACCCTCCAAATTTTCGATACAATTTTTGTAGTACGATTTGTCCTTTGCTTCAAAATAGGCCTGCAGGTGCATTGTTAATGAAAATTATTCCATGCGCATCCCAAAATACAGACGCCATAACCTTGCCAGCCGACTGGTGCATTATCCCACGCTTTGGAGTGGGTTCATCGTGTGCTGTCCACTCGGATGACTGTCGATTAGACTTCAGAGTGAAATGATGGAGCCATGTTTTATCCATTGTCACATATCGTCGCAAAACTCGGATTTATTATACTTGGTCATCTTCAAACACTGCTCTTAGTCATCAAGTCGTCGATGTTTTTGATCAAAAGTGAGCTCTCGCGGCACCCACCTTGCAAAGAGCTCTTTCATACCCAAATATTCGTGAATGATATGATGTACACATTCAGTTGATATCTTTAGAGGGTCTGCTATTTCATTCATTTTCAATGTATGGTCATTCAAAATCATTTTGTGATTTTTTTAATGTTTTTGTCGGTAACAACCTCTTTTGGCCGTGGACTGCGTTCACCGTCTTCACTGCTCACTTCATCACGTCTAAACTTAGCATACCAATCCTTGATGGTAGATTTTTCTGCGGAAGTGTCCGAAAACTCGGCATCAAGCCAAGTTTTTGCTTCAACTGTACTTTTCCCCTTCAAAAAGCAATATTTTATCAATTTTTTTTCACAATATCAAAAGTTGCTTCACTCAAAATACTGTAATTCACAAAGTAGTAGTCTGACAGCTGTCACATTTATACACGCATCTTTTAAAGGTTATGGTTAACTAAACAACATATTGATTTAATTCTGGTAGCGCCATCTATTTGTCACCCCGGGGACTTTTCAATTGACCTGTTATTACTTTTTTAAAAACCATTATGAGGATTCGAATGTTTATCTTTGAAAATAGTTTCATTAGAACATAGTTTCAGGTCATGTTACCTACTTTAGTCAATTTCTTTACGAAATGTTTCTCTATTAAAATAATCAGACACTCTTGTATTTATTTATTTATATAAAATATAGACATTTTTTATTGCTTTATTTGGGAAAGAGTTCTTAAATATACCAACAAAATGTCTGCAAAATCATTTTAAATCAAATCAATCTTATAATTTAATTACATGTTATGTACCTGGAGGTGCTGTAACCGTATTCGATATCAGTTTTTCGTTATCCCCAAGTCTCCTAAAGATTAAGGAAGAAAAGCAGGCAGGAGTCATATTTTCTTTATGAAGTTAAAATTTTAAATTTTTTTTAAAGGTTATGGTTAACTAAACAACATATTGATTTAATTCTGGTAGCGCCATCTATTTGTCACCCCGGGGACTTTTCAATTGACCTGTTATTACTTAGTTTCTACAAATTTTTCAACAAATATATTTAAATAAAAATATTGTCTTAGCCACTACTTTTACTATATCTGTAGCAGCATCTATTTTAGCAATATAATACTTTTCTTCTGACCAGAAGGCAACATCTAGCAAATGGAGCAGGTATAATGGAATAATCAACATTTCTATTATCCTGTTAGGATAATACTTTGTCTTATTGCTAATTATTTTGGCTCCCGTAAATCAACTGCAAGTGATGTCATTTAATGTGACAATATGTTCTTGCTTATATTTAACATTTAAATATATTTCTCACAAAAATTATAATTATCATCACCTTTAACTTAAATATTTTAAATATTTACAAAATATACTAAATATAGATAACACATTAACATTTAATTTGTTTTAAGTATCAGCAATCTCTAATTGAGTTTTTATTATAGTTTCCTTTAATTTTTTTGTTATAAAGGTGATACCAGTCACCAACTAGGAGACCATCCCAGAAGACATTCCTTGTCGGATTTTATACTGTTACTAGAGATATTTACTATTACAATCACAGTCCTATAGCTTTAACCGTTACAATGTTACTATTAAATATTCAATGTTTTTTTTTAATTATACCTTGTTTTTAGTAAATAACGTTAACAGTTTTTCTATCGTACAATTACATCAGCGAATGAACGCATTAATATTAGTCATTCCAATTAAATAGAAGAATTATGCAGGCCATTAAAAGTATTTAATATTTCAAACTGAAATAATTCCCAAAATTGTTCCCAATATTGTTCATAGGTTTATGAATTATATAGAGCAAATATTTTTAATTAAAATACACGTGGCGTTGTTATATTATTATATTTTTCCATTATGCAAATTAGCAACCAATATAAATTCGAGATATACCCCATCTATGTATGATATAATGAAGTTTTGCCATTAAATAGGATCGAAAATATTTTTGCCAAATGTTCTCACCATATATTTCATGGAAGATGTATAAATACATTTTGAATATGAAGCTTTAATTTAAAAAACTAATATACAGTTTTGGATTTTTTTAAAAACCATTATGTGGATTCGAATGTTTATCTTTGAAAATAGTTTCATTAGAACATAGTTTCAGATCATGTTACCTACTTTAGTCAATTTCTTTACGAAATGTTTCTCTATTAAAATAATCAGACACCCTTGTATTTATTTATTTATATAAAATATAGACATTTTTTATTGCATTATTTGAGAAAGAGTTCTTAAATATACCAACAAAATGTCTGCAAAATCATTTTAAATCAAATCAATCTTATAATTTAATTAAATGTTATGTACCTGTGAGTGCTGTAACCGTATTTGATATCAGTTTTTCGTTATCCCCAAGTCTCCTAAAAATTAAGGAATAAAAGCAGGAATCATATTGTCTTTATGAAGTTAAAATTTTAACTTACAAACATATTAAACTACCAATTTTTTGTATTTACTTCCCTTTTCTCTGTAAAGTTTCTTGAGTAAATTTTTCTTCGATGTTCGTTGTTCTTTGTAATGTGATAGCAATAATAAGCTCATCGTTTGTTTTTTGGTTTTGTTTTTCATGTCCTTTATATTCTAGTAAAACCATTCCCCTTGCTCTGTGCTCATTCACCTTTTTAGAAAAAGAGTCAATATGTCCTTTTCAGAAATGGTCAAGGACTCATCAGAAAACCAAGAATATTTACCTTATATTTTCACTTCCATCAAAAACTAACTTTCTCTTTGTACTCATAATTGTTTCAAATTTGGAATCGAACATCAACTTATGAATTGCCTAAAGGAAATTGGTTCTTTCAATTTAGTTTTTGTAAACAAAATATTTTGTAGATTTTATAAATGATTTCGTCGGTAACAACCTCTTTTGGGCGTCCACTGCGTTCGCCGTCTTCGGTGTTCATTTCACCACGTCTAAACTTAGCATACCAATCCTTGATGGTTGGTTTTCCTGGGGCAGTGTCCGGAAACAACACAGTATTTTATCAACTCGCGAAATGCCTTTTTATCCATTTTTTTCACAATAACAAAAGTTGCTCCACTCAAAATGCTACAATTCACAAACTAATGATCCGACAGCTGCAAATTTAAGGAAGCATCTTTTGAGGGTTAGGGCTAACTAAAAAACATATGGATTTAATTCTAGTAGCGCCATCTATGTGTAAGGCCGGGGACTTTTCAATTGACCTGTAGTGTATTGTTGGTGGAAGAATCTTTTCAGATCTACTAAAAGTTTTATGCAAAATGTGTTCCTAGTTTTTTTTAAAGAGCATTGTTTTTTGGGACAATGTTAATCTCTTACTTTGTTGATCAGGGAACTTGGGACTATTGAGTTATCTTTTAAATATCCACAGAGAATCTCATACACGACCTTTGTACTTAACTTTCTCTAAATTATATTAATATTTTCGTAACATTCCTTCATATAGACTGAATAAACAACATATACAATGAATAATTAATATGTTCATTATGTATTAATAGAATATAATATATTCAATTATTAAAATGTAAGACATTGGTGCGTGGATGAATGAGTATCAGTGTCTCGAATGCCAATTTAACAAATTCTCAACAATTTGAGTTACATTTTTTTTTTCATTAGCCTGTTACTTTCATTCGTTACAGCTTTTATATCCAATGATAAATATAATATATAATAACATAATATATTTAATTTTATGAGATATATCAGTTTCCTTTTTTAATGTAAAGTATTTGGTAAAGTAGTACTAACGAAAAACTTCGAGAATAAAAAAAATACATGGGTAAGTTCCTTATAAAATGTTTAAATTAAATAACTTCCTTAGATATTCTGAATTGAAGTTGGAAAATTTATTTTCAAATATGATCAAGGTGAAATTGGTACGTTTGAAAAAAAACTTTTATATCGTCTTTTTTTTACTCTGCATGGAAAAACATTGCGGATACTGACAGGCATCATAAATACGAAAAGTTGCTGTGAACTGCGAAACTCTCAATTTACGACCGATGTGAAAAGAGACGCCATTTCTGTTTGGCAACAGGCTCATGCTGTATCGCTAAACTTCGTCAATGCGGCCGATAACCAATAAAACGAATATCTCTTCTTTGACGGGTTTACATTGAAATAATGTTTGTACGGCGTATGCCAATAATGGAAATAAATTAGGTCTCCTTTCGGGTGTCCCTTTTTTATAGTTTTAATTTATCCAGAGCTTAACCTCTTTATTTCCTAGTCGTATTTCTTCTTTAATTTGACTTGAAAATTGCGTTATTGCTTGATTTATTACGAAATGGAATGGTCATGCGAACCTTTCATTTGGATTTAATATATTCAACTTGACATTCATTGAGGTTTATATTAATTTAATTTTATTACTATTGGATAATGGGGTATAATGAATTTTGGTTCACAGCTGATAAATGTTGATTGATTGATTGATGAATATTGTGGTTCTGGCTTTTTTTTTGTTTACTTTCTTTTAGTGATTATCAAGTAAGCTGATGCCCCCAAGTAAGACCGACTCAAGTTCAGACGAAGATCAAAATGATGATCAATTTCAAAATGATTTTGATTAAACATGATTTAATTATATATGGGAAGTTTATCTTATATTTACATAACCTTCATTGCTACCAGGTGTAATTATTTATCATCAGTAATAATTTAGCCACAAGTATGCAACGTTATTATTTGATACATATGTCATTTTATTGTACTGACATCAAAACTACACCATGTTTTGTTTCGCGAAAATAATAGGGTTATAAAATTAAATATTTTTGAAAATATAGTTTTATCTGGAATTTGTAGATGCGGAATTCCAGGTGTTGTTGGATGAAGAACGAATAAAAATTCAAAATTATCGTAAAATCAACACTAGCATTAACAACAACAAAAACAAAAATAGATCTAAAGGCTAAACTACATAGTGTTTCCTACCAGTGCTTTATCACTACATAGTATAAATAAAGTCGCCTTTTCTGTCACTATATCCCTATGTGCGCTTAAATCTTTAAAACTACGCAACGGATTTTGATGCGGTTTTTTCCGATAGATAGATAGATAATACATGCATAATATACTAAGGCAACATTGCTAATTTTAGAGGTTTCTAACGTGATGTCGTAAATTAACCTATTTTTTAGGCTTATTTAGCAATTAGCAAAAACGCTGCCTAACCCTACGAGTTAGATCAAATTAATGTACTACAATATTGTACACCATAAGAAGGTCTACAAAAAAGCCCGCGATGGTATATGTTTATCTTTTAGGGATAACCCACATTAACCATTTTTATTGTTTACTTTTTACGTGAGAAAATGGCTTATTTACGAAGCTATTTTAAGCAATACGGCATTAATCCTTATCGAATTAAGTACCTTAAATACAGTGTGCAATTAATATAGATCAATATGGTTCCTTACAGCATGTAAATTAAACAAATATTTTCGGAGATATTACAAATTTAAAATTTGCGTTTAAAAATGTGTAATGTAATAAAAATTGTATCAATTTAGATATTCCAAAGATAGCAGGAAATCTTCATAGTAAGTATAGGGGAAGAGGAATTGTTTTACTCCAAATTTAATGCGTGCAGGCCAAGGGCAGTAATGAATGAACCAAAAATACTGGATCGATTTTAATCATGTTTTCATTGAGTGACATAGGCATATATATTTTATGCCCGTGCAAAGTCGGAGCGGGCCGCTATGTTTTTATATACAACGTTCATATTTTTTCTGTAGTGTATTTAATTTAGTATCAGCATTGCACCCGTGCGAAGCCGGGGCGGGTCGCTAGTTATTATTACGATTTAAAATAAATGAATCGTCCAATGAGACACCTGGCAATAATTTATGTATCAAAATATAGACCGAGATTTTCATAATTTGAAGTAATATCTGGATTTAGTTGTAGCCCATTCTAACACCTTCAAGTCCCCATATTTGATTTTGCGGTTTTAGTGGTAACCCGATATTGTCCCTGGCATTGAAGTGATTTACCATCTGTTTAATGTAAAGGCATGCGGTTAGGTCCGGAAAGACCGAGGATGGTTCTTCGCGCCAAAATGTTCCCAACAATTTAGCATTTAGGTTTTTTAAAAATAAATTTGTTTTCGAATATTAATTCTAAAATAAACAGTCAGTGTTGAAACCCATCTTAAATTGAACCTTTCTTAACATGCGATAATCTTACGATAATGTCAAAATAATCAAGAGTACATCGTATAATATCATCTTGCTTATGCATACTGAGTTGCGTACTATTAAGATCTATTATAATACTCGTTGATATCAAGGCCTTAGTGTGTACATAAACTTACGTAAAGTAGTCAAAACAATTAGTGTTCTAGACGTACTTGATTGGTGACAGCAATATTATTCCATATAACATTTTTTATGTTAACAATCTGGATATTTCATTAATTATATAAGGTGTTAATTTTTTAAGAAAGAAAACACTTTTATAGTTAAATTAATTTTTTAGAATGCGAAATTCATTAAATGCAATTATGTTTTTCGAAAACTAAATCTCAAAGCAGCTTCCCTAAGGGTTCCTTGTGGAATTAATTCAATTTTTGAAAAATTCTGAGGACAATACAAAATTTTCTGAAAAACATTATTAGTCCTACACTAATTGAAGTTCATTTTATGATTATTTTGTGATTATCTTATTGTATCATTATTTTTATGAGGGGTACAACATCTGCTACAAAGTAAACCCCAAAGATATAGAGCAATTTTTCTGAAAAATGGTTTGGTAATAATATTTGTGTTGATCGTGTTCTTTTGAAGTGTGACAAAACAATATATGCGATACGTGGGCACTGTCAGCAGGATTAAAAGCAAGATACAAGCAGTAGAAATGAAACCTCAGAAGAATCAGGGCTGTATCAAAGATCAAAGATGAGCTGAGAAGTAAAAATATAAAAAATACCACAATATTGAATATGTGAAAGAAAACAGTGTATGGAGTAAACAAATCAGGTAAAGAAAATCAATGCAAGGACGGAGAGGAGAAATATCAGAGGGGGACTTAAGAGAACCTGGGATGAATGTATCATGGAGATGCTGCAAAAGAGAGGAAGAAAAAGAAGACAGCAGAGACGGGAAAATATGAAGGAAATTTGTAACAAATTATTTCGGGTTTGGTTCTCAAAAGAGCCTTTAATGTCTTGATTTTTTCCTATGTATTTATGTGAATTCGAGAACGGTTTAAATTCATAATCGCGCCCGGTAGGTGGGGCTGCGATGGAGATGGGATGCAATGAAACTCAGAATAGCTTGGTAGAAGTAGGAATTTTATTTTATTTTTATTTTCTGATTACAAAATCTGGTCCAATTCGACACAAGGGTAGTTCTTCTAATGGCGGGGAAAAAAGAAAAGAGAGATTTCCATTTGAATGTATACCTGGCTGAACACGATGGTGCCAATTACACCACTTGAGAGTCGGCCAGTATAAAGCATAAGAAGAAGAAATACCCTTCGGTGTGGTCGGTTTATATATATATATATATATATATATATATATATATATATATATATATATATATATATATAAGCTGTAGACTCTGAGTAATCTCGATTGGTTTAAAAGCAAAATAATCCTTTTAATTATTAAGTCATATCGATATAGCAATATTCAGAAAACCATTCATCAATAATTGGGATTCATTTCACCATCCACAATCGTTGTCATCAATCGCCTCTATCGTTCGGGCAACAAAGGCGGGAAAACCGATACAGATTCCTGGATGGCGTCCGGGCTTCCGCTCTTTATTAACCGCCCTATTAAGCCGGACAGTTTTTCATTTTTATTCCCGGACCGATTTATTCAGAGCGATAATGGCGTAGTCCAAAGAGTTAACTGGGGCGTTACGAAAACCATTATGTGACCGATCTAGCGAATGGAAAACCATTTTATATCATTACTTAAACAACGGGACCGACCGTCTTGCAAATAGCATCGCGAATGGTTCTTGTTAATCAAGCAAATGCTCCTTTTTTTAAATATAATTACTTTGCTTTAATCTTTAAACCTACCAGTATATTTTTTAAGATACAAAGACTGCTTACGGCCAAAGTCTACTGATAGAGACGCTTGGCATACCTATTAAAATTTTATTTTACCACGTTGCCAGTTCGCTCGAGGTTCAAACCAACAACGTTTTCTATAATTATCACAACATTAATGAGAACGTAAACAATTTTGAATTTGTGATGTTTGTTAGATCAATATGTTTGAGCGGAATATTTCAACATTGTTGGATAGTTATTGTCGTCGGGACCGACTGCTTTTTAAAATATAAGCTTTTTAATGATTATTACTATTATTTTTGAAGTGGCAAAACATACCTTGCTTGGTTGTTACTCCTGATTTGGAACTGTACTTATTGATCCTCTGATTCTAGTGAAACAGAATAGAATAATAAATATTTTAGCTTTATGACTCTAAAATAACATTTTGTAATTCAAATTATGTTTTGACATTCTTTTATTTGACTGAAGATGTTGTTTACGTAAAAGCTGAACGTATTGTATTATGTCATTGCCATTTCAATTCACCTTTCTAATACAGATCTTCAGAAAATCTTAAGAAATACGAACAACTTAGCAAATAATATACCATTACGTTCTTTTTTATGGGACCATGACATTAAATAGTACTGTCTAAGTTTTAAAAGCGTTAGAAACAAGATACAAAACCAGTTTAATGAGAAAGCGATCTAATGGACGGCGACTGTTAAAAGCCGAATTTCATCTTCGTCGAACGCTTGGCGAATTTGTCTCGTCTCTACACTGCCCGGGAGAATAACGGTAAAACCGAAACTAGTTAGGAAGAAAATGTAATTAGCACAAACCGGCTACAAGTCGCGAAATTATAGATATTTACACTCAAATGGAAGCTGCAGCCGAGCTTATTTCCGTGTTTGCCCGCCCTATAATGTGTTCTCAATGAAATTATTTCCTTAATTAGTTGTATCTGGAATAGTTGAATAATTTCAGTCGTAATCTCTAACCTGCGTGGCCTACAGTCTTTCTTTACTAATTGCGCTTATTCAAATTAATATCTAACTGATCTTGTGCACGTGTAGAATCGTCTGTTTTTTTTAATTATAACAAGTAGTACTGGGACAGAATGGTCCTACTGCGATAGTCATGGATGCGAATCTCGCAGGGCATGGATGTTTGTTTGTGATTACTTTATGTTTGTGATTGTAATTGTACATGTCTCTCGACAACAGTGTAAAATCTGACAAGGTATAGATCGTCTCAGTGAGGCTGGGTAAGACCGCATGTTTTCTGGGATGGCCTCTAAATAGGTCACTGACTAGCAGGGTTAATACAGAGGACCATGGTTCGGAGCCCACGTTAAACAGTAGGTCTAGCCCAGATAAAGCTTGATTGGTAAAAAGGATATTTTAAAATATAGTAAAAATAATACTGGAAATTATAAATGGTATTGTGACACTTCCAATTAAAATTATTAAAATAACTGAAATTACTCTGGTCATTAATATATGTTCATTTATAAATAATATAGGTTTAATATTTATTTGTTGCTCGAATTTAGTGGTAACGTTTTCAATTAATATCTCTATATCAATAATAAAAGCGAAAACGAACACGAACGAATACAATTGATGTTTAACTGGGATTTATTGATACTAAATATACATTTGGGAAAATATTTTGTAGGTACCTGGACACCTGGAAAAAATTGTTTCTTGGTACATGTCCCTAACTATATATGGGTGAAACAATATATTCTTACTTAGTCTTTATAGAAAAAATTATCCTGAATTAATGCTACTGCAACGGATAATTGAGATTTTCTAGTAATTAATCAATTCATTTTTTTATATTTCAGAACCAGTTATTTTATTTTCTTTTTAATGTGATCCTTTCAACGGAATTTTGCATCGATATTAATGCCAATATACTTAGTTTTGTTGATATACGAGATAATAATATTACTTGTTGTATGTGTAGTTTGATTATAATTATTTAATTATATTTAAACGTGATCTGCTTTCATTATCTGCAAGTATTGCAGCACCATTAGCAAATTTATCACATGTATAAAGCATAAAAACGGAAAATAATTGACTCCAATGCACTTCCTTGTGGCACACTTGTTTTAACTTATTTTCTTGTAGATTAGGCTTCCTCTTACCTGACTTAAATATTCCTCCTTAAATGTTCTGACTGAAGTGTAAGAATTTAGGAGTTCAGTGCGTTGTATTTTCTAAAATTTTTGGATAAATCCCACATGTCAAACTTTGTCGGAGACTTGGGATACACCTCAGAATATAGCTGAGCAGTATTTCTTGCCTTTTTATTTGCAAATAATTTGTTATGAATATATTATTTTTTTACTTGAAGTAACACTTTCACGCATCATCGTTCTTGAAGTATGTACGGAAGCAAAAACACTGTCTACTTTTTATCTATTTATTTGATATCTACATCCACGTGGTAGATGAGAGGAGGAAATAAGTCAAATCAACGAAGATGTTGTTGGTCTTAAAATGGAACATTGGTCAGAAAAATATTTACACAAAGATTGCTATAAAAAGAATCTCAATGATACAGAAACATGATATTTCGAATTGACATCTGGAATATACTGATGGTGATTAATGAAATCAAGCCAGTTCTGACATGTTTGATAACCGATAATGAAAAATGAATCACAAACGACAGTAAGAAAGTACCAAAGATCATCATAGACTGGGAATTGTGAGCTTTCATAAGCCTTTGGCAAGCCAGGCTTGACGCCGAAAGTGTCGGTAGGACTGAAATCATGCATCATAAGGTACAGGTGATGAGATAATTGTTTGTTACCTCTGTTGTGGCCAACTTCAAATAATAGACCACACAATTTACATAATACGGCTCGATTTCAATAAAAAGGAATATGTTCGTATTCCATCATAAAAACGCCTAACCAGACTTCTTTGATGACTCGTTAAAAAGCCTGCGAGAGTCCCAAGACTAGAAAACTAATTAAATTTTATTAAAAAAAATCCAACAATTTTTTTCGCAAGGCCTTTTTACAGATTCTGCCATTTACAAATTTAAATATACAAAGCTTAATAGAAATTAGTAGTTTGGTTTAATTATCTTTTTGTCCGATCAACCCATTATTTGTTTAGCAAAAAGCGTTTCGAATTTTGCAAGAAAATTATTTGAACGAAACAAAACAGTCCTCCGGTTTATTATCATACGGGAATAGAATTAGCGTCCAATGTGTTACAAATATTAGCAGGTATGGTCGCTGCATATATTGCAAAAAATAATTGAACAATTCGGCTAATTTAATTTTATCTCGCACTGTCCAAACGTAAAAATTCGATAGCGGTTCTGTGTTTATTCGCGTATATTCGGAATATTATTTGCTAAAATCTCCCACCGTATTTACATTTACTACGAATATAATTCTATTTCATAAGTAAACAAATTATACAATTTGCAGGTTACATTTACGGAGTTTGAATTATTTATATTTTCATAGTGCGAAATACGGGGAAATAAGTGAATAAATTGACACTTGGTCGATTTTCAACTGTCCCGTGATGAAATGTGGAAGTTTCGTAACATAATTGCATGATTATGTTTCCATTTTAGTTATCGGTATCTATATTAAAATATCAACTTGGTCTGCGAGCTTCAGGGAAAGGACAAAATAAATTGAACACCTGACATATATACAATATTTGTATACACAATTTGGTTTTAAAAAACTGTTACGATTCTTCGTGGAATAGATTATCTCGATAGTTTCTAATTTCACATTTCAATTTTCTTTGATGATACTTGAGATGTAAATTTACTTCTCGCTCTTTGCTCTTGATTCCCCGGTTCAATTATGTTCGGGTCTGGGGACTGTTTTGGTCAGGAAATATGTTTGAGGAACCTTTTTAGCTGTGTTTTTGAGCACATTATTATTTTGATTTATAGCAGTGTTTGGCAACAAAATGCTAGTTGTAGTAAGAACTTCATCATTGAGGATGTCGATATATATTCATTCGAGTAGTCCGCCCAGAGATCTGAATGAGAATTTGAACAAAGCAGCAGTCCGGATCGTAGGCTTCTTTTGATTCTTTATATGAAACACTGTGAGCAATATTTCATCGAAGCATACCATATATCACTAATATTTGAAGTATTTTGTAGACATTTAACAATAGGGTCGATCAGTACCAACACAAATCGAATTTTATAGACTGATTCTGTTATATGTATTCTGTCCTTTTTACTAGGGTTTTTTTTCTTTTTTTTTTAATAGCATCTTTATTAGATACGCTTAGTACCATCTTAATTATAAATTAATTTATTACTACTAAGGTAAAATGAGAAGTAAAAATCTGCTCCAAGTTTAAAACGAATTTTACATTTTTACAAACTGTAGTATATTCGACGTCAGGTATAAAGTGCATTGGCTGTTTTATTGGAAAGGCTATACAAAACGTATTATATAAACAAAGGAAGGAAGTAGCAAGCTTTTGCGTTATTTTGTCTATTCTCTGTAGGTAATTCATTTTACATTAGATGCTCCTCGATCTTCTATTAATTAGTGTTGAGATTTAATTACACTTATTTATATTTAAGAAAATTGTTTAATTTCAAGTTTACGAAAATTGTAATGTTTTTTCTTTTGTATAGTTTAGTGGTCTGTTTTACTAAACCATTTAACTGGTTTTTAAAATATTTTGTGAGATGGAAAAAGAATTATGACTTGACAGTATATGAAATCGCATTGTATCGAATGTTTAGTGGCACTATACCAATATAAGAAACGCACCGAGGAAACAGAAAACGTGTTTGTTGTCTAACAAAAAAGATATCCCATCGGCTCCTTGTCGGGTGTCCCGGATAATGGGGGATCAACAAAGAGAATCAAAATTTGAGAAATTACTAGAGATTTTGAAAATTAACTAAAGAAATATATAACATCAGAATTTATATTGACAACAGAATTGGCATAATTATCATAACTAAGAATTTCACTAAAGATTTGAAGAATGTAGTAAATACACAATTAGTAACAACAACAGAATTGACCAATCAATCATTCATCAGAATTAAGAACAAAAGAAACACTCAAAGGAGTCAAGTTTTAATCAGAATTAAGAAGAAAGAAACGATATCAAGAACGGAAGTCAAGAATCAAGAACGGTAGAATTATATGTCGTGTGTATATTTTCAGTTGGGCCCGATGACGGAATCAGTACTATCCAAAACCAGACCGACGATTTAGTAAGTCATTTCTATCCAATTCATAATTCTATTCATCATTACGTATCTATTTAACATCTTTAATTGTATATATTTCGATATTATTCATTTAAATAAACAAACTCGTCTTTGTGCATAATTTACGTAAAGAAAAAAATAATGTTAGGTAAGAAATTCGTGTGTTAGTTTATAAAAACTTATCTTTTACCTTGTAACTATTGTGAGCTTCCGGCGAGAGAACTCAGTAAGATTAGGGTGTCCTTAATAAGTCTTTTGAATATCTCACAACTAGTTTTCCTCCATCAAATCCCACTTTAATTGATTTACCTCTTTGTGAGTGTTTTCCGCGTGAGTGTTAAGGTCCATGAGCGAAAAAAAAAAGAATTTACAGTCAGAGACTCTTCCAGAATATACGCTCGTTTATTACCAATGATGCCAACATGAAAGAGAAGCCAAAGAAAATAGAGACGCTTTCCCATACAGCAAGCTATCGTGTGTTTTTCCAAGATAGCTAAGCTCAGAGGGTGATGAGGGCAACAGGAATTTATAGAATCAAGTAAGCTCTTTGAATCAGAAGTAATTAGAAATAGAAAATTACTGTTTGTCAGGACGAGATCGAAAGAATATTTATGGCAAAAAGTTTAGCCGTTAATAGTGAAAATAAATTTGATTTCATTTGCAACATTGTTTTCTCTCCTTAACAACTGAATAATTAGTAAATTCATGAACACAATTCCTTTACAACCTCAATTAGCTTTGAATATCGAACTGTCGTGATTACATTACTTAGCCTATTCAATTAAGACGAAACTCTGAGGTTATGTGATTACATGTTATTGATATATGTTCTACTAAGGATTGATTTTGTGTTATTAAAGTTAAAAATAGACTATTTCGCATCTTGCAGCTTATGCTTCTCAAGGAATTTTGATTCGCTACAAAATGGGTTCGAACAATAGATCCGTTTTCGTCCCCTATTTTAGTTATTGTACTTGTTAAGTTAAAGACACCATTTTATCTTAACAACTTCTTGGAATTAAATATCGTTCATTGATTCTGAAATTAATTATCCATAAATGACGATTTCCGATGACACAGAAAAATCAAATTAACCACCCTACATTAAATGTGACGCAATAGCGTTGGAAACAGTTAAACGTCGAGGTATTTTCGAAATCGGGAACGGTTTTATTTGCTGACGGTCGCATCTTTTCGGGACCTCGTTATTCCGGATCTATCTTTCGCCGATCGGCAACCGGACGTAAAGTTAATAATTTGCTCAGGGACAATTTTTAATTAAGTTTAACGTTGCCATCCCCTCGGCCCTATGCCAAATTATCCGTACGGTCGACGATCTTGAGCATAATCACATTTCGGCGAACTGGAAGCAGCTCCACTGTTCGCAATTTCGAAGAAAACTTTTCTTTTGGGCCGTAAAATAGTTTTAATTTGGTTTGTGCATTTTGTTTCATTCCGAATCAGCCATTAGCAGAATGGCGTTCTCGTTAACTTGGCGTATGTAGTTATCCGCGCCCCGTTCGTACAAAATGGTCGTTCTAAAACTGGTTCTACATTAAAAATTAATAGCTGCTTCTCTCAATTCAAAGCGTGAGTTTAATATAAAGTCTAGAAGAAATTAATTCAACATTTTTCCAATAGATGGTTTTAATAAACTGTAGCTGGTGCTATAAATATTCAATCAGAAAGCTGATATAAATAAAAGGTCAATTGAAAAGTCCCATATGTTTTTTAGTTAACTCTAACGCTCAAAAGTTACGTGTATAAGTTTGACAGCTGTCGGATCATTAGTTTGTGAATTATAGCATTTTGGGTGAAGCAACTTTAGTTACTGTGAAAAAATTGATAAAAAGGAATGTCGCGTGTTGATAAAATATGGCTTTTTGAAAGGAAAATCAACCATCAAGTATTGGTATGCTAAGTTTAGACGTTGTGAAATGAGCACCGAAGACGGTGAACGCAGTGGACGTCCGTCCAAAAGAGGTTGTTACCGACGAAAATATTAAAAATATCCACAAAATGATTTTGAATGATCGTAAATTGAAATTGAATGAAATAGCATACACTCTAAAGCTATCAACTGAACGTGTACATCATATCATTCACGTCTAATATGACGACAAATTTAAAAACAACGACGAGTTGATGATTCGGAGCAGTGTTTAAAGATGATCAAGCGTAATAAACCCGAGTTTTTGCATCGGTATGTGACAATGGATGAGACATGGCTCCATCATTTCACTCCGATGTCCAATCGACAGTCGTCCGAGTAGACTACACACGATGAACCCGCTCCAATGCGTGGGAATACGCAACAGTCGGCTGGCAAGGTTATGGCGTCTGTATTTTGGAATGCGCATGGAATAATTTTCATTGACTATCTTGAAAAGGAAGAACCATCAACAGCGACTATTACATAGCGTTATTGGACCGTTTTAATGATGAAATCGCCGAAAACGGCCGCATTTGAAAAAAAAAGTGCTGCTTCACCAAGACAACGTGGCTTATCACAAGTCAGTGAAAACATCCATGAATTGGCGACTATTTCCTGTTCTCAGTTATTAAAAGAATGCTCGGTGGGAAGAAATTTTCGCCGAATGAAGAGGCAATCGCCGAAACTGAGGCCTATTTTGAAGCAAAGGACAAATCGTACTACAAAAATGATATCAAAAATTTAGAGGGTCGCTATAATCAGTGTATTACCCTTGATGGGAATTATGTTGAATAAAAAAAACTAATTTTGCCAAAAAAATGTGTTTTACTATGGTAGGCCGGGAATTTTTCAATTGACCAGTTATATCGCTTTTCAATAGGAGATAAAAGAATGTTGTAATTGAAATACAATTTATTTTCTCTCTTTTTTGCGTAAATTAGCGCACACGGACGAGTTTGTTTATTTTATGACTAACATAACAATATATACATTCAAAGATATTAAATCCATACATAATGATGAAAGAATTATGAATTGTGGAAATAACTTACTAAAGCGTCTATCTGGTTTAGGATAATACTGATTCCGTGATGGGACCCAGTGATGATTATACACACGACATATAATAATTCTAATGTTCTTGATTATTGTCTTCCATTGTTGGTATCTTTTCTCCTTCATTATAATTAAATCATACTCTTGACATTTTACTCTTTCTGATCTTGGTACTGTAACCCATGGGGTGAAAGGTCCCGGGCGTAACAAAGAAAAGGCGTTTTGTTTGTTCAAAATTGGCTTTATTCATCAACGTAATCTCCATCAACAGCCGCATAATCAGTCCAGCACAACTCTAACATTTCAATACCACATTTGTAGAACGATTTAGCTTTGGTCTCAAAATAGGCTTCAGTTTTTGCGACAACCTCTTCATTCGAGCGAAGTTTCTTACCTTTTGTGTATTTTTTTGAGGTCTGTGAACAGCCAGTATTTCCGAGAGCCAAATCTGGCGAATACGGCGGCCGTGGGGGTAATTCATGTAGTTTTACCATTGACTTGTGACACGGTACATTGTCTTGAAGAAACACTTTTTCTGCTTTGCCATATGCGGTCATTTCTTTGCAATTTCGGCCCTCAAAAGGTTCCAATAACGGTATATAATATTCATGGCTGATGGTGTCTCCCTTTTCAAGATAGTCGATGAATATTACACCACGCACTTCTCAAAATACCGAGGCCATAACATTTCCAACCAGATTGTTGTGCTTTCGAGTGCTTTGAACAAGGTTCGCCAGTCGCTGTCGATTCGGATGACGATTGTTTTTATTCCAGTGTGACGTGATGGATCCGTGTTCCATGTATTGTCACATATCGACGAAAAAATTCCGTTTTGTTACGTTAAATTTTGGTCAAACACTTCTCAGAATCGTCAACACGTTTTTGTTTTTAATCAACAGTTAGCAAACGCGGTACCCACTTTGAACAGAGCTTTGTCTAATATAAAACCAACACGTTCTGTTGATATCTTTATTATGTTAGCTGATTCACGCAACTTCTCTTTTCGATTATTCAAATCGATTTTGTGAATTTTTTAAATGTTTTCTGGTGTTACCACCTCATTTGGACATTCATTGCGTTCTGCATCATCATTGTCTCTACGACCACGTTTCAAGTCAGCAAACTAACGTTTTGTTATTGTTTCTGATGGAGCGGACTCCTTACACTTTTCAAGCCATTGCTTCGCTTGAACGGTATTTTTCCCATCAAGAAGCAGTGTAAAATTAAATCATGAAATTGTTTTTATGATTGTTATATGTGTTAGGCCCGGGACATTTCTGTCCATGTGTTAATATATTTCAATAATCCTGATTTTATGCAGCGTGGAACTGGCTAGACTATTGTCTATCGCCTCTATACCTGTAGGTTGAAGCTTTATTTTAGTGTTACTACTTTCCATTACCATACTATATGTTGCATGCTTGATTAAAGCTATTTTTATTTCTTAATTTTAGCTTAGTAAAATATCATTTCTGTGACATTTAGATGAATTTTCTTCTTAACAAATGCACCAATTCCTTCACACTGTGTTTTACAAATGTTGAAGCTGTTGGTAGCTGGTAGCTCTAATATGTCTAATATTTTCTAGTTCTTGTACTTCTTCATTTGTTTCCCTTTAGAGTCCCTTTATGTCTAGAATATAAATTCGTGTCTAATGAATATTCATGTAAGAAGCATGTAAATTCTTGTATACATGCTTCTGGTTTGGATTACATAGTGGTACTACGGTATGTGCGGAGCCTGTATGTATTTCGATCAGCAATATCTATCACAGAAAAGGCAAAGCATCGAAATAAAGAATTGTTAAATCTGATGATTGTGATTGTAGCATTTTTCCATTTAGTTCTATTGAGGAGGGAAATGGCTACTATATGAACTAACTGAAAATTTCATTTCAAAATCGTGGTTTCATTGCCTGCCACTCAGAAACAGATTTTTCTGTGGCGTATTGTAACTGACGATGAAATATGGATCTACTACGGTAGTTTTAAGTGCAAAAAGACATGGCTTAGTCCAGTAAAATCATCCACATTGACATCGAAACGGAATATTTATAGTCATAACCTTGCTATGCATATGGTTGGATCAAGAGTGTAGTATATTGTGAGTTACTAAAACCGAATGAAACTGTTACTGCAGATCAACTCGTTGCAAAAGTTCTTTCCACGATTTGTTCAGATCGATGTAGCTTAGCTGGCACATGATTCCGAAATGAAAAAAATGATAAAATGGATAGACCAAACCAACATCTTTCTTTCAACGCAGTTGCCAGAGAGATTGGGAAAAGATAAAAAAATAAAAAAATAGAATATGGTGGAACATATAACTTCAATAGATATAATCAATACTATAAATAAGAGCTATATACTAACAATAACAATAAAACGCAGGGAAAATGTGGAAGGTATTTTTACTTATTACCGCCTTATTTTAATTTACAAAGGAAAATTTAAATCTTTTTAACTAATCTACAAAACCCTTTGGCTTTTATAAGATTATATTTCTCCTTGGCTACTTTTTAAACATCGCTAACACACAAAGAGAATCGAACAAAAGTGGCGCACTGGCATATATCTTCGACAAATATGCATCGCCGAAGCTCTCCCAGCGGGAAGGAAACAAAAGACTATCGGCGAGTTTTTCCCAGTTTACCTTTTCGGGTGCTTTTCCATCGGAAAGCAACAATATAAGCATTCCTAAATGAACCGTATCGTATTTTCTTTAGCAAAAAAGGGACCCTTGCCGAATAGTGAATAGAGAACAGAAACTTCTTTGACTTCGGAATAGAAAGTGATCTAATTTTGTTAAGAGTCGTCCGATCTATGGGAAATTGAAATCGTTAAAACATTCAGTTTCCTGTGAAAAAATGTCTAGTAAGTTTGGCAGATAAAAGTATACTACTGTTTTTATTGTTAATAGCACAAGTAATACAAATTGGTAGCTATATATAAAATTAATGATAAAAGTTCATTTTTCTTTGAATATTTATTTACAAAATGCAGCAAGAGCAAAACAATATAGAATTTGCATTTTATATTTCCCATTTTTTCTACTGTTTACTTAATATGATAAATAGAACAACATGAGGCTTGCTTTATATTACGGAATTATACTCAACTAAAGCTTGTTCCAGCAACTAATATTATTATTATATATATTAGTATTTTATCCTCAATTTTGAATTTTTTTATAGTAGTTCTTTTTAGCAACTTATAATTAAGCATTCATTGGTTGAATGATAATAAAACTGAATATTTTCCAGTGATTGTTTCTAAAATTTTCGACTTGGATTAACAACAATAAAAAATCTCATATACACAATCAGTACTAAAATTTTCGATATCCTCCGTATATTTTCTATTCAATAACTTGTTTTTATTCCTGCACATAACAGGTCAATTGAAAATTCCCAGGCCTACCTTAGTAAAACATATTTTTTTGGCATTTTTTTAATTAAATATAATTCCCTTCAAGGGTGATACACTGATTATAGCGACCCTCCATTTAGATACCATTATTATAGTACGATTTTTCCTGTGCTTCAAAATAGGCCTCAGTTTCGCCGATTGCCCCTTCATTTGACGAAAATTTCTTCCGAGCGAGCATTCTTTTGATACCTGAGAATAGAAAATAGTCGCTGGGTTCAGATCTAGAGAATACAGTGGATGCGGAAGCAATTCGAAGTCAAATTCATGGATTTTTGCGGTCTTCAAGGTAGTCAATGAAAATTATTCCATGCGCATCCCAAAATACAGACGCCATAACCTTGCCAGCCGACTGTTGCGTTTTCCCACGCTTTGGAGCGGGTTCATCGTATGCAGTCCACTCGGATGACTGTGGATTGGACTTCGGGATAAAATGATTCATCCATGTTTTAGCCATTGTCACATATTGACGCAAAAACTCGAGTTTATTACGCTTGATCATCCTCAAACCCTGTTCCGAATCATCAACTCGTCATTGTTTTTGGTCAAAAGTGAGCGCGGCACCCACTTTGTACAGAGCTTTCTCATACCCAAATATTCGTAAATTATATGATGTACACGTTCAGTTGATATCTTTAGAGTATCTGTAGTATTTCATTCAATTTCAATTTACGGTAATTCAAAATCATTTTGTGTATTTTTTAAATGTTTTCGTCGGTGACAACCTCTTTTGGGCGTCCACTGCGTTCACGGTCTTCGGTACTCATTTCACCACGTCTAAACTTAGCATACCAATCTTTGATGGTTAATTTTCCTGGAGCAGTGTCCGGAAGCTCGGTATCAAGCCAAGTTTTTCGTTTCAAATAGCAATATTTTATCAACACGTGATATTCCTTTTTATCCATTTTTTTACAATAACAAAAGTTGCTTCACTCAAAATGCTATAATTCACAAACTAATGATCCGACAGCTGTCAAATTTATAGACGCATCTTTTAAGGGTTGGGGCTAACTAAAAAACGAATGGATTTAATTCTAGTAGCGCCATCTATGTGTCAAGACGGGGAGCTTTCAATTGACCTGGTATAGTTTTTAAGATTTGAGAAAGTTAACGTTTTTATGGCAAAAGATGGGAAGTGCCTGATGTATATGCGAAAAACCATAGCTTTTATTTTAGCTTTATATATTTAATTAAGGATTGCATGTTTAAGGAAATGGAATCATGATACCATTCTTTCAGTTAGTTAAGGCCCTCATTAAAAGGCTAGACTGGAATGCATAATTGCGAATGAATAATTTTGCTGCTTCGCAATATTTGGTCCGAGAGAGAACGAACTGGGGGGGCTTTCAGAGTGATTGACTAAAACACTACCTTGCAGACGGATTGCTATATTGCCGGTATTCTTATGCCTAAAATTCTATTGTCTATTCAACCTTCAAAAATTCTACTACTATCGAATACTTTTCTACGCTTTAATTGAAGCTGCGAGGTTTATGAATATCTCCCAGGAAAAGTAGTTTAGACTTCAATCCAACCACTAACTGCCAAAATTAACCCAATTTTTCATGACAAGAATCTAATAGTGACACTTAGTTATTCTTTTTCGGTTAGAGGATCCATTCAGTTTGAAATTTCTAAGGTTATGCACTCGCTGCTGTACTGATATCTACATGGATTATATCCTTAAACTGTCATCAGTAGAGTCCGTGTTTCATCCCGTGAGACTCCCTTCCTTATACGCTTGCAACAGTCCAATCACGCACGTCCCAAACTCCAAGATAATCTAAATATAACAGTCAAACTGAAACGGTTATGACATACCTTTTTGCGTGCTAGAAATCCATAGTTTTTGCCAGAAATATTGGTTATTATGAAGATATTTAATCCTTTGATTATGAATTATTGGTGTTGATGATAGTTGTTGATAATGACGTGAAGAATTTAAAAACAATTAATATGTGCAAGTATACTGTTGTTGAACTTCATAATATCCCTTTTCGAAACAATTAGCTTAAAATATTGACAGTATATTTCTTCGTTTTTAAGTTAATCTTTTAGTGCAATATATATCTCTTGTTTCCTAATAGTTGCATTTGAACTAATAAAAATTATGAACATAATATTGTGTTTATGCAATGATGTAATTGTAACAGATACTGGGTAAATTGCGGTAGTACTGTCGATATTTTCTTATATTACTTTCAAATATTACGCGTTGAAAATTGCATAAATCGATGAAGAAATAATAGCGTTTTTAACAAAATTATTAGATATACAGAATGCTGTTGGTGAAAATATATCAGTAACTTGCAATATGTATTGAATATTAGAGTAATTATAAATATTTAAAATTTATAAATTTTAGTTCCGAATTATATACACACAATTGCATATCATTAAACTAGGGATTTTTAAAGTAACTTAAAACTAACTTTAAGAGATAATGTCACAAAATTACGTCAATGAAGTAGGCTTTTTCTATAACTACCGATTTATTTTAACTTACCCCAGTCATCCGAATTTTATAGGTACATTATGCATCATAACACTAAATCGAAATGACATATCTATCTATACAATATGTCCTTTTCTGTCCACACGTTATCGAAGATATATTATATATGTTGCATATATTATATCGAATTAATCGGTTATATTCCAATATATCACAGAAGTGTTATAAATTAATAATATAAAATCATCATTAGGAATTGTCAAACCACACTATATATAAGTAGTAAAATATTTAGTATCAAATAATTATATTTAATACTATATAATTCATAGCTTGATAATACAAAAAAAAATGAAAACAAATTCTATATCAACTTTAATCTTTTTTACTAAGTTTAATTCATAGTAATATATTAGATTGATGAAGAAAAAATATAATTGCCGGCTTGGTGGCGCAGTGTTAAAGGCGATAGGAGGGTCCTCCTACTGTTGCGACAGCCGCGGGTTCGAATCCTGCTGGGGCATTGTCGCAAATTTATGTTTGTGAGTGTTTCAAATTTGTGATTGTCCTAGGCAAGAGTGTAAAATCCGACAAGGAAAATGATCCCAGTCACGCCAGTAACCAGGCTGGGTAAGACCGGATGTCTTCTGGGATGATTTCTAAAGTTGGTCACTTGACAGCCGGTAGGTTTAATGCTGAGGACCGTGGCTCAGAGGCCACGTTAAACTGTAGGTCCAGTCCAGATAAACCCATAGTTGGAAAAAGAAGACTTTAAGACATGTTAGAACATATATATATATATATATATATATATATATATATATATATATATATATATATATATGTATATATATATATATATATTGTAGCGAATTGAGGCATGTCGAATTTTACATCGTAGAATAACGGTCTACAAAATACCCAGAAATATAATCCCAGATGTTGAACACGGGCGGGGTGCCAATTGAAACCCGACACCGAATAGCTGGCGGCAACCCCGAGACGTTTATCTGGGATATTATTGAAGGGTATTTCGGTCATTCAGTGCTCAACCCTCGTTTGGTTAAGACGTGCCACCATCGACTGCCCAAGCCTCGTCTTCAGGTAACTCCGCTGCCATCCGTTTTATTTATTTGTATTTTCACATTTTTTTATTTTGCCAATAAGTAACGGTCACATTATGTAAACACCACTGTTTCATTTCGATTTACCTCCATTCACCGAGCCACATCATTTACCCTAAAGTGGTGACCCCGACGTGATCTTTCGCAAAATTGGGTTTGGACTCGTGAATGGAGGGTACGTAGAAAATGGTGTATTTTACGTGACCGTTATATTTTTTTTTGTTTCAAAATTTTAAATATTTTTAATTCGATTCCTTTTCAATTTTACCTTCAAGATTCATTTTCATTTTATTCCGATTAATTTCATTATTTCCAATTAATTTTTAAAATTTTTTTTTGTCAAAATTTTTATTTCACAATCTTTTGGAATATTTTTATATCACTGCTTAATCATCAGCGTCTCGGTTAAACATTTCTTTCGGCGCTATGTTTAAATCATAACGTCTTCCTTCGCTCGCCGTCTCCGTCATAATGGCAGATATTTTGATTTAAAAGGCTTTGGGCAGCTTCGGTCGGATACCGTCGTTACTTGTTTTTTATGAATTAACCTAACGTATGTGACTACGGATTAGTCACAGAGCAGCTCCAGAAGCCAGGTACCGATTGCAGTCACCGTAGACTCGTTATGTCTTCGCCGAAGTACCAGAATTGCTAACGTCTCGTCGTCGAAGAAAATAAGCTACCACATCGTCGAACAGTCGATCCTCCCACAGCGTCGATTACGGGAGCCCTGTCTGAAGAATAGCTTGTTTTCAACGTCGTCGATGGACCACATTCAAGTGCCAAAGCGACGATGATGCAACGGTATCTGTAGGACCGGAAGATATCAACAGCCGTACCAGATCACAACCGTTTCGAACTATCATATTTTTTCAAAGCCCAGTTTACACAGCACATTTTGTTTGGTATATGTTTTTTTTTGTATTTGATATTTTTTGCATTTTTGTAGAAGTAATTTTATGTAAAATTCTGGCAGGGGAGTATTGTAGCGAATTGAGGCATGTCGAATTTTACATCGTAGAATAACGGTCTACAAAATACCCAGAAATATAATCCCAGATGTTGAACACGGGCGGGGTGCCAATTGAAACCCGACACCGAATAGCTGGCGGCAACCCCGAGACGTTTATCTGGGATATTATTGAAGGGTATTTCGGTCATTCAGTGCTCAACCCTCGTTTGGTTAAGACGTGCCACCATCGACTGCCCAAGCCTCGTCTTCAGGTAACTCCGCTGCCATCCGTTTTATTTATTTGTATTTTCACATTTTTTTATTTTGCCAATAAGTAACGGTCACATTATGTAAACACCACTGTTTCATTTCGATTTACCTCCATTCACCGAGCCACATCATTTACCCTAAAATATAATTTTTAATACAGGGCTTACACAATTTCTGGATCATATTTTTTTGCTGTGGATGATGAATGGTAAACAACGTCTCAAATATAGTAAAAAGTTGATAAAGTAAACACAATTTTGGCAGTTCCCTGATGGGATTTTCATCAATACGCCTTACATGCTTGTCGTAAGTTTCCCTTCGAGCGTATTTACGTTTCCATGTATCATTTTTTTAGAATTTATGTCGGGAGATAATTTAACTGAAATGTTTTTTATCAGTTCTAGAAATTTACAACGTGTTTTTTTTGCAATTTTTATATTCGTACCAAAAACTTTTCTGAAACTTTCGGAAAAATGTTTTTTGTTGGAAAAGGTATATTTTCACAATTTTTGATATATTCGAGGACATGTTCTGATTGGAAACACCCTAATTAACCTGTTTTAACTTTCCTTGCAAACACAAATACCAGGATAATTCTAAATATATGGATTCCGAAAAAAAAACAATATTTTTGAAAATGTATACTTATTTCCCAATATAATTTTTTTTGTGTCTATTATTCAATGTTCAAAGCTTATGACTGCCAAATTAATATTGATTAGAAATAATTTTACTAATAATATTTATTTAATAAAATCGTGTTAAATCACTTCGACTAGGTGCATAGAACAGGAGTGGTCATTGAAATAGCATTTGAAGAAAAAATACTGCTCTGCAATATTTCTGGATTTTTCACAAACATTTGACCAGATAAGGCGTTTGGGACTAATCCACAGGGTGAGCAACTCTTACTGCGAAACTATTATCATTTGCTGGAATCGTATCTTTATTTTTTTACTCTTTGTGATTCCACAATCTATGTCCAGTAAACAGATCAGGTGGTGTTAAACGTTTTAGTCTACCCACTTCACTATCACGTCGTATATTTAGCTGATTAGCGAGTACATTGGGATGCACCGACACTCTTTCGAAGTACTTCACACAAACACGTTGAATTAGACTCGTTATAGGTTCTAGAGGAATATCGCGTTGTATCACTTTATTTGAAATATAGTACGGAGCATCAACAATGGCACGCAACACTTTATTTTGAAACCGTTGAATGATGGATATATTAGATTTGCTAGCGGTACCCCATAGTTAGATTCCATATGACCAAATAGGCTTGAGTATAGACTCATACAGCAACACCTTGCTCTCTAATGATAACTTGGATTTGCGCCCGATGGACCAATACATTTGATATAATTTCAGTCGAAGTTGTTTTCGTTTAGAGAGTAAGTGCTTCTTCCAGGTTAGGATCGATCTAAGTGCATACCAAGATACTTAACTTGCTCTGCTTGGGGGAGTTGACGATGATTGAAATTCACTGGGGGACATGTTCTTCTACGCAGGGTAAACGTTACATGGATGGATTTTGTTTCATTAACTTTAATGCGCCATATCTTCAACCATAATTGTATTTGATCCAGATGGGTTTGTAGGTTTATTGATGCTGTGACTGGATCTTCATGGGATGCCAAGATTGCTGTGTCGTCTGCGTATGTTGCCACAGTAGTTATTTTTGTGGTGGGTTGTTCGGTATGTTCATCGCCTTGATTTACAATAAAATGTCTATCAGTGCAATACGATTTTAGTAACTGATAGTCCGGATGAGGGAGAAGTTTCTTTAGTTTAACCTGCGAGTCCGTATGCCATACTTTGTCAAAAGCCTGAGAGATATCTAGAAAAGCAGCCGAACAATATCTTTTGGCATTTAAGTCAGTGTTTATTTTGTTTACAAGTCTGTGCACTTGTTCTATAGTGCCATTATTATTGCGAAACCCAAACTGAAGTTCTGGAATAATTTTTCTTTTTTCTATTATATAGTTTGGCTTCTTTATGTATAGTTTCTCGAAAACTTTCGAGATTATCGGTAATAAAAGCCGGTAGGAGGTCACATCTTCTGGTATTTTTCCTGGTTTAAGAATCATTAGTATTTAGCTACTTTCCAGATGCTAGGGAAGTAATTAATTCGTAGCATAGCATTAAATATAAATGTTAATAGTTTCATACCCTTTTCTGATCTGTATCTTTATAAAAGGAAAACTATAGTTTGGCATAAGCGAACGCTTGTAAAGAAAACGGTGACTTGTTGTTGAAGTGTGCTCATAACACGAAATAAATCATGATCCATCATTCTATGATATTACAGCAATGGTGTCGGTAATTTTGATAGGGCTCTTGTGAAAATAATTACAAGTTCACAATTCGGTAACCAAATACACCATCAACTGTAGTACTATCCTTAAATGCGAATCTTTTCTTGTTAAAGGATATTTTGTGGGACGTTGGGCTTCGAATCGTATATATCGTAAGTGTTTTGTTTCCTTGTTTCTATTTTTATGTTAAAATCCACTAACTGTTACTAACTGATCTGCGCCAATCTAATGTTTATTATGGTGTCTCATGACTTTATACCATAATGAATTTATACCATAAAAGTCATAACTACCGTTTCGAAACGCTCCAAGATTTGTCAGAATATAATTTACAAGAACCTATAGATCTTTCCCCAAATTTGCCTTTCAATCAAAAATTCTTTTGGCCAAAATTATTCTCTTTTACATTGTAATAATACTATGTAATATATATTATCAAATATTTTAATCATATTTAACTAATAATAAAACCATTTATTATTCAATTTTTTTTTTCTCAGGGGAATGTTTCGTTTCACACAGGTGACTGTCTAATACGTTATTGGAAGCTACATAACTTTATTGTTTTCCACAGTTATACTTCTATCTTATTAATTGTACATTAATAAAGTCTGTAATAATACTATGTAATATATATTATCAAATATTTTAATCATATTTAACTAATAATAAAACCATTTATTATTCAATTTTTTTTTTCTCAGAGGAATATATATAAATAATAACGAAATAATCTGAACATTCGTTTCACACAGGTGACTGTCTAATACGTTATTGGAAGCTACATAACTTTTTTGTTTTCCACAAATATACTTAATTAACAAAGATATTCGATTACTTATATGTTATTTACCACAGATATGCTTCTATATTATTAATTCTATTAATTTTTTGATAGAATCGGCGAAATATAAGAAGGAAAAATTAATAAAGGCACCGTGGGATTTATATATATTCGAATCAGCGAAGTCGAGTTCATAAATAAACTGGTCAACAGATTAATATCGTACTGTTTTTTTTTTCCTGCAATAAAAACATTTTAGTATCATGGAAGGTTTCAATCATACATAATAAAATCCACTCCAAATATATCAATGACACTAGTATATTAACTATGTATCAAACAAAAGATGCACTGGTAATGTCTTGTTTTTTTAAATTATTACCCTTAATGGTTACAATCCCACCACCAATCTTATTCTTTTAGTTTATAAGTTTATATATATCCATTAATCAGATCATATGGTGTTAGAGGTTTTAGACTACGTACTTCACTATCATGACTCACACTGACAAATTGGTATATACTAACACTCTTTCGACATACTTAACACAAACGTCGTGAACTACATTACTTAGGGATTCTAAAAGGATATCACGCTGTATCACTTCATAAGAGACATAATACGTCAACAATGGCGCGCAATACTTTAATCTGGAACTGTTGAATTATGTCTACATTAGGCTTGCTAGCAGTACCCCATAATTGGATATAATATGATCAAGTAGGTATACAAGTGGCTTTAGTTTTTCAAGTATGTACTTCTTCCAAGTTAGGCGTTGATCTAGATGCATGCCAATATATTTAGCATTCTCTGCTTGTAGAAGTTAATAATTATTGATGTTCACTGGTGGATATGTTCTTCTACGCAGAGTAAAAGAGGTTACATGGGTAGGCTTTGTTCTGTTTGTTTGGATTCGTCATGCTTTCAGCCATAGTATGTCACGTTGGTTGAGAAATGATGAATAAGTCCCGCATTTGTTAACAATGAATTTGTATGCAGTTTAGTTAATATGGGTCTACAAACCATGGCCCTAAATTAAAGAGAACACTAAACTGGTAAAACTATAACTCCTGATTATTATTTCGTGATATCCGCTAACTTATTGAGCATACCAGTAATATAAGCAATAGAGCAATAAGTAATACAGCAATTCCATTAAAGGTCGATTTATATTCTTCCTTTCAGTGTTAGAGTTCAAAATGTATAATCATATTTTTCTTTTACTTTGTTTTTTTGCTTATTCTTCAGCTTGTTGGCCTTTCAATTAAATCTGAACGTATCAAAGGAATTTTGTGTTGCCCCCTTCTCCCCCTTCCCCCGTCGTGGTCGCAGCTAACCCTAAGGAGCTGAGATAGGATGCGTTTTCGAGGAATCATACATAAAAGGAATGAAATATTCACATGTAATATAGTAATATTTAGTCCGAGAATTTCAATCAACTGAGGTACTTTCAGACACAACGTTATATTACATATATATTCTTATCTGCGTTCGTAAAATGCTACTGTCGATTTAGTCTTCAAGAATGATATTAATTTTATACGCTCTCATTGAATCTGCGAAATTGAAGAATATCATTCATGACGAGCGATTTGGATTTCGAGAAACACTCGTCAATTTTATTGTAAGAATCTCCTGGTAACAGTCTTTTTGTGGTTTCACCAGATCCTGGCGTCGAGAAAGTATAGCATCATGATCTAATTTTCAAAGCAAATGTGGTATAACCAATAATCTTCATCTAATCTGATATATTCATATTTGGTATAAAGGTCATCTAACGGTAATCTAAAACGGGAGGATGAAAAATTAATGAAATTGTGCTTTTCTTATGGCGAAGTGAATTTCTGCGGCCAATCTAGTGGTCTGATGTGCACATGAATGTTTGGCTCTGAACCCGTGTTGTTCATCTAGTATGATATGGTTCTGATGAGTGAACCGGTTGAGTTCATAAAGGATCGCTCTTTTAGCAATCTTGGTCTGCTTCTGTCGATGCACCGTGTTTTATCTCTGAAGCTCCTCCTTCGGGTTCTTGGTGGTGGTGGTGGACAAGGCTGGTCCAAGAAACCCTTTTCTGTACTCTGATTCGTTCAGAATATCGGGGTGGAAAATACTATTCCAGCTAGGAGCTCACGCCGATAGAACACGTGCGTTTCGGACTCTTAGGGAATACTCGAAAATTCCATGATTTCGGGCCTTCTTGATTTTATGGTTATAGGTGTCGTAAGGAATAACTTCTGCCAGGCTTTCTCTAATATTATCCGCAACATTATCCGAAACACTCGACAATGAGTCGATGGAATAATCCTTTCTTGGCTGGCATGTAACGGTTCTTGATTGCACCAGACATTCGATACCATGCAATAATTATATTTTGCCTCAAGTAATAATAAGATTTATATATAAATGATTGAAATTGCGTCGTAACATCCTGCCCGCCTTGAATTAGTTTCAAAAAGTAATAATAATAATTAGAATATTTATAATTTTCTTAAAATTAAAACTACACAATTTTCTTAAACGTATATAAATATGATTATGTTGAAATAAATTCATCTAGTTTGGAATTTCATAGGATTCCTCACTCTTCCCTATACTTTTTGATATCTACCAAATTTGAAACAATAAACTCTTTGTCTTATGTGAACGACACTTGTCTAATTTTCGACGTTTTATTTGCTTTGGTTCTCCATTTCTTTGGTTTTCGGCCACAGTAAGTCATGTTAGTTGAAAAATTATAGTTCGGCATTTGTTATCAACGGATTTGGGTGTGGTTTAGTTAATGTGAGTTAATGTGATTCTAAATTAAATATAACACGAAACTGGTAAAACGATAAGCTCATATTATTTTTTCCTGATTTCCGCTAACTTATTGGGCATCCCACCAATATAAAACGATATATTTGTATTAATACACCAAAAACAGTATCCTATTATACAGTAATTCCATTAAATTTCGGTTTATTTTCTTCTTTTCAGCGTTTGAGTTCGGAACGTATAACCATATTTTTCTTTTACTTTGTTTTTTGCCTCCGCAGCCTGTTTGCCTTTCAATTAAATCCGAACGTATCAAAGACCTCGATAACAATTACCGTCAGGTATTTTCTGTCGCCCCCTTCACCCCGCCGTGGCCGGAGCCGACGCTCGCGCCGTTGTTCCGAAACCGTTTTATAATGTAGCCGCGATCGTAAAAACCCCTGTAACTAACCTCTAACCAATTTAGATTAGAGGTTTGAAATTACAAGTGGAAATATATTGCTCTTATGCATGCGACGCAGGGATATGCTAATTTCTATCCTGATCACACTATCAGCAAAAATGGTAATTCGAGTGGAATTTTTTCGTTCCTTTTTAATGTCTGAAAATACCAAACTAGCCTACGAGAAGGGTTTAACCGTTTCTCTCTTTCGCCCCAGTTCTTTCCTTCTTTGCGCATTGTCGATATGTCGTAAACATTTTTTACTTTTGGTATTGAAGGTGTCGTTTTCTCAGCATCTCATATCATTCTTTTCTCTATCCAGTAATTTTCAAACCTTCAGCGCGCTAAGAGTTATCGGAGGTATCATCCAGTTTAGGGATGCTGAAAATATATCGTGTTATATCCATATTTTTGTTAGCCCATATTAAAAAAGATAGTTCTTAAAGATTTTAAAAACGTATAGTTAATTTTAATAAAGTTTTAAGATTGATACTTATTTTTAGATGTTTAGTGCATTTTGGTACTTAATTTAAAAAGTTTATTCAAAATATCGCTACTTTTTAAAAAATGTAGATAATAACGACATTTTTTGGTCCTTCTTTTTTCTGTATTAAAAATATCGATATTTTTCCTGGTTGTTCGTTTTCTTTTCGGGGATGTCGATATTTTTTTTTAAAATAACAAAATCGATACATTGTTGATCTTTTCAACATCGATAATTTTCTCCACTCTAACCCAGTTCTCGAAATTCGAGGATAATTTACTGAGTTCGTAAAGTAATATATCATCGCATCTATTGCTTATCAGGGAGCATAGATCTATCGGCAGCTTGTTTTGTTGTGTTGTTTCCTCTAATTCAATGTCAAATTAAAAATTTAATGAAACAATGGATTTTGTTTTTTTACACTGTCATTAGATAAAATAAATTCCAATAAAATTATGTTTTCATTGAAATTCAAATATCTAGGAATGTAAACGTTTATATTGCATCTTACATTAGATATGCTTAGCACAATCTTAATTTACAAATTAATTTATTACTATCGTTCTGCTATCAATACAAAATCAATTACATCAATACAATTGGAAATCAGGTTAGCTTTTAGAAAGGTAGATGAATATTACTACTTCAACATTGCACTATCTGAAGTTAAGCGAGTTGTTCTAGCTTATTATTAATTAGTTAGGTAATATAAGTGAAGTTCAGAACTGTATGAGCTTCAAGATCAATAAAAACTCTCTTGACATGACATTCATAATTTTTTAAATTGATAAAAAGCATTCACTAAAAATGGTAACAGCTAAATAATTACCCATTTCAATCGTCCGTGTCCCAGCGCGTATAACCTTTGGAGCAAAAGTCCAAATTAATGAACTTAATTATTTATTATTATTTTGAGTTTCGGAGTCTCTATGGATTTAGCTACATATATAGAGCCTTAAAGAGGTTCCTGTGTCGATTCATCAACAGAAAGTCCGCACAATGATAACTTTAACTCCAAAAATAATTTATGTTCTAACAATGTATTCTTAAAGGTACAACTTTTAAAATATGAAAGAAAATCGATTTTTAAATATTCATCGCAGTCAGTGGCATTACGATGCTATAGCCATTCTAATTTGTCTTTTTTTGAACAGAAACAGCTCGAATACCTTATGATGTAGAAAATATTCATTTCTAATATATATTCTGTTTCACTAAAAACCACATATCAATATTTATAGCGACTTTACGGAACTAAAATAATCGAACTTTGGTGACGTATTAATGAAAAAATGGTTTGGGATCTACAATACTATATCAAATTTCCTTAACATCCTTGTGAAATGCACGAATTTTTTATTGATTAACCCAATATTTTCGGTATGAAATGAAATCGAGCTATTCCTAAAATGTGTTATAACTACTCGATATCACTTTTTTATTTTAATAATAACTTTATTGCAACAAATTTATACAATATATATTGATCTAAATATATCTCATCACTTTCTACAACTATTTCCAATTCGAACGATGTCGGTTTGGCAGCGACTAAATCGTTGATCCATTTTCGCTCTTCATTATTTCGTAACCGTGTGCCAGCCATGCTATGTCCCCGAGAGCATACAGTAATCAGAATATAATTTTCAGTTTAGCACATGCTCACATTCATTTATTTGATCTAATAAAATTTAAAGGAACAAGCGCACTTCTGATAAGCTCTGCGTAAGCGTTTACATTTTGTTGTGTAACTGGTGTTGAAAATTTTAGTTTATTTTTCTTTCGTGATAGAGAAATATAGCCCCATGAAATTAAAAAACTATAACAAAGCATATGTTACGATTGTAAAGGAAGTGCTAATACTTCCTCAAATGGTAGGAACTTTTAACAGTGGATTTATACTCACATTTTAATAATTGCCAGTGTTGTAACTGTGTTAAAGACATTGTATTAAAACATTTTTACAGAAAGTCCATGAGCTATATTTGTATAAGTCATTGTTCTATCTCAGAGCAAAATCTTAATCTTGCAAACCATCGTACTTTTCAGCTGAAAGAAGTATCCAGTTAATACATCATTATTTTCGCCAAACAAGAATTTACCTATTGTTTTTTGATAAAAATATATTATTTTTCCTTATTTGTTTCACTCCTTCGCCTTCAGAATAGTAGTCGTTTGATTAATAGGCTTTTAGGCTTATTAATAATGATAATTATAGGCTTTATTCCAATCACATCAACTCTTAGTAGAAAATGTATCGTTTCAAAGTATCGTCCTCCACTATTTTTGCATCTTGCAAGATCCCATCTAATTTTTTCTCTTATTCTAGTTTCGCTATCTTCAAATTTCCTTCAACAAATTCTAGCAAGAAGAATCAAATGGTTATTAATATATATCATGATAAAAATAAATATCTAATTTTTATTAGATACAACAATTTTTGCTACTATTTTTGCTAGACATAGCCCCTTGATGAATCGGCTACTGAACTGACTATATAGCTTTCGGTTAACATGTTATACATTTACTAGCCTAAAACGATTGGGTGGTTAATTACTACCAAACGCGTATAAAAGTTATAATTACCTCTATTATTACTTATAGCATAATTGTGCATTATTTCTGTGATACCCTTAAAAGTTTTTGTTTGGACAAAAAGAATAATTTTCTTCTCTGCTTCTTGTTATCATTTTGAAATTTGAAAATAGTTTTTACAAATTTCACAGTTAATATATATAGTAGATATCAGCAGTAAGAGCTTCTTTCGGTTTTAGCAGCTTGCTAATTTTTTACCTTTGTAGCGAATTGAGGCATGTCGAATTTTACATCGTGGAATAACGGTCTACAAAATACCCAGAAATATAATCCCAGATGTTGAACACGGGCGGGGTGCCAATTGGAACCCGACAACGAATAGCTGGCGGCAACCCCGAGACGTTTATCTGGGATATTATTGAAGGGTATTTCGGTCATTCAGTGCTCAACCCTCGTTTGGTTAAGACGTGCCACCATCGACTGCCCAAGCCTCGTCTTCAGGTAACTCCGCTGCCATCCGTTTTATTTATTTGTATTTTCACATTTTTTATTTTGCCAATAAATAACGGTCACATTATGTAAACACCACTGTTTCATTTCGATTTACCTCCATTCACCGAGCCACATCATTTTACCCTAAACCTTGTTTCAGCTTCTTAATCCCACCATATACACAGCAAGACTTCGTCATGAATATTCCGATTCAGTGTCGATGTGGATCGTTCTCTCGGACTAACACTTTTCATCCTTAGTCATAACATGCTACAGAAAATTCTTAAGCTGTCTGAAAGCATTTTGAGCGTTTGGGTTCAAAAAATCATTGTCTTCGAACTTTTTTAGTCTCCCAGGCCATTTTTTATCAGAATCACCAGTACAGCATCATCATACATTCAAAAAGTATTTGATACACTTAGACAGTAGATTTCTTCCAATAAAACAATAAAGATATTTAACGCCAAAGATGCACTTGTGTGCGTTTCTCAATTAGTGTCTGTATAATAACGCATTATTGATAAATGGGGAACTATTATTTTAGGCAGGGAAATGCCAAATCCAGCGAATGTAACAGTTGGGATAAGTTGTTTAACAGTTTTTTACATTGATATTTTACATTTTCACCAATAGATGTCACCGTATTATTGTGTGAATACGATTTTTAACACTAATAAACACACTGTATAATTTGTAAACCATTAGTTAAATAATTACAAGGGCAGTCGTGCATCATCCATCGTCAAACCTCACGAGCGTACTTACCGAGAACTTTCTCAATAATTTCCAACAAATATAAATACGAAGTTTGGATGTGTTCAACAAATTAATTGTCCAGGTTCATACGGTACACTTCATAAAATGTAATTTACCGGAATTAAATTGGAACTAAAACTGAGCGGCACCGAAATAGTTCTATAATCTTCCCATTCTCATTACGAAACGAAGCAATAATATGGAAAAGTATGTAACACATCTAATTCTAGTCGCAAGGTAAAATTAATTGGCGTCCGAGTATATATCAAACAAAATTTAATAAGCAATTTAACGTTCGGAATTGAAGTATTTAACTGAAACGGTTAATTTCAAAATGGACGATATTCGGTCGATCGGTTTTTTTCCGTTCCATTAAAAAAATCAATCACTAACAAGATCCAATATATTTTTTCTTCATTTTTCCCTGACTAGTTAGGCGTCAAGGGGATTATCGAATGGTAGAATTCGAAATTCTTCTCGATTTTTGCTCGAATTTAATCACGTTTCTATTAGATTTTTGTAGACTTTTTTTTACCTATTCTATCTGTACGAACTTAATTGAATATGAAATGATAATTAAAAAAAATGCTTGATATATGGCCAAACCTGGTCAAAGATATGCTCTGCTTGAAATAAGTCTCGTTTTATTTGTTTAAAATACGAAACACAAAATATTTTTAAGTCACATATTTAAAATATAAAATACGAAATACAGTATTTAACTAATTTTACTTAAAATACAAGAGACAATCAGGTGTTAAGGCTATATTAAAAGAATAGAGCGAGTCCAACCTAATCTATTAATTAGTAAAAGAAGAATTTCCTTTCATGGATACTTTCATCAGACAAACCAGAATCTTGTGGGGAATGAATAAAACTTATTAAAGAAAGCAATCTTTCTATAGAATTATTTTTTATTAATCTCTTGGAACGTCAACAATCTGCCCGTGGGCAATAAGTATTATTGTTTGATTTCTGTTATATAATATAAGCATCCTAATATGTAGAAGATCACTTCAGTAAGTGATCTGCTGTACAATTTATAATCTAAATCTTATTCTAGATACTATTCTAACTTATTTTAAAGTCTATCCTAACTTATTCTAATGACTATTCTAACTTATTCTAGAAATTATTAAATTTCACTCCCTGTGTCTATTAATCAGTTCGTATGGTAGTTTCCGTTTGAGCCTACGCACTTCACTGTTATCGCGCACATTTAACTGTTTGGCGAGTGCATTAGTCTAATAGGCACTAATAGTCTTTCAGACCACTTCGAATCACACTCGTTATGGGTTCTATGGGGATATCGCGTTGAATCAGTTTGTTGGACACGTAATATGGGGCATCGACGATGACTCGCAAGACTTTATTCTGAAACCTCTGGAGGATATCTATGTTAGATTTGCTAGTAGTACCCCACAGTTCAATACCATATGTCCAGATGGGCCTAAGTATTGACTTATATAGCAAAACCTTGTTATCTAATGATAATTTAGATTTATGCCCTATTAGCCGATACATTTGGTTTAGTTTAAGCCCAAGCTGTTTGCGTTTTGTCACTGTATGTTTTTCCAAGTCAGACGTCGATCAAAATGCATTCCCAGATATTTAACGCTGTCTGCTTGCGGAAGTTCATGATTATTCAATTTTACTGAGGGACATGTTCTTCTGAAAAGGGTGAATGTCATATGGGTAGATTTTGTCTCATTTGCTTTGGTACGCCACGTTTTCAACCACAATTCGACTTTGTTAAGATGAAGTTGGAGATTTTTTGTGGCTGACATTGGATCCTCGTGTGATGATAAAACCGCTGTATCGTCAGCATATGTTGCAACAGTAATGATTCGTGACGTCGGTAGGTCAGCTGTGTATATAAGATATAACGATAGGCCGAGAACATTGCCCTGCGGAACACCCGATTATATGGGCTTTAGGTCAGTGTATTCGTGACCTTGTTTGACAATAATTCTACAGAGTGGTAAGCTTTTCGCATTTATCCTTTAGGCAGGTTACTAACTCTCACTCCATTTTTGATATCTGTGGTTGATCACTGTGGCCCCGGTTCGCAAAAACAATAATATTATCTGTTACTCCTGTTACTCCTATGCAGTATTTTATGTTTTTTGTAATGTGACTCTAAGACGTGCCTTACGAGATTTTGGATTGTTTGTCTCTACTCTGTTATGATGCTTTCTGGCCACAAATATATTTTATAACTAGAGTGATAGCAGAACCAGCGAATATGACTCCATTTGATTCAGGTGCCAGTTTAAACAACCTGTTAAATCTTCTTTCTAAGCTCTCCTTTAGTTGTGATGGAACAACAATAAAATTGCAATCCTGCAACCGATCTAATAACTGTTGCCTTAAGTATTAACAACATTCGTACTAATAAACTTAATAAAGAGATGTCTTAAAAATTACTATTTAAGAATGAAAATGATATTTGACATTGTTTAACAATTTAGTGTACAGTATACATACAGTGTTCCCAACTTTAAAAATACCTTAAAGAGTTTTTAAATGTCTCTAAAATAATTCGTAATCTCATTAAGAAAAAAAATTCTGTTTTCTAATAAGCTGCGTAATTATAAGTAATGGACGAATTACCGTTAATTAGCCGCAATAAAAAATTAATTATCAACTTTCTAACGTAGGTTATTTAATATTCATTACTAATTTCGGCTCTTTAATCGCCACAATGTTGATGAAATTTAATACCATCCTCCGCAAGAAGCAGCTTACTTTTTCTCGTCTTGAAAAAATATTATTTTAATTTAGTTAAATAACATTATTTAATTTTGTTTCGTGATGGAAAATGTTTAGTAATTAATAAACTTAAGGATATTCCGACGATAATTAAATAAGGTGCATTGTTTGTTATAATGTATTAAAATTATTTCGGGTCTTGCTTTGCCCGCCGGTCGTGTCCCATTAATGCCCTTTCGTAATTTCCGAGTTTAATATGAATTTAACATTTTTAATAAGTTTGTTCTGAAGACTAATGCTCCGTTTCAATGTAGGGCTACTTTATTAATGACGTTTGCTTTAGGTAAGGGTCCTCGCAATAATTCGGAAAGTAAATAGAAGTAATTTTATTAAAAAAAAAAACGTACCCAAAACCAGTTGCTAAAATTTTCTTTCTTTTAGAAAATATAAATGAATGTCATCGTCAAAATTTTTCTGCCTGAAATGTTATTATATATATATATATATATATATATATATATATATATATATATATATATATATAAATATATATATATATATATATATATATATATATATATATATATATATGCACAATAAATTAATGATTATTCGCTGCACAATATTTTTTTATATTTAATTATGTTATTTATATTCCTAGTCCTGTAGGTCAGATGATTCATTCTCGACTTCCCGAAATCGTTCCGACTATTAAAAACAGGTTGTTGTCAAAATATATTGTCTTCCATCATAAGAACACACATTTCTTTATTAAACTGTCTAGAAGTGCGTCCCTGTTTGGAAAGATACGATAAAATGAGTTGTACCGACATGGCAATCTCCAACTATCATTTGTTCCAATTAATTCAGAATTTTAATTCGAATTCTAATCGAAAACCACTTGATTTATTTTTTCGAATAGAAATTTCATTAAACCCATGAATATTATCATGACTCCGCTCTGTTGCTTGTCAAATAAGCATGAGAAATTATGGTAATTATATATTTTAAATGTCATGTTATATAAAAATATCAGATCAGACTGAAAATCAAAGAACTGTGCTGGTTAGTTTGAAGATACTCTCAACTTGATCTCAAGTTTAAAAATTATCAGTTCATTATATAGTCTATTTGGCTTTATGAAGTGCAAATATAGGGTTTCACTAAAACATCAAACCATCTGGTTTATCGAAACATAAAATTCTTCATCCATTCTTTAGACATCCTGTTTTCGGGAGTGTAATGGTGTACCCATATCTCGCCTGTAGAGAAGATTCACGTTAAAAACCCGTCTTTTATTTATTTATGCTTACGTTAATTAATATTTACGTCTTTTTAACGCCTTCCCACATAATGACAATACGTTGCGCTACGGCGGTCGGCACTTGACGTTCACTCATGGTCGTAGCACGCGCGTGGAACCTGCGGTCCCGACGAAAATTATGCGACTATTCGTAAGGTATCACATACTCAAACCACGACCTTCAAAACATACATGCGCGCCGTCTACAGCATTTGTCTCCATCATATTTGAACCACCCTCGTATTTCTGCATCAAATAGTGACAGGTGATGAAAAGAAGATTTATTTTCAAAACTCGCGTCAATGGAACACGCACTTGCAGAGCATAACTTCGAGGAAGTTAGAAAATGGTTCGATGAATGATTTTGCTCAAAGGACAAACAGTTTTTTTGGGATGGCTTCCGTAAATTGCTTGCGCAAGATGTATATAATCAAATGGCCAATACATTGAACATATGAATTTTTCCATTTTCTTGAAAATTATGTAGTTTTTTTTCGAAAATTAGCGGTAATGACTTTCCGGTACACCTGGTATAAAGCAAACAGAACCAGATGAACTTCTATATATATGAGTGTACTTTTAACTTTAGCTAATTTGCCTATATATATATATATATATATATATATATATATATATATATATATATATATATATATATATATATATATACTATCATATATACTGATATATTTAACCCGCACTCGTCTTGACTATTTATTGTTAGAAATGCAAGAGAATAATAGTAATACATTAATTTATAATTTGAAATTCTAGTAAGTATATTTAGTATAACAGAAAATGTGTTTAAAAAAACTAAATCGATTTTACACGTTATAAGTAACTCATTAATTTTACCTATTTTGTACGAACACTTACGCCACTCGTTTTTTTTTCCTGTCACAAGCTAAAGGATGGCTTCCGTAAATTACTTGCGCTAGATGTATATAATCAAATGGCCAATACATTGAACATATAAATTTTTCCATTTTCTTAAAAATTATGTCGTTTTTTTTTTCGAAAATGAGCGGTAATGACTTTCCGGTACACCTGGTATAAAGCAAACCGAACTAGATGAACTTTTATAGTATATGAGTGTTACTATTAACTTTAGCTAATTTGCCCATATATATATATATATATATATATATATATATATATATATATATATATATATATATCCTATCATATATACTTATATATTTAATCCGCACTCGTCTTGTCTATTTATTGTTAGAAATGCAAGAGAATAATAGTAATACATTAATTTATAATTTGAAATTCTAGTAAGTATACCTAGTCTAACAAAAAATGTGTTAAATAAAAAACTAAATCGATTTTACACGTTATAAGTAACTCATTAATTTTACTTATTTTGTACGAACACTTACGCCACTCGTTTTTTTCCCTGTCACAAGCTAAAGGATGGCTTCCGCAACTTGCTTGCGCAAGATGTATATAATCAAATGGCCAATACATTGAACATATAAATTTTTCCATTTTCTTGAAAATTATGTAGTTTTTTTTTCGAAAATGAGCGGTAATGACTTTCCGGTACACCTGGTATAAAGCAAACCGAACTAGATGAACTTTTATAGTATATGAGTGTTACTATTAACTTTAGCTAAATTGCCTATATATATCCTATCATATATACTGATATATTTAACCCGCACTCGTCTTGTCTATTTATTGTTAGAAATGCAAGAGAATAATAGTAATACATTAATTTATAATTTGAAATTCTAGTAAGTATACCTAGTCTAACAAAAAATGTGTTTAAAAAAAAACTAAATCGATTTTACACGTTATAAGTAACTCATTAATTTTACTTATTTTGTACGAACACTTACGCCACTCGTTTTTTTCCCTGTCACAAGCTAAAGGATGGCTTCCGCAACTTGCTTGTGCAAGATGTATATAATCAAATGGCCAATACATTGAACATATAAATTTTTCCATTTTCTTGAAAATTATGTATTTTTTTTTCGAAAATTAGCGGTAATGACTTTCCGGTACACCTGGTATAAAGCAAACCGAACCAGATGAACTTCTATGGTATATGAGTGTTACTCTTAACTTTAGCTAAATTGCCTACAATTATTTGTTATTTTAATTTGGGAATAAATACTGATACATTTAACCCACACTCATCTTGTCTATTTATTGTAAGAAATACAAGAGAATAATAGTAATGCATTAATTAATAAATTGAAATTCTAGTAAGCATATCTAGTCTAACAGAAACTGTGTTTAAAAAAACTAAATCGATTTTACACGTTATTAGTAACTCATTAATTTTACCTCTTTTGTACGAACACTTACTCCACTCGTTTTTTTTCCTGTCACAAGCTAAATTAAAATTTTAAACCAAACGACAACAAGCTGGCCTTTTTAACGACATTTCCCGCACCAAACTTTCGCCCCCGAACTTCGAGTCGCCCCAAAAGAAAGAAGAAAAAAATGTATATCGCCGAAAACTTTCCCTCGGCTTATTTTTCTAACTTCGTTCCTCTGCGGCGAGCTCTGTAATTGATTCGATTTTCAGTCATTTTTTGACCAGACCTTTTTTTATATCCAATTACGCTTTTGAAGAATTAGGCAGCAGTTATAAGGGATTTTCCGCAAGGCAAAGGGGATTTTTTCCCGTTTTCTTCTCTCCCTCGCTCTTTCGTTAAACCCGTTCTTTTGGATGAAGAAAGAGGGTAAGCGATTCCTTCGTTTGCCTTATATGTCTCCCTAAAGTGGACTAAAGTTTTTTTTTAATATGTTTCTGTAATTCCTGTTTTTTTAAAGTTGAATGAATGCACGTTTTTTTCTTACAGGAATCTGTTTGGGCGGACCCGAAGACATCGTTAAGGATGCCAGAGAAGGAGAGGATGTTACTTTGGAATGTCGATTTTCACCCCAGAGCTCCACCGATATGCTGTCATACTATTGGATCAGACAGACCAAGGAGACTCACGATAATGTTGCCATTACCGATAAATCTTTTGATCCTAACTATAGGTGAGTATTTGATTTTTGTAATTTCTTAATCAAAAATGAATCTTGTTTAGACTTTGTTCTCATTCATTAGTAAAATTATTTAAGTGAAATTATAAGACTATGACGTACGTATCTTTTAGATTAATTTAAGATATAAAATGGCATCGTACCACTAAGTAGCTTTTTTTATTATTTAATTAATATATTGTTACTAGTCGTTTCCGTCTAACCTACAATTTGTCTTTATGATAACTTAAATCTAGGTATATAATTAGGATGACCCATCAACCCTATCTCAGTCTCAGGAATTCAAGTATTTGGGATCAACAATATAGTAGAAAAACAAAAATACAGCGTAATATTAAATTTTTAATTATAAATTAAAGCAATGTAAACAATGAACCTTAACTATGCCATAAGCCATTTACGAAACTACCGCATATTTGGATATACAATACTACAAATATATTATATATAAATAAAATTTTCTAATAACTTCCTTGTAGATACTTTCCTTTATACTTCTCACACTAATTAGTGATTAATTACAATGCAATAAAAGTTGCAATAGAACATTTATCCAAATAAAGGCAAGGTTAATATATTTCATGGAAAAGGGCTTACCCACTAAAAAGCCACCACCATATTTAATGAAATCAAGGACTCAAGTAGCTAAAAACTCAGTGATGCTAATATTTTGTTTCACCTTATATATAAATACCTTTCAAGTATTTACTTTTATTTATTCTTAGGTTTGTTTTTCTCTTCATTGATATTTTGCTACATTCCTATTCCTTATCAACAAATCATACAGCTGTAGCAAGTACAATACTTTCCCAAATAGCTACTTTTTTCAGGATAAACTGGACGATTAATTGAAATGATTTAAATATATAATTCCCTATTACCTTATCAAAATTCATTTGTATGATATTATTCTGGGGTTTATATTGGCTACTTGTACTTGCTTCAATATTCTTCAGAGTCTTGTAAGTCTTGTTGACCTTCTTGAGCATTAAAGCAAATAGCCTAAAGGTAAATTTGACATCATCGAATTTTAGCATTTCGGTTTGCCGCGAGTATATTGCGCCGACCAATAAACGAATAGTGCCGATAGTAGTCGAATCTCTAGACCACGATGATTTTTAATGTATGCTGGCATCTAGCACTGAAGTAATAAGTCGAATTGGGGAAGCGACATGAGCGTTAACTTCTCCAAGATCGTCCTAGTAGAAGAGAGCACTTATTATAATTAAGACTGGAATCCTCCTCTTTCGAACGCTTATCTTGCTAATCTTTCCCTATGGTCTCAAGACTGCAGATAGATGCAAATTACGATGGTTTGGATTTGTATTAAATGAAAGGTGAACGAATTCCTCAGACACTTCTCTGGCAGAGTCGACCTTTTAGATGGAAGATATAGCGATCAGACTCGAAAAGGACGTGAGCCAAGGTTATAGAAATCGATCTGAAACATAGGAGACTAACATTGTCATTAATGAATCTAAATGTTATTTTGTAGACATGACAAGTAAACTTAATTTTAAACTCGTTTTTTTATTATATTATCAAATTATATTTATAGCTATTTTTTTATTTCACTCAAGTCTTCTGTATTAATGATTTTAAAATATTGTAGTTGGATTGGTTATGACAAAGCACGGCTTCTATTAATATTCATAATAGTCACGGTTTTCTGATATTTCTTAAAACAATACCCGAGGCATATGTTATGAATTTTTATCGAAAACGCTTCGAAGTTCTATTCATTTGTCGACGTGTATACATTTAGATGTATACACATCCTTCTCGAGCTTTTCGTCTCTCTCTCTCACGCCGTTCAATGAAGAATTCTCACGTATCATCATGCAGCATAGCGACGAACGTGAAAAGAGTAAAAATTGACACAGCACAGGAAGTGAAGTGTAGGATTTAAAGTTTTTTTCCTTTTTGTTTTATTTTAGTAATGTTTTATTATTATTATACCATTATAGCGTTGTAAAATTATATAAATATTTACTACTGATTGGTCATAGTAACGAACATTAACGATAGTTAATATATATTTTTATTCAAATTATACTTTTTTGTACCACATGCAGTGTTAATCAAGTAACTTAATTTTTAATAGGATTTGCGAAAAAACACATAATTTCATTAATCATCGCATTTGTAATACTGCATGCTTACAGATGCTGAACTATAGATATCTCTTTCTTCCTCAATAGTACTGATAACATGTATTGGGACTCTTGCATTTACTAAGGATATGTAGTTGAGATTTACAACAACAGGTATCAATAATTTATTTTAATTCTTTTCTTTATTTATTCTCATCATGTATTACTATCTTCAAGTTGGTACAATCCCATATTGCCATGTTAGACTCAGTAATAAGGATTCTTTATAAAACATATCTGAATGCTAGTTAAAATGAGCTAGTTTCTGTGACTGGAGTTCATACATTACAAAGCGACTCCAGTGATTTTCAGATTGTTCGATAGTGATGACTGAGAAATGTTTGCCCAAATTGAAGGTCTAGGAGATACCTGCTGAACCCCATATAGCTGCTCCGACCCCTTTATTTGTTTTTAAGTTTTCAACGGTATGAAAAGTAAAGAAGTTTGGATAGATAAAGGAACTTGTTATTGAAAGATAGCCTTAATTAATATTTGCACATGTCCGAGCAATTGCTACATTTACGTTTTCTTTATGTTTCACGTTCATAATATTCGATTTAGTAAACATTACAAAAAGCTGTTTTTAAGGTTCTTGTGTATTACTAAAAAATCCGAAATAATATTTTCCTTTCACTTTCATCTCCATGGTATTTTATTTTTGTGATAATTCACGGATAATTGTACAAAATATATATTTGCTGTTGTGCTAAATTGTGAAGTATTGTTGGTAAACGTTTATTATGGATTATTTATTCGAATGAAATAATTATATGTTTTGATAACATTAATTTTCGTTAACAATTGTTTTTGCCATCGAGGAAATGGGGATAATTAATGTAATATGCGCAAAATTTTAGAAAATTCCGGTATATTTAACGAGATATTATTAGCTTATTTAATATTACGTAAAAACTTATTGTTTATAAAATTTGTATAGAGATTGTTATAGCTCATATTACTAAATATATACGAGTAATGTAGGCTGTTTTCTACAAGGAAAAATATAATACTTTACGGTTATAAATAAAACGATAAATAGATTTTGTTTTCAAGTATAGTAACTGAAAGTATATAGTTTGATTTAATATTAAGTCACATTAATAAGGAATAGCTACTGAAAATACATGAACTGGCTGTTATAAATTGAAAGAGAAATAAACCAATGCTCTTGAGATTTTATTGAAACTCAGGTCAAGTAAAATGAAATATTAAATGAAAGGTTACCGTAGTATCAAAATAGTTACTCTGTTGTCCACAAAATTGAGGCTTTTATCAACCCAACGTTAACAAACAACAGAACAGACTGGGAAGGATATGCTGAAGAATAGAACAAACGAATTCAACTAAATGTACCCCTCAAGGCAACTGAACAATTATGTTTTGAAGTAGAAAAAATCATAGTAGTTATTCAACAAGCTTCGTGGAATAATACTCCAGAAATTAAGAGTACAATTAAAGGAATTAATTGTCCAAAACAAGTGAAGGAAATGGTAGCTGAAGAACCAAAATTACGAAAAAAATAGCCACAAGACACCTGAAAATAAAAATACTTTAAACAATTTATCTCTCAAAGACTGAAAATAGGAATTCTGGAAATTAAAACCAAATCCATAAATGACTGTCTGAGAAGTTTAACATATGATAAGAAAACTGATTATTCATTCTGGAAAGCCACGAAATATCTAAAGCGCTCATGTCTAAACCAATAAGAGACCTATGTGGGAATTGGGCACGTGACAATCACCAAAAAGCAGAAATATTTGCTGAGTATCTAGAAAAAACTTTGAAACCAAACGAAACTATATTGAATATAATTTGCCGGACACAGAAGCTGAAAATTCGATGATTGAATTAGTCACGCCGAAAGAGCTAACCAACGTTATTAAAACTGACATTCATCCCAGAAAATCACCAGGCTATGATTTAATAACAGGGGAATTGCTACAAAAACTACCAAGAAAGGGAATTATTAAACTCACAAACTTGATCAATACAGCATTTAGATTTAAACATGTCCCAGGCATTTGGAAGATGGCGGAAATTATAATGATCCCAAAAGCTGGAAAGTCACCAAACGAAATAAAAGCCTATAGCTCTATATCACCGCTGCCAGTAATATCTAAGGTTTTTGAAAAACTCCTGTTAGAAAGAATAAAACCGATCATGGAGAGAAAGAACCAAATACCAACACACCAGTTTGAGTTTATTAACAAGCATTCAACAATTGACTAGGTCCATAGAATAACAGATGATATTGAAAAAGTCTACGAAAGTAAAAAGGTATGCTCAGCTATATTTTTAGATATAGCACAAGCTTTTGATAAGGTTTGGGATGAAGGCCTTATTCATAAACTACAGAAAATGTTACTAAAACAACGCTCCGAACTATTAGAATCGTACATTACAGTCAGAATGTTTAGAGTTAAACACACAAGGAAGTGTACTGGGGTCAATACTTTCTCTACTCTAAACTTATGATATACCACAAATGGACAATATTACCGTATGGCTACATTTGCTGACGATACTGCAATTATAGCTGTCGGAGACCATAGCGAAGAAACCACATGAAAATTACAACAATAATTGAACACGAGCTTGGAAAATAAAAATTAACGAAAGTAAACCTGTGCATGTTCAGTACACCTACAAGACCGTACAGTACAAGCACCAATAACATTAAATAATACTATCATTTCATATAGCAGCAACGCTAAATATCTCGGCATGAATCTTGATGCAAAACTTCGCTGTAAGGAACATATAAAGAAGACAATAAATGAGTTGGAATTGAAATATAGGAAAATGTATTGGCTAATTGGAAGAAAATCACAATTATCAGTACATATTAAATTGCTATTGTATGAGCAAATATTGAAACCTATATGGACATACGCAGTTCAATTATGGGGATGTTCTGCAAAGAATAACATAAAAAATTTTCAGAATAAATTCCTGAGAGAAATTGTGGGTGCACCCAAATACTATAACTGATTATCTACATCGAGAACTTCAGATACCCACAGTCAGTTAAGAAATCAAGATTGCAAGGGGGCATGAGGAAAGACTCCATTCTCACACGAATATTGAAATATTACAACTATTGGATACCACCAGAACAGAGCATAGACTCAAAAGAATCTAACCATCTGATTTCGTGTAGTGAGGTGCATATAACAAAAAATACATCAGTAGCATGTATGAAGATTATTTCACCATAGACTAAGATAAGGCCGATGGGTCCTCTTAGTTATATACCTAGATTTAAGTTATCATAAAGACAATGTGTAGGTTAGTCGAAAACGTTCAGTAACAATGTAATAATTAAATAATAAAAAAAATCTGGTTTCAGGTTTAGTCAATGTATTTCTTAGCAAAACACTAACCGAATATCGCAGATAATAAATAAGTTAATTTGTGTATCTAGAGTTAAAATGAATGTTGCAAGATTATTAACAATTATAAATTAGCTTCATCGAATTTTAATTTCTCATTTGTTGGTGAGTTTTTAATTCCCACGGGTAACATTAGACACAGTAGAAAGCAGTAGATAAATGAAAGCCATAGGAAGCAAATTAAAGATGGGCTATCTGCAGGGGTGAGATCGAATTGTATAAATAAGTATAAGTAATAAATAATAACAAGTAAAAGAATATATAAGGAAAGGACGATGCAATTTTATTTAAAAATTTAGGTAAAGAAATATTATTCTCAGTCTAGTTACTTTATTGTTTTAGCAATATATATTTTGGGTGAGATATATAGATATATAAAAAAGATTATATAAGTACATAAATGAAGTATAAAATAAAACGAACTACATAATTTGCATAGATGGAGGACATAGGGCAAATAGAAAAAATCATGAATTATTAACAATAAATTTGTAAACATTTTAAAGTATTGATAAATATTAAGGTGTTTAACGATTAATTGATTATTGATTGATTTGATTATTTACTTTATAGACCTAAGTTTTGAAATATTAATAGTTCATACAGTGATTATAAATACATTCCTTTAATATATATATTACCTTTCTAAATTGTAAAGAATAAATTGCCTAATTGTGTTCGTTATTGTTTTATTATACAAGCTAAAGTCAAATAACAATTTCAAAATTATTTTACTAATATATTCTCTTTTTTAATATATATATATATATATATATATATATATATATATATATATATATTATTCTGTATTATATTTATAACTATTATTTCGGAAAATAATCTTAATTAAGATACCTTGTTAGAATGTTCAGTGGTATAGTAATTTGAACATATCTTTTTAATTAATACTTGCATTAACATTTTTTCCTGCTATGATTGTAGTTTATATCCCGTGATGATAGTTCAGTTTATGTTCTTCTTTTCTGTAATTTAATGATCAATATCAACTATATAAACTGGATAGGAGATTTTCATTCCGAATAAAATATTGTTCAATGTTTCGTAAATAATCATTTATATACATGCAGATATAGAACTGTAAACGAGACGTGCAAAAAACGAGCAATTCCAATTATGTCCAAGCAACTATATCAAAGGTTATTACAGCGGCTTTCCCAACTAATCCAGCGCCTCTGTTCCAAATTATTTAAAGCCCCTTTTGGCACTGTCGCCGCAACGCGAAACGCCGGAAATTCCATCCAGTTCGTCCACGTTACCCGACGGCATCCCCCCCCCCATAACACCCCTACAGCCCGCCCGTAAGCCGTGACATCGACAGAGGGCCCGCTGAAACTTTGATGGCCGTCATTGGGTGACCGTCTGAGCTTCCAGCGTTCGAACGATCGTGTCGTGATTTTCAACGGCCGAAATTTAATTAAAAACAACCGTTTAATTAACATTGTTTGTTTTTATGGGCCCGTCACACGTTCCTCGTGGCTCCAAAAACGGAATCGAGTTTTTACGACTCGTTCTTGCTGATGCCGCGGCATATTCCGCGAAATCGTAGTCAAATTATTCCGAACTGTTTGGCTTGATGGTATATGAAGCCATGTAATTTCGTATAAAGGGTGTGTAGAATGGTAACAGTTTGCTTTCAATCGGTTAGCCAGTTCTGCATTTACCTATACCATACGTAAAGTCTTATATGATAAAGTAAGTTCATGTTTATCTTTTCTTTAAAATAGATATAATTTAATATTTAATTCACAATTAGAATAAAAGCAATTGAAAAGTCCTCAGCCTACCATAGTAAAACACATTTTTTGGCAAAATTATTTAGACTGATTATAGCGACCCTCCAACTTTTCGATAGCATTTTTGTAGTACGATTTGTCCTTTGCTTCAAAATAGGCCTCAGTTTCGGCGATCACCTCTTCATTCGACGAAAATTTTTTCCCAGCGAGCATTCTTTTGAGATCTGAGAACAGGAAATCGCTGGGTCGCCAGATATGGAGAATACGGTGGATGAGGAAGCAATTCTAAGCCCAATTCATGGATTTTTGCCATCGTTTTCACTGATCTGTGACACGGTTCATTGTCTTGGTGAAGCAGCACTTTCATTTTCTTCAAATGCGACCGTTTTTCGCCGATTTCGTCCTTCAAACGGTCCAATAACGCTACGTAATAGTGGCTGTTAATGGTCCTTCCTTTTTCAAGGTAGTCAATGAAAGTTATTCCATGCACATCCCGAAATACAGACGTCACAACCATGCCAGCCGACTGTTGCGTTTTCTCACGTTTTGGAGCGGGTTCATCGTGTGCAGTCCACTCGGATGACTGTCGATTGAACTTCGGAGTGAAACGATGGAGCCATGTTTGGAAAAAACTCGGGTTTATTACGCTTGATCATCTTCAAACACTGCTCCGAATCATCAACTCGTGGTTGCTTTTGGCCAAAAGTGAGCTCGCGCGGCAGCCACTTTGCACAGAGCTTTCGCATACCCAAATATTCGTGAATGATATTATGTACACGTTCACTTGATATCTTTAGAGTGTCTTCTATTTCATTTAATTTCAGTTTACGGTGATTCAATATCATTTTGTGGAGTTTTTAATGTTTTCGTCGGTAACAACCTCTTTTGGGCGTCCACTACGTTCACCGTCTTCGATCCTCATTTCACCACATCTAAACTTAGCATACCAATCCTTGATAGTTGATTTTCCTGGGGCAGTATCCGTAAACTCGGCATCAAGCCAAGTTTTTTTCTTCAACTGTATTTTTTCCCTTCAAAAAATTCCTTTTTATCCATTTTTTTCACATTAACAAAAGTTGCTTCACTCAAATTGCTATAATTTACAAACTAATGATCCGACAGCTGTCAAATTTAAACACGCATCGTTTGAGGGTTAGGGCTAACTAAAAAACATATGGATTTAATTCTAGTAGCGCTATCTAAGTGTCAGGCCGGGGACTTTTCAATTAACCTGTTAATATGAAGGAATCGGCTAGATGACTATAATAAAGAATGAAAAATATTGATTTATAATCATAATACACTATAAAAATATTATTAAAAACATTTATTTAAAATTAAAAGTGGGATCACTAAGATTTTATCAGTCAAACACCAATCAGAAGCGCTACGAAACATTGACGTCAGTTACCATTTCCTAACAATCAGTTCCGCATTCATTTATTACATTTGCCCACATTGGATTCATCGATGATGAATGTACTGTGTGACCTGATTTAAAATAATAAATACTCACATTAGAATGTGTCTAAAATGTTCTGTGAATAAATAACCGATCCTCAAACTATACTGGCTGGTTCCCGCCTTGTAAGATTTTATAAAATTTTTCTGCCTTGGAACGAAAATACACAGCTTGTTTGGAGTTTTTACCGATGTACAATTACATTATGGCCGTTTATACCATCGTTATACATTAGAATATCTAAATATAATTGAAAATTATTAAAATAATGAATAAATAAGACCCATAGCCCTTTAAACCATCCATTGCAACCGAAACAACTAGTCACGCGCGAAGTTTAATTCCGTGTAAAGTAAATACGCATAGTTGCCGGTTTGGTGGTGCAGTGGTAAAGGCGATGGGACGGTCCTCCTACTGTTACGATAGCCGCGGGTTCGAATCCCGCTGGGGTATGGTCGTAAATTTATGTTTGTGATTGTTTAAAATTTGTGAATGTTCTAGGCAAGAGTGTAAAATCCGACAAGGAAAATGATCCCAGTCACGCCAGTAACCAGGCTGGGTAAGATCGGATGTCTTTTGGAATAATTTCTAAAGTTTCTAAATCATTCACCAGTCGCTAGGCTTAATGTTGAGGACCGTTGTTTGGAGTCCACGTTAAGCTTTAGGTCCAGTCCAGATAAACACATAGTTGGTAAAAGGACACTTTAAAATATGTGTAAAAAAATACGCATAATTGTGATAATGTTGTTTTTCAGAAATAGTCATCTAGCTTGCTTTAAAATTACCATTTTTATATTTACAACTATATTTAAATCACCATTTAAATAATCAGAAATAAAGGAGCAATCTTAATAATTTTTACAAATTATTTTAATTATTTCTTTGCCCATTTCCTCGATATAATTAAAGATAAGTGCTCGCACCGCTCCGCAGTAGAAAAAATCTTTTTAATTTTCTCGGCATCATTACTCGCCTCGTGTTCACGGTGTCTTCAGGTTCACGAATTTCCTTCATGTCCATCCAGAAATCTCCACTCCGCATATTTTCCTGTTAATTATTTTTCTGCCGGTAAACCCATTCCCTTCGTGCATTCCATTTTTTTAAGGAGCATATTTCAGTTAAGGGCAGTTATTTTTTCGTTCAAGTATATATATTCAGTGATAAAAGTTGTATATAACAAGGAAACGTAATTCATAAGATATTTCTATAATACAGGGTGAAGCAATAGTCTATTAATCTATAGCGGAACAGAAATCGCACAAGCATTGAAGCCTGGCGACCATTCTTTTTATTATTTATTATTTATTATACATCCGATTTTCAAAACACATGTTCTATTCGAAAGAGTGTCCTCCGGAGGTGGTCCCATTGGAACCAAGTTAGGATCTGTTGGGGGGACGGGAGGGAAATCGAGGGAAAACCTCAAATTTCAAAGGCATCTACAATGTTTTCACATATTTTTTATATGAAATATTCAAATATTGGTGTATAATGTTAATGCTGAACTGATGTGACGAAAAATTGGAAGTAGTTCAGTGTAAAAGTCAGTTTGTTTTTTTAAGCACTAACCATATCAGATGAAACGTCGTGGAAACTATGTAGACAACTCTTTCTATGGCGTAATGGGTAGAACGTTGAGCTCACACGCGGAGGTCGTGCATTTGATTCCCAACAGGGCAGCAACTTTTTTGTTCTAATTTGATTGAAACATTTGTCAAGTTATCTGGTTTAGGTAGCGGAACCCTGGGCTTGAAACGTTCCTTATTTTTAATAATTGTTACTTTATTCACAATTTTTGCTCTTACGCGCTGTGCTTTTACTTGGACTATCCATTGTAATACTTGTAAAATAACTGCGTAATTGATTGAGTAAATATTTAACACTAAAAAGAAAACAATAAAATATTTTTAACAAAAAATGTGAACCGACCTAATACCGACCGAAAAAATAACCAAACTTAGATTTTTAACGCAAAAGAAACTTTTGAAATAAAATATGTACACAATAATCGTTGTATTAACTAAATAAAAATAAACAAAAAACTTATTTAACCTATCGACTACATATTTTATATTTTACTATATACACAAAATTTATCTTAATATCTACCTAAATCTATTTACCTATTTACGGTTCAAGTTAAGTCGGTGCCGAGCCTAAACAATACAGATATAATAATACAATTTTGGGACATATACACAAAATTAAATTCAAAAAACAAAACAAATCTAATTTGTTGCTCGGTACTGACTGCAAAGTGATTTGTGAATTGGTTTAGGTAGGTATTAAGCTATATTGTGTGTATATAGTAGAATATGAAATATGTGTAGCAGATAGGTTAAAATAAGTTTTTTGTTTATTTTTATTTAGTTATTACAACGATTATTATGTACCTATTGTATTTTAAAAGGTTTGATTTTGTATTAAAAATATAAGTTTGATTATTTTTTACTTTTTAGTGAGTTCCTTATTTATTTTTTGGACTCGGTTCAATTTTTTTTGTTAAAAATATTTTAGATTAAGCATATTTCTAATGAAACTGCAACAACATTTTCCTCTGTAGAATTCTACCATTAACCATCAATAATCCTAATACTGGAGTGACGCCAATTCATAACTGAAGCACCAAAAGGCACTATAATAAGCGAAAAAAACCCTAGTGGCGGCATTATTACAGAAATGAATGTTTGGACTATAATTTTATGAAGATCGGAGAATCCATCCTGTTACTGTTGATAACAACGGAGCTACAGCATTTGTCGTTGTTTAACCAAAGAACCTAATTCCAACTAGATAATTGATATTATTACATGTTCCATGACTCTGTAATAGCAATTAAATTTTTCTGTCAAGATTTCTGAAAGGTACACTTTTCGGTAACACAGGGTCAGTTCACAATTTAAGACAGAACATAAACAATAAAACATTTCATTAAACACTTTTCTGATGATCACAGAAATTTTGCTTTTCAAGAATGTAAAATCAATAAGAATGATGTTAGTGGAGGTGGATAAAATAGTCAATAAAGTGTAGAGCCGCCATTTGCTTTTAAAATGACTGCAAAACTTTGCGGAAGCGATTCATAGAGTATCTAGATAGTTTCCAACGGAATGTTGTCCCATTTTTGTACCAAAATATTCGCCAGTTAGTTCAGTGATGTCGTAGATGGAAATCCAGATAAAGAGTTGTGCTGTTGCTCTTTAAACCAAGACTGAATCTATTGGCTGTGTGTATGAGCGCATTATCATTTTAAAATATCGCAGTGTTTGCTACAAATATGCTAGTGATACTAGGAAATTCATTATTTGGATCTCGAAATATGCATTCGCAGTAACCAAACCAGTGATGCCATTGATTCTCTCCAGGTCATATAAGAATTGAAAAGAAAATCATTTAATCTTAATTTAAAATATAATTAATTACCCATATTTGTTATAATTTTCAGGCCAAACTATCACGTGGAAGAAGGAATCTACGATTTGTTTATTAGCAACGCATCGTATGACAGAGACAATGGCCGTTTCGAATGTAAAGTAAAGGCAGCTGGCTCTGGTCAGGATTTGCACGCTCAAAGATACACCCTGACTGTTCTGGCACCACCTCAGCCACCCCAGATCGCCCCCGGCTCCCTCGTGACCGTCACCGAGGGTAAACGACAAGAACTGACCTGTAGCAGTGTGGGTGGTTCACCTGACCCACAAGTTAAATGGTATAGACAGGGTAAGTGAATATTTTATTCTTATTAATAAGTGGCTCTATTAAGTATAGATTAATGTGTCAATAACACTGTCCAACGAAAAAAGAATGCTTCCTTCATTTCAAGTTAATCGTTACTAATTTAGCGCAAAAAATTATTTAGTTATTGTGGTATACGATAGATGAGGGTATTTTTGAAAGATGTTGCATTCCAGTTGATGTTAATTTTATATAGTCTATTCAATAAAACAGTAGACTCACGTCATGGCGTCAAAACGTCGCAAAGTTACCACATCAACTCTGACTTTGATTTCATTTTGACTTTAACTTAAAACAAAAATTTAATGTAAATAAAATAGTGAAGCAAAAATAATATTATCAAATATATTTTATTTTAACATTGCAGTACATCTAATGTAGTACATCATGTATTATAATTTGTTGATTGAAATAAAGTAATTGAATCTTTTTTCTACATCACCTTGAAGTGGAGTTCTATTTTTGTCTGGTTACTTTCATTAGAGACCTTTTTACGCTTATTCTTGTTTCCTCCGTTGCAGTGTTTCCTTGTGAAGTCATTTTTATATCACTGTATTTCTCCTCATTTTCTTCCGTTACTCTGTACCTTTTTCTTGATAAAATTATTTTTTTATCACTGCACTCTCACTAATGCATTTGCCCCATTTGATATAAAGTACTCATTCGCTCCTTATACCTTTTAACCAAATGATTATCCGTATTCTAAACAACTACACAGACATATATGCACAGAAATTTACATGTTTCCACTCATCCCTATGTTAGTCGCAGCCACTTCATCAAATGCAATTTGCAATTCATCCAGATTAAAGGTGTTATTGTAGACAATATTTCTTTCCAGATTATCTTTCTCGATTTGTATGTCCATTGTAGTAATTCTTTGCCACACAAATTCGATTGGATTGATTATGCAGTGATAGGAAGAAGAGACAGCACTCCTTGGCCTTGTTGTTCAACCATTTGTGTCTTTTCCTAATTTATATTGTATAGCATTTGAAGCCTATTTCTAAAAAGTAGTTCACTCTTTAACGGGGCATCTTCAGAATTTAATTTATGTTTTATAACTCATTCCTTAATTGCAGCCTTTGTCCATCCATTTGATGGGATCATTTCTGCTAATGTGCTATGATATGATGCATTGTCTACAATAATAACTAATGGTTTCTCATGGTTCTATAACAGCTGATTTTCAAACCAGTTCAAAACATGTTATGACTCATTTTGCAATGATAGTGTATCTGTAATATTAATTACTAAATTAAATAAAATTCCCAATGTTTCTTTTCTGTCCTTTCCAAAACCAAGCCGAACATAGCTAAATTATATGTGGTCCAACAAAGATCCAATCCTCCCTTGACTTTCGCCTTACTATACTATTCAACGTATACCATTCAGAATTCATCGTTTTACGTTGTTCTACTGCCAATGTCGCTACACAACTGGCAATGTTGAAGACAAAAGCAATTGTTTGCTTCGGTGAGTTTCTTCCGCGAGTACCTTTTGTTAAGTTTGTGACTCGTCTCGGAAGACCCGTACCTTTTTTTGTCTTATTTGGTGCTTATTTGCATATGAATTTTGATTTGTGTGATAATATTATTTTACGAAAACAATTTTATTTCAGTAATAATAAGAGGTGATGCTTGTCATACTAATACTTAAAGATGCTTCAGTATCACGCTATGTCAAATCACGATGATCATGCTATATGAAATGATCGATATTTTCTGACATAGCTTCATCACGGAATTCGCCTCGGAGTGAGAGTCAAGATTGAACTCGTTATATCAGTATTTTAAAATGATGTAGCATAAAGCTTTATGAATGTATAAAAATATATGCATTTTTAAGTTATTATAAACATCAGTACTTGTGCGTAAACTACAAAACAGAACGAAAAGTGAAAAAAATGTTGGGTTCAACAATGCCAACTATTCAATGAAAGGGTCAGATGACGTCTAATAAAATTAATCAGACTGCTGGCGAGGCTGGAAATATAAATAGCAACCTTCGTGTTTGATTGGCAACTAATATATGTGGCAGTAAAAACCTAATTCCCATAAATTGTATATGTAGAATGTGGAAAATATATAATGTCAATTTTATCTAAAGATAGAGCTAATTCATAATTCATTCATTTAGATAGTTCTTAATTCATCAGATACATCGGAGTATGGTAAATTTTTAGTCCGAAATATTAACATTGTTGGACAGTATAATCTAATATTTGATCAAATTTAGTATCAAATTGATGGCGCCATCAATTTATGGCAAAACGATTCTAAATAAACTGTAATAACACTGACGTACTCAGGGTTACTCAAGTCAAGACAAACGAGAAGGTTTAATTTCCAAATATACGAAGCAGCATAATCGCTGCAGCGCAAAATAATATTTAACATGTTTAAATAATATACACGTAAGTCACGACCAGTTGCTTCATCTCCCTATTTACATAGAAAGGAAACAGCGACTGGTGGATGCATGGCGTACAATATAAATTCATATTTGTAGGCGCCGAGATAAAATGAATGCACAAATAAAACGAAAAGCAGCTCTTAGAGCCGTTTCCTTTTGGATGGGACCAGGATCGCACCGGCAAGGAGATTCTTTTTATTCCGTTAACATTCAACGTACTTTTGAGATATGAACGTTTCGATTTATGTATTTAATGTTGTTCTGCAACACCGTTCCCGGCATTCTAGTGTGATAAAAATAAAAAAAAATCGGTTTTATCTTTTATATGTTTGTCTAATTTTACACATCTTCTTAAAAAATGTATTTTCATTCTTATATCATGTTTGTTATTTGTTTTAAATTATATTTTATGAAATAATTTTAAACCAAAAAGTAAACTGTTAGTTTACTTAAAAACTTATTTATTGAAGAAAAGAAGATTTTTTTTTGGCCTGGTACCGGGTAGGGGAATCCTGTTATGGATACCTGGTCGGGAAGACCCGCAGGAATAAGCGAGTTGGACTGGTTATGTGGAGACTGCCTCTGGGCTACCCACTAAACCCCACCCTATCAGCTGATCCAATGACCCTAACTGATACTTCTTACTGTTAATACCAAGAAAAGAAGAGGCGACTGATTGAACGGTGATAAAATTTAACACTTACGATAAAAACATACTTTACTCGTCTCACTCGCTCACCAGTCGGGTAGTTAGAAAAACATCTGTTTTCCATCTGGCCGGGTAGTCTAGGCTATCTAACATAACCCCTCCCTCCCAAAGAAACCGCCCCAGAGATGTACGTGGTCGTTAGTTATTCCGTCCGGACAGATTATTGTTATAAAAAAAATTCCATGTTTCTCTTCTGCTGAATAGTTTTCCAAATTTTGGTGACCTCAGATTCCAATAGTTTACGGCTAAGAAACTGAGCTACTGCAATGCGCCTTTGGTGGACGTTCACCCCGACCTGCAAGCTCCTGTCCAAATTCCAGTAGATTATGTTAATTTACAACAACTTTAAACCGCTTTTGGTAGTCTTACACCTTGAAATGTGTTGCAAGAGCCGGGAATTCACGGACTTTCAAACAACACACATTCAAAGGACAAAGAAAAAATTCAAAGCTTGAATGTTTTTACTTGGAATAGTTTATGGCCAAAGGTCGTTGAGCACCTTCAATCCACCTTTTGTGACCTTATCGCTTCATCTGCGATACTTTTGCCTATCCAACGTCAGCCTGTCTTTTTTTCTTGATAAGTAAGTTGATTCCTGTTAATTCAATGAATTCAAAATAGTCTAGCTTTAGAACTTCCCAGTAACACCGGTTCATTCCTATTTTAATGTAAAACAAGCCACCTCACGCATCACATCTTGCAGTCTAACATAAACAGACCGTCTTGATTTTATAAATCTGGAAGTAGTTGCAGTATTCTATTCAAATAATATGTCAAAAATTGCACATGCAACTGTCAAATGTCCGCAACACTTTTAAGTTACTGAAAACGGAAAGAAACAGTTTTCAAAGTCAAATTGTCAAGACACATCATTATCGATTGTATAATCAAACGCCAGCCTAATTGTTATATTTCTACGCAGATTTGTATGGTATATAGGCAATTCATCGGGTAGAAAATATAGCATCTAAGTTAAGTTATTCACAAATTAAAATAGTCACCGGCTGGTGGTACTTCCAGAGACCTCATTTCGCCTCTAGTGGTAGTGATACATCTCTGATGTATCTTTTTACTTTCCAATAGGGCAAGATAAAGGATATTTTCACAACTTTGTTCATAGAATTCAAAGAATTTTCATATTTTCAGAATCCATCCACTGGAAATATTTTTCAAAGCTTTGATAAGATAAATTGCAATAATACGCAGCTAGTGGTACTTCAAGCATCTTTCGTCGTTGTTTAACACTGAACTATGATATCTTCACAGATATTTCAGTAAATTAGGTCAGGATATGTTTTGAACAACTTCGGAACGATTGGTGATCCAGGATCAAGCGCTGCTTTTTTCTTCTGGGTTTTTTGGATTCCAGTGAAATTAGTAAATTCAAGTCTCCCTAGATTAATCTTTCGATGCTAGTTAAAAATTCTATAGGAATGAAAAAATAAAACAAATTACTTTAACTTAAAACACAGTATTTTATTTTAACAGAAAGAAGAGGGTCATTGTTCAATAGAGAGGTAGTATACGTCGATTATTTTTCTCCTCCTTTATTTTTGGCTTTGGATCAATGTTTTAATATAATTGAAATAAGTGAGTGATAATAACATTATTAACACAATTTTTTCAAATATATCAAGTATCCAAGTACATTAATTATGACCACCAATATTTCCAGTCTTGCTACTATGTAATGTAAATTAAAACTTGTGTTTAAAATATTTTTTTTAATCTTGTGTTTCGGGATTGCTGTTGGCAGGGTTTTTTTAATATCTGGACACATATATGACTACAGTTGAAGAATCAGAATGGAAGGAATTAACGTATTATTGTTATTGGAAGTTTCTTTTTTGAATTTTCGGTTATAGAATTTGATAATCCAGAGACTAGCACTCCTGTTTCTCGATGTATTTGGTTGTTTCTGACATATTATGGGGTTTAGAATCACCCTCAACATCTTATTTTGGAAAACTTGCAGTTTTTTTACCTAGATTTGAGGAATATATAGCCTCATATTCAAGGATTTTATTCAAGAGTGGTAGTTTACTTGGTACACAGCAGAGGAAACTCCCGATACTACGTAAACCTTCGAAATTGATTTAAACGGACCAGCTTAAACAGTGATCAAAATAAAATCCTATGTATGTGAATTTTTTGTTAGCTTTTTCAATAAGTAAATTGGTTTCCTTAAGGCAAAGCTGTTTGGGTTTTTTTGTAGATCAATTTATAGTTACCAAAATGTTAGACTTTTGATTGTTATGTTTAGCTATATTTGTAGTTTGAGGCGTATGCGTTTAAAGAATCGAGGGCGTAAAAATAAGGCTGCGTCATCCACATAAAACGCGGATTTTACTTTTTTTAAGGACATTAGCCATGTAGATAGTGAATAGTACCAGAGCCAGTGGAGAATCTTGCAGAATACTATATTGGATGGATCTCCTAGTCGAGAAGAAATCAGCGGCTCTGATTTGAGATACTACTACTACTAATACGTACCTTCCTTGACACTCAGTACTCATTGTTGAAAGAAATTCGCAGAACAGAAACGCCGGTTACATCTTATTTCGCATGATCGACGGGAAGTGTATAGTTTTAGTGTGTTTTAGAACCACCGAAGAACATTCGTCATTTTGGTTTATTAACGAGTCTGATGGTTTGAACGTGATGGTACCAATCTAGCATTGTCAACCGCTGGATCCTCGTTGGCTACACAGATTCTCTCTTACATTTTATAAATATACAAACTTTGCAGTGAGTGGTGATCTTGATTGATTCATGTGACCTGAGCATTCAACTCAAATACATTTTTCCTAGGACAGCAATTTAGAGCAAGTATGTTAATAAAAGGAAATAACTGTTATATTATTATATTATATAACTCCGGGCAAAATTATTAGAGAGCGACGCAAAATATTAGCAGGGCGAAACTTTGTATCATTATAGATGACTGAATAAACAGGAAGGTTGATAATATAGCAACAACAAACGAGATTAAAATAATGTTAGCGAAATTATGTAAATTTATATTAGGCTTGTGTCGTTTTTACGGCAGTTCTCGGTACATAAAAGGCGGAATTATTCTTTTACAACATTATAACCCTAACTTATTTAACTTTTACCAAGTTCGCGAATTATGTTGATATAAGCCCCGGTCCAGGGCTGGCCGGGAATTAGTCGGAAGCCATTGCAATTTGCGAACATTTTTATGACGCCCTTCTGTTTTCGGAACTATTTAAATAAATTTAAATAAACAGTCGCTAAATGCGATCCCTCGTCTGGGCTCCGGCCAATTTGGTTTTTAGATTTTTTATTCGGGGAAAACTATCGAACGAAAACTTTAGTTTCGGTGCTAATACCGATAATATTTTTGTGCCGGGCGGACAGTGCAGCGGCATGATGGGTAAGCGAGAAAAAAGTTTTCTGTCGATGATGGAAAAGTCTTCATTGGCTTAATGTAAAATGTGCATTAATGGGTTTGTTTTCCTAGTGATTATTCACGTAGCTTACTTGGTTCTTATCCAGATTGATATATATTCTATTCTATTATAATCTAAAAACATACAAGGATTAAGGAGAATTATGTGATTAAGAGCAAATCGACCAAGATCAACATAATTTTTTATCCTGAAAAAAAGAATAAATATGGCTGGTTCGTTACAGTATACTAAACTTAATAGTATATACAATAAAATAAATTAATAAGCAATGTCACATAAATGGTCATTATGAATGAATGGCACCTTCTGAAGAATCTATCTCTTTCTATCTTATTTCTTTCCACAATTTCGAACATCGTTTCTACATTCCAGCTGCTTATCGTCGTCATCCTTCATCCTTTTTTATTGTCCTTTTGTTTCCTGATTTTTGAAATCTTTCTTGGGTTTCTCTTAACACAATACACAATAGTCCATCGCCACCACTTTTATTTTCTGCGTTTTTCACTTGTCACTATCAACAATTATAGCTCGATTTTTCTATCGTTTTGGTTCTATTATATATTGTTTTAATGGCAATTGAATCTCTCTCGTTTCTCTATCCAGATATTCGGGAATACCTATCTTAAATCCTTTTAAATATTGCATAATTTTCAATTTTGTTGCTCCTACATTTGTAGTTTGCGCTTTTTACGGCTTTTAAGCTACTTATCAAATATCACCATGTCTACTTTCATTTGTTTCACAACTTTCAACATTTTGTTGTTTTGATGATTTCGCATAAACTATTTATTTTTGTTTGCCAATATACACTTCTGTCTCTGCATAAAGGGAAGGAATTTACAGATTTTTTTTTGTTTTCTGGACTATTATATTTTATTGAAATAACATCAGTTCAATTCCCATAACATAAGTAAGAATCTTTAATGAAATAGCAACAGTATTTTCAATACACCGATCTTCTCTTACTGCTTCTTTATCTCAAATATAAAGAAGAGTTCGTTGAAAACCTGAACTTTGAATACCTGAATAAAATAAAAACTGCATAACTAAAAGTATGAATAGTATAAAACTGGTAGTTAGCCTGGAACTATTAATTTTCATGGCACTTTATATTTGCGCGTTTTTATTGATATTATGTTTTCATTTTCAGATGTTCAAGAGAACTTTATATCTTTCAACAATATACGTAATGTTCTTAAGTTAAATTAAAATATGATTTTTTTGTATATATTTAATAATTTAACAATTTCAGAGCTGAGAAAATGATTTTTGCGCTTTAGCACAATGACACAACAAAGAGTAAAATCTAATTATGACAGAGCTTTGACGTAAATACAAGTAAAAAAGTTAATTTTGCGAAGCCGCATATGTTTCGGAACCTATTGTGAATTCTTCAAAGTACATTTACAAACGTTATGTTTTTACTTTTAATTGGTTTCCTACATATGGTATCATCATAAAATTGAGAAAAGAGTTTAACACATAAATATTATTTCTAATTTTTTTCTATAATGTATCGTAATTAAGATGTTAGTTTTTATAACATTATTTAGCTCAACTCAAGATTTTATTGGAAATTAAAAAAATCTTCGCTATGAAGTTTTTGTTAAAATCTGGAGTTTTTAATGTCACATGAATAAAACCTCCTTTAAATTTTCTTTTAGAAAACGTTTTTAATTATGATAAATTAAAATTGCATGATGCCTTATCTCTATCCATGCCATAGGCAAACCAAATGGTAGGTACTTTAGGTACCAACGGCTGATCTGGATTTATTTCGGTACATCACGGTTAAAATATTAATAATTAGATATCATTGACTAAATCAGGTAGTGTTTTTTTAGATTTAGCATACAGTCAGTACAAATATACTTCAAACTAACGCATATTTATACTAACGCATAAAAAAATAAAGCCATATATCTCCATATTTCTTAAGCTTGTTTAGTAGTAGTAAGAACAACTTGTATAAATCATATCAGAAAATAAATGGTGCTAAATGATGCAGAAACATATATTTATATTTGTCTGTCGTCAGACTCTTGACACCTAGCAATTATTTAATGAGACATTTACGTATCCCCCGCTCTCCAGTTTCCTCCGTTATATGTCGTCGTTCCCCCTGGTCCGCAAAACATGTACTAAAGCCTCGAAAATCCTCTTATACTGATGTTGGGGATGTGGGCACCTTTTAGGAGATTTGTCAGATTTAGATCCGCCCCATTTTCTAAACACCCCCCTCGTCTTTGCGTCAACACTATTTGTCTGCACCAAAATTTCAGATTGTTTTGTGTCCCGACCCGGGCTTCGATAAAAACTCACTGATATGACAACATTTTGTTCGCTAATCCTATTGAGGCCATTAACACGTCGATGAATATCAGCAAAAGGTCTTTAGAAAACCGGTTTGGACTCTCTCATTCGTTTTAATTTATGTAAAATAAAGAGTATTATTTATTTAGGCTAGTTAATGTAAATCTATTTTGATACTTTTAGAGCTATGGCTTGGGAGTTGATTTTTGTTAAAATGTTGAAATTAATTTGTTTGCTATGTTTCATTATTTTTAGCAGTATTTGTCTATTTTTTGGGTAAAGTAAAGCTGAAAAAGTTGAAAAACTGAATCAAGTACATGTTACTGACTATTTTGGAAAACATCTACAGAGCAAAACATCAGATAACAAGGGACAGTCGTATGTGAAACATCGGTGCTATTTTTCATATTAACATTGCAAAATATAGTGAAAATTTGCATTACTGTTATCCATTTTCAAACGCAAACAACTTTCCGTCGCGTTATCATTGTCATCGTTATATCTATGATTTATAAATGTGTTAGAAACTTTCATCAAAAAGTATATATATATATATATATATATATATATATATATATATATATATATATATATATTTGTCACAAAATGAAAGAATGCAAACTAATACAGCTAAACTCATATTTATATATTTAATAAGAATTAAAGTAAGTGCAAACCTAGGCAGAACTTTTTTATTACCCTTAGTGGTCCGACGATTAACCATGTTTTTTTGTTTTTTTAATTAACATCTTACATTAGATATGCTTAATGCAATCTTAATTTACAAAATATTTTCATACTACTGTTCTGTTGTACTTGCATTAATGTACAAGCAAGGCGAGTATGGGATTAATACATCATTATGTATTTCCCAAATTAAAATAAAACTAATTACTTAAGCTAAAGTAAGAAAACACTTATCAACCCAGTGCCAAAAAAAATATTTCTTATGGTAACTATTACATATTGTTGGCTCCAAAATAATAATAAAATATATTCACAAATGTTTCTTCCCATATCCCACAACCTTTAAAACCTAATAAACATATCTAAGCCAGAAAGAATATATATAATAATTATTATTTGGGATTTTATTTTATTCTAAAAATTATATCTGTCCATTAGGCTAAAGTATTAATTTCTTCAGAAATTAACTTTTTTATGTAGGGATAACTTCGATTTGCCACCAATAAAAAAATTGAAAATTCGCACTTGAAAGAAAATAGCACAGATCTTTTTGTCTTTATACAATGGAAAACATACTACTTGGGTTAATTCTTAAATCTTTGGTATTACAAGCAATAGTAGTAATGAACGGATTCCATTTGGGAGTAACCGGGTCGTCCACCTTATCTTTTCATTTATATCGGAACAAACGAAAGACTTAATATCTATTTATTACAATAATACTTGGACCAACAACTAGATTGTAATGTCTAAATTGTCGGATCTTTAAAATTACAAAAATGTTTTCAATGTTCAATATTCAATTATCTATATAAATATCATCGTGTTGATACCTGCAAAAATTATAAAATATATATGTAAAAATATATAAAATAAAAGTATAGAGTAGTGAATTTGGAGTTAAAGGCAATCAACGTAGGGGAAGCTCTAAAGTGTAAGACATAGAATTCAAAGAAATTTCAAATCGAAACACCAAAAAAATTATGTTAATTATTTGGTCATTAATTTTAGCTCCAAAAAAATAATAAAATATATTCACAAATTTTACTTCCCATATCTCGTTCTATTATCGCTACAATCTAATCACAAAATGCAAAACCTTTAAAACCTAATGAACGTATCTAAACCAGAAACTCATTAAGATCACGTAACAGGATAATCTTTATCGCCCTATAATTAAACCCGTCACAAGTCAAAAACAAAGGCCACCTATATATATACGATACATACGAGGTGTGTTCAAAAGGGCATAGGAAAATCTGTACATTTCCAGCCGTTTTTTTTTTCGACAATTGAAACAAAAACACGGGTTTTTTGGTACTGTTGATGATTTTCAATTCTTTACAGATAATGTGTCAGGGAATATGCTTTAAATATTCTAATAAAAAGGTGCAACAAGATATAAATATTATTTTCATAATAATCGGTGAGACGTTGAAGATGAGGATAGCCCTAAGAATTGGTGGCAGGGTCCCCCATAACATCAACAACCTATGAAAACGTGGGAAAAAGTTTTAAAATATGGTTATTATTGATCGCCAAATCTATTTTAAGTCAATAATTGTTCAGTTGTTATTTTTTGTCAGAGAAAACAATGTTGTATTTATAACCCAATTTCTATCCATCAACGGTTGTCGTTTGGCAATCATACAGAGCATAAACGAATACAGAATACATTAAAAGCAGAAGCGCTTGCATAAACGCATAATATCTAATGGTGAATAATTTAATGGAGATAAGAATAATGTGGATGGACAAATAAAATACTTTCTGAATAATAAAAATTCCCGTAATTTTTGAGCACGCCCCGTATAAGCCGGAAGCTTTAAATATACGACCGCAATTAGTAGGCGAAATGCGTGCGGATGAAGCGTATCAATCTAAAAGGTCCATAGAGCTAATATGTTTCGGAAAAAATACACTCGCCCGTAAACATAAACATAAAAGAAAATGGCTATATCAAGACCATAACCTCGATTCTTCTTATCGATTAAGCCTCGTCGGCCGCTGTCTCGTGCGATCCGTACGGACATCTTAAAACCGGCCGAATCCTTTCTGGAGAATTAAGGAAACTCAGGAGGCCATTAAGCAACAGCAGGTCTCGTAAACAGGCGTTTTTACAGCAGGGCAGAAGGACGCGTAATAGGGAAGTGTCGCTGCATAATTCAGTGATAAAAACAGGAAAGGACAAAATGCGAAAACGGAAGAAACAGACAGGGAGTGCGAAGCTTTGGATGAGATTATGTTATTATTATTCATTATATTTTGTAGTTCTGAACTAACACTTAAAAAAGAAACTTAATGATTCACATTCGAAGATATCTACCATATTATTGCAATATTTTGGTTTTTTTGAAAGTACTATGTAAAATAAAATAACTGTTGCTACTAAACTACTGCTAAATAACAGTAGTTTATTTACTGTTCAATTTCTTCTCTATTACTTACTGCTTCTTTCTTAGTATGTAAAACTCATGGGCAAAAATCCCGATTTATTCATCAGCCTATTCTCGATCATGAGCCACATATCAATCCAACGTCGCTCTAATATTTCAATACCATTTTTGTAGAACGATTTATTTTTTGCCTCAAAATAGGCCTGTCATCACTCAGATGACGATCGTTTTGATTCCAGAGTGAAGTAATGGATGGTTCATCTATTGTCACATGTCACCAGAGATGGACAAACATTGCTCAGAATTATCAACACGTTCTTATTTTTAGCCAACAGTGAGCAAACGCGGCACCATCCACTTTGAACAGAGCTTTCTCATAGTCAAATGCTCATGCAACTCTTTCCTTTGATATCTTTACGATGTCAGCTAACTCACGCAACTTCACTTTTCGATCATTCAAAACCTTTGTGTAGATTTTTTTAATGTTTTCTGGTGTTATCACCTCATTTGGATGTCCAGTGTGTTCTGCACCATCGGTGTCTCTACGACCACGTTTGAAGTCAGCAAACCAACGTTTTATTGTTGTTTCTGATGCTTGTTGCTTCGCTTGAACGGTATTTTTTCCCATCAAGAATCAGTGTAAAATTAAAACACGAAATTATTGTTGATCCTTTTTTTTGAAAATAACAAAATTAGTGTCACTCTTAGTACAATAACTCACAAACTTATGAATAGTCTATCAGGAAATTTTAACAGCTTTCGTTTGAAGATTAGTACTAACTGAAAAAGCTATTTATTATGCCCGGGAGGTGTTTCAAAAAAACTTAACTTGAAGCTTGTTTTAAGATAAATGTTTTCATTCCAATAAACCCTTTAAAGGCAAAATAACAACACATAAGAGACAGCATCGAATAGCATAGAACCGAATAGCATAAAACCTTCACAAGTTTTGAAAAAAATAAGACCTTATATTTAATATAAATACGCTAAGCTTTATTGCGTCGTTTAGATATGAGGATTGAAATTATATTCAATCTAACATTGTTCGAGTCCTTAATTACATTCCCTTAATTACAATTAGTTACATGTCTTAAGATATTAATTTTGTTCGTGGGAATTTATTACGCACTAGTTAATTTTGAACATTTATTATGAATTCTTATGTTTTATTCAAAACATTTTACCTCGCTAGGTAAAAATTTTTTCCATCTTAGCATCTGTAAACCATAATCCAATCATCTATAAGCACATAGATACTACATGGGAATAACGTGTAATACACGACGGTTGCTGTCAGTATTTCTGGTTAAATATTGAAAAAATAAATATTGAAGATTGAAATTGGATTTAGTGTATTTAAAATATTGTCTATGACAAGCAATACACCTTTTCGTCTGTTGTTACATGTGATTAACGTGCATGAATAAAAAAGTCATCAAATGTCAAATTATGACTGCACCACGATTATTTGGCTTTTTTGAATATATCTGAATACTTCTGACAAACAAATGTTCGCATTTAAATCCGAATTTGCTCAGATCAGATGACGATCAATCAGATCTGATGAAAATGTCAACGAAACAAGGAAGCTTACAGGCTGCTTTTGATACATTTTGAATGTACTTTGTTCCATGTCATAATATATAATACGACGAATCTCGAATTCACGTATTTTTGTGGTATAAAAACCCATTTTGGGGGCCTTCATGAAATTTGTCCTGAAGCGAGCGTTGGCTACCTTTGAACTGATTGTACCAGTTTTTTATAGTGCTCAAGGATGGTGCTTTATCACCGTATAAAGAACTAAGTTCATCGATACACTGTTGTTACGTCGTAGTAATTCACGTCGAAATTCTTATCACTATTTCAAGTTAATGTAAGTTAGTTAAATCTGTAAATTAAATTTCACTTAGCATACCTAATATAAGATATAATTAATAAAAAAAAAAGCAAATGCTCTTACAACGTGAGAACCATAGAAGGCTACATGAAAATGAAGATGAAATGATTATCATTTTCATTTCATGTAAATTTATATTACAATATATTTATTTATTACTACTGTTCTGTTGTACTTGTATACACAAGTAAGGCGAGTATGGGATTAATATATTAGTACGTATTTCCCAAATTAAAATAAAACTAAACTACTTAAGCTAAAGTGAACAACACACTTATACCACTGAACAACATACAATCTTCTGAGTTCCTGCGTGTTGTCCAGTAGCTCTAATTTATCAACCTTATTTCATGTTTTAATGAGAAGTCTCGAATCGCTTCGTATAGGCGTTTGATTATGATCATGCAGCTCTTCGTTGGTTACGTAGCTATAAGCATTGGTAATCAATAGAATCGTAGAACTTTGTGTTTGATGTTTTAGTGCAACCCCATACTTTCACTAACTAGGTCCAAATTGGTTTTATGATGGACTGATAAACCAGTCTCTTTGATTTTAGGTCAAGTTGAGAGTATCTTCCGACTAATCAGTACAGTTGCTTGACTTAAAGGGTAATCTGCTCTACTTTTTGTCTAATATTATGTTTCTAATTTAACCTATCATCGAGATGTATGCCGAGGTATTTATCTGATTCTGTTTGAAGAATCTGGCATCCGTCAAGTGATATAATTAAGTTTTTGTCTTTTAATTAAGTTTTTGTTTTTTCTACAGCCTGAGACAGATATACATCGTTTCCCATGATAACTGTGTCGCCGGCAAATGTTCCCAGTACTGTTTCTTTTGTTGTTGGGATATCAGCACTATAAAGCAGATACAGGAGTGGCCCCAAGACACTTCCCTCTGGAAGGCTTGCTTCTGCATTAATTAATGCGGAATTTCAGCAGCACAATGGTGCAGTTACGTTTTTATCTTGAACATCTGTTAAGACATTCTTCTACAAGGACTTAATTGATATGCACATTTTTTCATTTTTTTATTAATTTTTTTATTGTTATGATTAGTGATTCCTTAGTTCTACAATCTGCCTAGTGGGCAATAAGTATTTCTTGTCCTATATGTGACATGCAGAAAACCGCATATTTAACTTATTTTCTGTGTAAAATATCTTATTCTAGACCTTTCTCTAGTGTCTATTCATATCAATTAAATCAGATCGTTTGGAGTTAAAAGTTTTAGTCCAAGTACTTCGCTATCATGTCGCACATTTAGCTTCTTGGCAAGCACACTGATACTCATTTAATTACTAAACGCAAACACTCTGAATTGCATTCTTTATGGGTTTTAAAAGGATACCGTGCTGTATTACTTCACAGATCATCAACAATGGCATGCAATATGTTATTTTGAAATCGCTGAATGATGGCTACATTAGACTTGCTAGCGGTACCCCATAGTTCTATTCCATGTAACCAAGTAGGTGTAATGGCTAGGTGCATGCCAATATATTTAACATCCCTTACCTAGGAGAGTTGAAAAATTTTCACATTTACTGTTCATCATGTCCTATGCAGGGTAGATTAGCCATATTTTAGTTGCCGTTTTATTTTATTTAAGTGTGTTTTTCAAATGATGGCCGTATTTTTCAGCTAGATTTTAAAATTACAGAAGTATCATTTTGAGCAACTGAGAAATAATAATTTTTTCAATCAAGAAACATATATAATACTTTTGCAACATTTTTGTACGAGATATCGTTTTACATCAAACAATATTTAGTTTGTTTTTTTGCCTATTTTGAAATGCCAAATGAAGGAAAATCAACAAAAAAAATGAAAAAAAATGTTGAGTCCCTTACTTAGTCTCTAATGAAATATAAGTAGCACTCTTTAGTATTTCAACCATTTAATACACTTCACTACACAACTACACAAGATCATACGGTTTTGTTCTCTTGAGTCTACATCCTAGTTCAGTATTGTCCAAGAGTTGCAGTAACAGGTCAATTGAAAAGTCCCCAGCCTGACACTTAGATCGCGCTACTAGAATTAAATCTATATATTTTTAGTTAGCCCTAACCCTCAAAACATGTGTGTATAAATTTGACAGCTGTCGGATCATTAGTTTTGCGAATTGTAGTTTTTGAGTGAAGCAACTTTTTTTGTTGTAAAAAAAATAGATAAGAAGGATTTTCGCGTGTTGCTAAAATATTGCTTTTTGAAGGAAAAAAATACAGTTGAAGCAAAAACCTGACATTGTCCCAGGAAAACGAAGCATCAAGGATTACTATGTCAAGTTTAGACGTGATGAAATGAGCACCGAAGACGGTAAACGGAGAAGTAAACAGTGGACACCCAAAAAAGGTTGTTACCGACGAAAACATTAAAAAAATCCACAAAATGATTTTGAATGACCGTAAATTGAAATTTAATTAAATAGCAGACACTCTAAAGATATCAACTGAACGTGTATATCATATCATTCACGAATATTTGGGTATGAGAAGGCTCTGTGCAAAGTGGGTGCCGCGCGAGCTCACTTTTGAGCAGAAACAGGGACGAGTTGATGATTCGAAGCAGTGCTTGAAGATGATCAAGCATAATAAACCCGAGTTTTTGCGTCGATATGTGACAATGGATGAAACATGGCTCCATCACTTCATTCCGAAGTCCAAGCGAAAGACAAAATCACCAAAAAACGGCCGCATTTAAAGGAAAAGAAAGTACCGCTTCCCTATTATTTGGGTGTTTACACGGGAGTGGAATCTTTCCTCATTATGCTGAATCTCTTAATTTCCTCTATGAGAGTAGGAATCCGAAAATATCGGTGCAAGTAATTGTTCCTGTAATATTCTTTATTCTTAGATACTTGTATTATCTTGATACTACTACTCTAAGAACATCCCAAACGTGAATTCCATGGGTTATATAGATTTTAGTAGATACTTGTATTTCTTTCCAATACAATTTTTGTATTTTAATGCCAGTTCTTTTCTGATTTTTTTGATATGCTTCAACCAGTTGTACCAACAACAGATTCGAATTCGTATTCCTTCTAGCGAATCCGAAAATTCTAAAATTTAAAGCTTCTTAATATTTTTACTTACACTAAGAACCTCTTAACAAACTTAATATATGTTTATCTACAATACCGGTACGTTGATTGGACTGGGCCGTACAATCTGCACGAACATCTTAAAACCCTCCTAATCCGCTTTGGAAAATTAAGGCAACTCTCGAGAGCATTAAGCAACAGCAGGTCCTATAAACAGGCCCTTTTTACAGTAGACGGGCGGCGGGTCTGGCAGCAGGAAGGCTTTGTTCGTGCATTATTCAGCGTTAAAAAATTGTACGGAGAAGAAGAAAAAAAGGCACAACAAAACGGTTCGGGGAGGAAAAAGGCTTCGGGAATAAGCACACAAAACTAGAAAGTCGACGGCAAGCGACCGGTCCTCTCGCTTTCTTATGCCGATCGTAATTTTACTTTGTTCTTAGCGATACGGCGCTATCTACAGCGCCAGCACGAATTTACAATTGAAATAATTTAAAAGAAGTTTAATTAGTTTGCGTCGAATGGTTAAAGGAGAAGATGTCGGTAGCGAATGAATGGGTCATTGTTCAACTGTAGATGTGCACCAACAAGAAATAGGAATTGAATAAGAATACATAAAAAAAATGTTACAAAAAATAATATACGTTATTCCAAAGAAAGTACCGGGCTGTAACTTAATAAACTGCATAAGCGCCGGAAATCTTATCAAAAAAAGCAATAATAAAACTCACCAACATGATTAGTGCAGAATTTCGATTAAAATACGTCCCGCAAACCAAAAGAAGTCAAATCCTGTGGATCAATTTCGTTGTTGCCATAATAATGTAATATCCAAAGTATTTGAAGAACACAAGTTTTTTGGACAAATATTCAACAATTGACGAAAGATAATTAACAATTGAGAACAACTACGAAGAGAAAAAGATTTGCTCAGCTATATTCTTGGACTTAGTGCAAGCTTTCGATAAAGGCTTACATAAGGGACTGGCATAAACTCTATAAAATGTTACCGAAGCTGTACATTGAAGTCTTAATTCTCAGTGAGGATATTTAAACTTAAACAAAAAAAAACTTCCTCGACAAGGAAATAAATAAAAGCAGGTGTACCCGAAGGCAGTGTTTCGAGTCCAGTTCTTTATCTACTTTATTTATGTGACATGTCACAAATAGAAAATGTTACTATGGATACATTTACTGACGACACTGCGGATACCTGATAGTGGAATAACTTAAGTAATAATATAATTAAGAGGACTCAGACATGGAGAATAAAACTCAGCGAGAATAATTATGAGTGCATATTGAATTCACCTACAGCCAAATTGTTCATATACCAGTAAATTTTAATAATACTATTATCCCACACAATAACAATGCTAAGTACCTTGAAATCTTTACGCAAAACTTCGTTAAAAGGTGCACATCAATAAAAGAAAACAATTAAAATAAACCTGTATTGGTTATTTAGAAGAAAATTCCAAATTATTCGTACATAATAAGTTGCCGCTGCACAAGAAAATATCAAATCCTACATGGACTTATTGTATTCAGATACAGAGATATCAAGTACGAAGAAGAATATCAACATAATAGAAATATTTCAGAATAAAGTCTTAAGAACAAGGAAGCTGGCTTGAAAGCCGAAGCGAGTGATCTTGTGTAGTTTTGTAGTGAAGTGGTAAAAACATTGCCAAAAGTGCTACCAAATTTTATTTTATTAGACACTAAGTAAAGACCAATGAATTTTCCTAGATTAATACCTAATTTTAAGTTCATGTTCTTTATAGTGAGAAAGACAAATTGTAAGTTAATAATATATTAATTAACATAAATAAAACATTATACTGGGACAAACATTTGCCACTCTATTGTGGATGTCTAGAAATATTATGCTAGGCAATTATAAGGAAACAGTCCAGATTGAACAATCTAGTTAGTGTGTTTTCGTCCGTAATGGCAATGTTCGACATTTCTCGGTGATTCTTCGGGTTATGATCCGTCAAAAGTTATGAGAACTCGACTGGGAACTTTAATGCATCCACCGTACAGTACGGATATGGTACCCTCCGACTATATTTTGTTCCGACCTCTGTGAGGCATCTCAATGGAATTAGGTTACTTTTAAAGAAGTTATTCAAGCATTAAAACAAGACTATGTTTGATTTGATATAGGATGTTTTTTTTAATGTATATGGTTAGGCTACTTCATTTCATTATTTTTTCATGAAAATGTATTTTGTATATCGTCAAAATGGTGTTGCTTTTGGGATTATCTAAAAGCTGGCCCATGTTTGAATATCTTTAAAATATTAAAGTAATGCTTACCACCATTTAAGTATTCATAACCATGGATTAAAACCTCTGGCCTGTTTATGACCGTTGTGTAGTTTTTAGACTTCTTTGTACAAGTTTCCTAGCAAGTTTTTCAGTAATTGAAGGGATGAACATTTTAGTCTGACTAGAAGATTACTTACTGCTTATAAATTCAAATATTAAAATAACTGAAATGTAATATTAATATATATATATATATATATATATATATATATATATATATATTCGATGAAACGAGGTAAAAAATATCAACTTAATTTATAAAACTAGGAAACTATTTGATTTTCTTGATTGGTGGCTATTGAAACGACTGTAGAAACAATACCGAACCAATCCTATTTAAATATATTTAATGAATAATAATTAATTCTAAACAGTTCACTTATCACATTTCCTAGTTTTTTTTTTTTAATTTCAAATAACCAGGATGATGTAATCTTGTAATATAACACCTCTCCCCAAAAGTAGCCAGTTAGCCTTTAACGATCTCCTGAATATGATCATCACTCCAAATTCCAATAGTGTACACGTAAGCAACTGAGCTTCAGATAGTTCAGTTTAGACTAGCTTGTATTCCAGTAGGCTATGATAATCCACAGCAGCTTCAGTCCGCCTTTGATGGCCTTATACCTTGAGCTGCGATGTTTGTGCCAGTAATTCACTGACCGCCCTAGTCCGTATTATTATTATCAAAGCATGGATATTTCTTACTTGTAATAGTTTATGGCCAGGAATCTTTGAATACCTTCAATTCACTCTTCGTGACCTTGAACTGCGGTATGTTTTTAATTACTTGTAAGTTATAGTAAACGAAATTGACAATATATCAATCTTCGAAGTTAAAATTAGATTAGTTGCTAATTATGTTGGTGAAACCATGAAAGGGGGGAAACAAGGAAGGGATCGAAATTGATTAAGATTAATTTCTTCTAAAACGATATTATTTCAAAGATTTATAAGGTTGGTTTATAACCGAAAAACAAAATTCGGTTTTATTTCGTAACCGCAATGCCACTAACAGAATCGAATTTTCCCCCAATTTGAGCAGAAACTGTTTTGTGTGTGTGTGTGGAAAAACAAAACAACGACGCTATAATCGACTAGTAACGTTATAACCTCAAAATAATTGATTGGCGATATGATTTTTTTTCTGGTTGCGTCTGTTTTCATTGGATTCATTATTTTTATCGAGCGATAATTGAAGGGATTCAGTTTATAGGGACGTCTCGGAATTGTTCCGACGCTTTGGCGAGAATTAAAGGAGCTCTCGAGGGTTATAGAGAAACAACCGGTCTTATAAACAGGTATTTTTACAGCAGGACGGGGGACACACGGCGTAGAAATATCGCTGCATAATTCAACGGCAACAAGTTGAATGAGCGCGACGGAGAAACGGGAGGAAAGGAAACGGGCGTTAGATTAGACGATGTCACCGTCCTCCATACGTTGACCGTATTTCTGCCGCTTTATTCTTGCTCCAACGGTTTGTAGCTGCTATCTCTTCGGGATAGTATCGTTGAATTTACTGTCTTGTGTTCTGATGATAAAAAGTCTTATTAATTACTGCGATACAATACCAGTGCTTTACTCTTTTTTATACTTATTAAATTTACAATATCATTATATTACATTCTACGGTCTGCAAGTAATATTTTTCGGATTCATCATGGCTTTATATGAATTTACTTGTTATGTCGAATAGCATCTACTCAAAAATCTCTGTTCCTGCCATGTTGTTTAGCATTCCTTCCACAGCTTAGATTTTGGATAAGAAAAGCGGTAAAACGTTTATGCTATAATTATATATTTACGCACAAAGTTGGTTTTCATCAAAAGGAAATTGTTATGTCAATTTTATAAAAGAGAACATTATCCTTACCTTATTCGGTCCAAGTAATGTGAACTTCTCCTTTAAATAATGTGTAATGTGAACTCTTACCCTAGCCGCAAGCACTATACCGATGGCTCCTAATCTGGCAGCGGGCTTGGCAGTGCATTGCCAACAACAACCGGGTATTCCATTTCAAGCCCCCTAAACAGGGTTCAGTATTGACCGCTGAACTCTTTTCGATATTCTAAGCTTTATCCTATTCAAAGTTTTAAAGAATGGCTGATCCTGACCGATTCCTGAAATGCTGTCTAATGTTTTCTGGAACAGAAGTTCAACCATCCCCTGGTCACCGATGAATCACTGTCTATCTGTACACTCTATCTGAATGGGATCCGGACAAGTTTACTGTGGATCCCTTCTCACGCTTTTACACCGGGGAAAGAACGCGCGGATAGTGCGGCTAAATCGGCAGCCTCCTCTCCCCTCCCCATAGATAAAAATTACTTAATTCATCGTTGATGAAGTACCTTGTCCAGCACTATAGAACGCAACATTTGCCAACTTCTTCGCCAACCAAATGTTATTAACCGATTTAATGTAAATTTAACAATACTTTGAGATTCTCCGAAAACCACCTGTAATTCCATCCAGTTTTTGACCGTATTCTCTAATAATTTCACCTTCTTTTACAGCACCCGTCTTACCATATACCGTTTCGTTATATATCGCAAAATGCCAACCCCTTTCACGGTATCTAGAAACAATGGCGGACAAAAAAAATAATTTAAAGCGCAATCGGGTAATTTAGACCGCCCAAAGCGAACTAACTCGTTATAAATATAAATATTGACTCCCATTTGCATTTAGATTGCACTTTTTGTGTTTTATACTATTAGTTGTGTTAAACTTGTAAAATTATGTTTTTTTTTCGCTCGTCGGTATCATCCAACAATCCGGTGTATGAACATGATTGGCCGAACCGAAATTGGTGCAATTTCGTCCAATTCCGATTGTCCGGTTCCGATTTTTTTAATGTCCGGTATGTGCGCCTCCGATCAATTTACATGCTCTATCTACGTTGTTTTTTTTTAGGTGTGATTATTCCCATTTTGAAGGCACGTCAAACTTACAATGGTAAATGAATATTAATATTATATGCGTCGAATGCTATGTCGAAAAGCAACGGAGAGACCTTTCCTTCGCGAGCACTAATACACATCTCAAACACATTTGGCAAATAATTTCCGTTCACACCCAGTGAATAGAACCATCGTCAGATGGCTAAAGAAGTTTGATAATTTTTACAGGAACTTGTTCAACATAATCGCGATTTCGTCTGACTTCTACCTCTGGTCATCTCGACCTGTTCGCGAGATCATTGAAGTCTCTTTTTTTTTTTAAATTCGTAGTTGATTTTTAATGTTCATATATTAGCTGGAAGCATCACATTTCCAACGAGTTTCTAATGGTGTCGTTGAATTATGTGTTTCATGAGATACTTATAATTCACGGCATTTGAACTCATTGGAAAAGACGCCTCGAACTTTTTCCCTAGCCCAATTGAACCAAATACACATCCCTGCTCTTTAAATAATTTATTTTTTTATTGTCTTGGATTCTTATTATACCTTTTTTGCAATCGTATCACATACAAACAGTTCTAGTCTGAATTTGGTTACGTCACAAATTCAGATTTTCGTATTAACGATATAGGAAAGTTTTGGCCTAGAACACATTAAAATTTATGCGAGTTCGATGGAAATTTTAATGGTTGTTGGATAAAATGAGTGCAGTGTGTTATAGGTAACACATGGGAGGGCCGCCGCTATAAAATTAGATGCAACTTAATTAGTTCGCAGTTTATAACCGACTAAATTGCATTTTAATTATATACTGAGACATTAGAAAGCTATTTTCATACGAAATTGCCCAATTTAATTACATCCTAAATAGTATTTTTCATTGTGTTGCGAGATTTACGATTGCCCGGCCCTGCCGGGGAAGGGGGATGGCGGCGTGTTGTGGTGCGATGTGTAATGGCAGTAGTACTGCATAAGCTTCGCTTTATGACTGAAATGATTTAATGGTCTTTTATATTAAGCGATTTATGACGCCGCAGATGAAAACGGATATTGTTACATCTTGGTTTATGTATTTTTATGCGTGGCCGTATTGGTCGAGGCGACAGGATGATCCTCCTACTGTTATGATAGCCGTGGGTTTGAATTTTCTGAGCCGCCTGGGCATGTATTTTAATTTATTTGTCATTGCGATTGTCTATAAAAAAACTGTGCAAGATGCGACCAGGAATAACTATCACACTCACATTAGTAACTATCCCGGGTAAGACTGGAAGGTCTTACGTTGGTCACTCGCCAGTTAGCTGTCTTAATTACTGATGATCATGGCCGCGTTTAAATCCAGTGTTGATGATTGCTAGTTGGTGAAAAAAAGACAAATAATATAACAGACAAACACTACATTTAATATTCAATCCAGCCGGCTTGGTGGCGCAGTGGTAAAGGCGATGGGACGGTCCTCCTACTGTAGCGATAGCCGCGGGTTCGAATCCTGCTGGGGCATGGTCATAAATTTATGTTTGTAATTGTTTAAAATTTGTGAATGTTCTAGTCCATGTAAAGAGTGTAAAATCCGACAAGGAAAATGATAGCAGTCACGCCAGTAAACAGATTGGGTTGAAAAAATGTTTTATATTCCTGTTTACATGAAATAATTAAAAGGATATTTTAGCCTAGAAATTGAAAAAAACATATTTTCAAACTATAACCCTTTAGCAATATGCTATATCTCCTAAAATAATTGAAATTTTTAAAAATCCTCTTGAAAACATATTCTTAAAGGGTCTGACTGAAAAATATGAAAAAAACTATAATATAGTTTCAAATTTCGGGACTAGAATATAAAAGTTATTATAAAACGAATAAATTTGCTATTCAGTTTAGGATTTTTTGATACAATGCTATAGAATTAGAATTAATTAACTATTGAGTTATTGGAACAAATTGGATTGGAAACAAATTGCACAAAATTATTTTTCATTTTATCGGTATATAATGGGTTTGGGGAAAAAAGTAATTTCAATTGTTTTTTCATATCTTTCAAAGCGTATTTATTCATATACATTTCAAATAATGATCAGTGTGATATGGGACTATTTGATTGGTCTTTTGCAACTTTTTAGTAAAACATAAGCAATATAGAACAGTATTTATGCTTATGTTCGTATTACCTATTGGTTTTAATCAATGTTCAATTAAAAATATGAGACTAAGTACTTTATAAATAGTAGAATGACAGTTTTGGCATGAACATAGTTACTTAAATATTCGATACTGGATATACTAGTATCTAATATAGGAAGTATATTTTAAATATGTGCGTTGTATCCGCAATGATACTATTACAATTATGTGTACACAAAAATTATATCTGTGATAATAAGATATAAATCGTTTTAGTCTTGATCAACTATATATAGAAATATTGGGAGCAAAGTAATCTTTTCGGATAGAGAGAAACTATTATATACTGAAAAAATACTAGTGTAGCGAATTGAGGCATGTCGAATTTTACATCGTGGAATAACGGTCTACAAAATACCCAGAAATATAATCCCAGATGTTGAACACGGGCGGGGTGCCAACTGGAACCCGACAACGAATAGCTGGCGGCAACCCCGAGACGTTTATCTGGGATATTATTGAAGGGTATTTCGGTCATTCAGTGCTCAACCCTCGTTTGGTTAAGACGTGCCACCATCGAATGCCCAAGCCTCGTCTTCAGGTAACTCCGCTGCCATCCGTTTCATTATTTGTATTTTTTATATTGCTTTTATTTTTGCCAATAAATAACGGTCACATTATGTAAACACCACTGTTTCATATCGATTTACCTCCATTCACCGAGCCACATCATTTTATACCCTAAAGTGGTGACCCCGACGTGATCTTTCGCAAAATTGGGTTTGGACTCGTGAATGGAGGGTACGTAGAAAATGGTGTATTTTACGTGACCGTTATATTTTTTTTTATTTCAAAATTTTAAATATTTTTAATTCGATTCCTTTTCAATTTTACCTTCAAGATTCATTTTCATTTTATTCCGATTAATTTCATTATTTCCAATTAATGTTTTAAAATTTTTTTTTTGTCAAAATTTTTATTTCACAATCTTTTGGAATATTTTTACACCACTGCTTAGTCATCAGCGTCTCGGCTAAACATTTCTTTCGGCGCTATGTTTAAATCATGATGTCTTCCTTCGCTCGCCGTCTCCGTCATAATGGCAGATATTTTGATTTAAAAGGCTTTGGGCAGCTTCGGTCGGATACCGTCGTTATTTGTTTTTTCTGAATTAACCTAACGTATGTGACTACGGATTAGTCACAGAGCAGCTCCAGAAGCTAGGTACCGATTACAGTCACCGTAGACTCGTTATGTCTTCGCCGAAGTACCAGAATTGCTAACGTCTCGTCGTCAAAGAAAATAAGCTACCACGTCGTCGAACAGTCGATCCTCCCACTGCGTCGATTACGGGAGCCCTGTCTGAAGAATAGCTTGTTTTCAACGTCGTCGATGGAACACATTCAAGTGCCAAAGCGACGATGATGCAACGGTATCTGTAGGACCGGAAGATATCAACAGCCGTACCAGATCGCAACCGTACCAACCACAACCGTTTCGAACTATCATATTTTTTCAAAGCCCATTTTACACAGCACATTTTGTTTGGTATATGTTTTTTTTTGTATTTGATATTTTTTGCAAACATTTTTGTATTTTTGTTGAAGTAATTTTATGTAAAATTCTGGCAGGGGAGTATTGTAGCGAATTGAGGCATGTCGAATTTTACATCGTGGAATAACGGTCTACAAAATACCCAGAAATATAATCCCAGATGTTGAACACGGGCGGGGTGCCAACTGGAACCCGACAACGAATAGCTGGCGGCAACCCCGAGACGTTTATCTGGGATATTATTGAAGGGTATTTCGGTCATTCAGTGCTCAACCCTCGTTTGGTTAAGACGTGCCACCATCGAATGCCCAAGCCTCGTCTTCAGGTAACTCCGCTGCCATCCGTTTCATTATTTGTATTTTTTATATTGCTTTTATTTTGCCAATAAATAACGGTCACATTATGTAAACACCACTGTTTCATTTCGATTTACCTCCATTCACCGAGCCACATCATTTTATACCCTAAACTAGTATGAGATGGATCCACTTTGATTCGATTTTGTTTCGGTTTCATCCTGAATTAATGGGTCGTTCATTCTTTCACTTATTTAATGTATTCATTTTCTCTTTGGTTATCTACAATAGAATAGAGAATCTATCATCTACCCAACTTAAAATAGTAAGTCGTAAAGTCGTACGTCTTGTAATTGCTGATAATCCCTTGTCCATGATCTATGATACCTCTGATTATCTTACGTAAACCATTTTTCATACACTAAAGGCCTTGTTTTTTTATTTATGGTGAATTACTAGGCTCCACATCAATATCGACAAAGCTAGCGTATTTATCTTACTGTTTGTTGGACTTTTGAAGTACTTTTATTAGCTTTTTCAGTGGTTAGACGAAAAGTAGTTAACTCATCTTTGATGAACTACCTTGCATTATAGAATGCAACATTTGATAACTTCTTCGCATACCAAATGTTATTGACCGATTTAATGTAAATTTAACAATACTTTCAGATTCCCCGAAAACCATCTGTAATTCCATCCAGTTTTTGACGGTATTCTCTAATAATTTCACCTTTTTTTACAGCACCCGTCTTACCATATATCATTCCGTTATAAATCGCAAAATGCCAACCCCTTTCACGGTATCTAGAAACAAGGGCGAACAAAAAAATTAATTTAAATCACAATCGGGCAATTTGGACCGCCCAAAGCGAACTAACTCGTTATAAATGTAAATATTGACTCCCATTTGCATTTAGATTGGACTTTTTGTGTTTTATATTATTAGTTGTGTTAAACTTGTACAATTATGTTTTTTTTCGCTCGCCGGTATCATCGGACAATCCGGTGTATGAACGGGATTCGCCGAACCCAAATTGGTGCAATTTCGTCCAATCGGTTCCGATTTTTTCAATGTCCGGGATGCGCGCCGAGCTCTGGTCAATTTACATGCTCTATCTACGTTGTTTTTTTTTGTGTGATTATTCCCATTTTGAAGGGACGTTAAACTTACGAGGGTATGCGATGTATTAGTATGGAGTTTTTAAACAATCTGTCCTAAGAATTAAATTAGATGCTATTTTACTTTTTTCCATATAAAACAACAGTTCTTTAATTAGTATTATTGAGTTATTATATACAGTCGTTAATCATGGAATGCTAAAAATTGTTTAATTTGAGGAAATCTACTCTTGAAGCCCATCGAGCACTTTCAATTACACAGTTCTACAATATTCTATTATATTTACTGTTTTCTAATATCATTCCTCCAAAAGAAAGGATATTATAGAAGAATATGTAAAGCTCACTCGAAATTTCAAGTAAATCGGTTTGGTAGAACTCGATATTTCTTGTCAACCGTCTGGAAAGTATTAATTTTTAGAAAGACGCTTTTATAGCTCCGTTTATAAATACCTTGTCACTAAGATAGGTGTATCTCCGAAAATAATTTAAATTTTGAAAATTCCTCTTAAAGGCATGTTCCTAAATGCGTAATCTTTGAAAATATTTAAAAATATCGATTTTCTCAATTTTCTAAACTATAATGGATGATGATAAACTATATGGCGCGTATGTATATTTTGAAGGTCGTGGCTTGAGTATGTTATAGCTGGGTCCTTTACGAACAGTGTGGTATAATTTTCGTTGGGAGCGCATGTTTCACGCGCGTGCTACTATCATGAATGAACGTCAAGTGCCGACCGCCGTAGCGCAACGTACTGTCATTCGTTTTTTAGTGTGGGAAGGCGTTAAAACGACGGAAATTTCTCAGTGTTTGCGAAATCAGTTCGGTAATGGGTGCCTGAGTAGGGCTGCCGTTTTTAAATGGGCCAAAACATTCAAGGATGGCCGCGAAACCGTTGAGAATGAGTGATGATCATCGACCGCTAACCAGCATCACACCAGACAACATTCGCAGCGTAGAACAACTCATTTTGGCGGACCGTAGGATGAATGTTCGTTCCTAATTAATGGATATAAAAAACTGTATCAATAATTAGGACTAGAGGTTCTCATAGTTTGATTTATACATTATCAAAATCTTTAGATTTCAAGGTATAACATTAACATATAGGTTAATAGCACAAAATGAAGTAATAGAAAATTAACTATTTTTGCTTACTTAATGTGATTTTTTATCTTATCGAAAAAAACTGTAAATATATCGAATTTTCTCTTTCTTATTATGCATGTTTGATGTGAGTACAAACAAAACTGAGTCAACCGTTCACATAACCATCAAATACTTTTTTTAGTAGGAAATATCAACTTATACATATAACGCTATCTAGTGTAATTCGATCGGGTTTTGTCAGCGCTAGATGTAATATGTTGAAGCCATGTGCTGGAAAAATTGTAGATTATTTTTTGTTAGACCCAATATTACAATAAACAAATGTGTGGTCTATTGTTTGTTCTGTATTTGAAAGTAAAATTTATATTTCAGGTTCAGTTTATCCACTTGAAGCTGCCTTGAAGAATGGAGGTTCCCGTGATCAACCCACCACCGCCACCTTAACCATCACCCCCAATAAGGAAGACGACGAGGCTATGTTCCGATGTGAGGTTTGGAACAGAGCTCTGTCGAAGGAAAAGACCCTAACAGCCTCAGTCACTCTCAGTGTTCAATGTAAGTATTACTTCAGTTCCATAAAAGATACAAATAGAACATTGCGAAAAGTCTAAAGTGTGGAGTTAAAATTTTCTTTAAATGGAAACCTTCAATTACATAAAGGTGATATCTTTATGCAGCTTTTAGGCAGCTATTTACATATTCCGGGCTTTTTGATAGACTGTTTCGCAGTCCATACATAATTTACAGTATTAATAATCAATCATAACATTTTAACTTACACAGTTTTCATCAGCGAATTCTGGCCGGAAATAATGAACACTTGAAATGTAAAATGAATATTGAGAGCGCGATTAAATTTTATATTAATTAGTTGTACTAATTATAAACTTATTGCAGTGTCGTTATTTTATTATTTTGTATGTGAAAAAGGGGAAAATCTATCAAATAAATCAGAAATTGCAGTATTATCTGAACATAAATGAAACAACATGTATATAATGCGTTTGTATTGCATAATATTGTGAGTTTTAAAATATTATCCTATTTATTATAAACCAGTATTTAAGAAGTCTAAAATTTAATTAATTTTATTCTACATTTCAATATTTATACTTATATTTAATCTTTATTCATAATATTAGTTAATTTACTTCATAATATATTTTATTGAGAAATTATTTAGAGCGCAACAAAATAAAAATATCCAGGAAGTAATAACACCGGTTTCATGTAAATAAAAACTGAAGACGATATACGAAACAGCATATTTAAGCACGTTATAATTTATAGAATTTATAGATGCAATATGGGAATTAGTCATTACATTATAATAAGTGGAAATTTGCGTTTTAAGTCATACCTTAAGTATATAGAATTGGGTTATACACACGTTTTAAAGGTATTTTACAGTAATGAACATTAAATGGACTAATATAATGCAAGACAAATAAGTCGCTTCATAAATTTGTAAAATGAACATAATATCTAGCGTTCCACCTAAAACTGTGTCAAACTTCACGAGTGCTTTCTTAAAATAAACAATTAAATAACACTACTCAATAAATTTACAGCTTTTGCCTTTAATGAAATGAGGTCTGGTTATGTTTTTTTTGTTCTTAATACATTATTACTAGTTATTGTAGGTCCTTACTTAGGCTTTATAGTAATAATATTTATGTATGCTGGCTTTTTTCTGTTAAATACAATTACTACGCTACAAGATTAAATGTTCTAGTTCTTTTGAGTCTATACCTAACGAATTTCTTATCCAACGGTTGAAATAGTTTGATGTCGACATGAGAGTAGAGTTTCTCTTCATATCTCTTTACGATTCTCTCGATTTCCTAACTAACAGTTGATATATGAAGATAGATTGTCATCCGATTAACACGTAACAAGTGAATTGAAAAGTTCCCAGCCTGAGACATAGATAGCGCTACTAGAAATAAATCTATATGTTTTTTAGTAAACCCTAACCGATACGTGTATAAATTTGACAGCTCTCGGATCATTAGTTTGTGAATTATAGCAATTCGAGTGAAGCAACTTTTGTTATTGTGAAAAAAATGGATAAAAAGGAATTCCGCGTGTTGATAAAATATTGATTTTTGAACGGAAATATACAGTTGAAGCAGAAACTTGGCTTGATGCCGAGTTTGTGGACACTGTCCCAGGAAAATCAACCATCAAGGATTGGTATGCTAAGTTTAAACGTCGTGATATGGGCACCGAAGACGGTGAACGCAGTGGGCGCCCAAAGGAGGTTGGTACCGACGAAAACATTAAAAAATCCACAAAATGATTTTGAATGACCGTTAATTAAAATTGACTGAATTAACGGACACTCTAAAGATATCAACTGAACATGTACATCATATCATTCACGAATATTTGGGTATGAGAACGCTCTGCAATGTGGGTGCCGCGCTAGCTCACTTTTGACCAACGACGAGTTGATGATTGGGAGCAGTGTTTGAAGATGATCAAGCATAATAAATCAGAGTTTTTACGTCGATATGTGACAATGGACATGGCTTTATTTCACTCCGAAATCCACTCGACAGTCATCCGAGTGGACTGCACACGATGAACCCGCTCCAAAGCGTAGAATGCGTCTGTCTTTTGGGATGCGCATGGAATAATTTTTATTGACTACCTTGAAAAAGGAAGGATCATCAACAGCGACTATTACATAGCGTTATTGGACCATTTAAAGGACGAAATCGCCGAAAAATGGCCGCATTTAAAGAAAAAGAAAGTGCTGTTCCACCAACTGTATCACAAGTCAGTGAATACGATGGTAAAAATCCATCGATCAACCGTATTCTCAAAAGAATGCTCGCTGGGAAGAAATTTTCTTCGAATGAAGAGGTGATCGCCGAAACTGAGGCCTATTTTGATGCAAGGACAAATCTTACTGCAAAAATGGTATCACAAAGTTGGAGGGTCGCTATAATCAGTGCATCACCCTTGAAGGGAATTATGTTGAATAAAAAAAATTTTGCCAAAAAAATGTGTTTTACTATGGTAGGCCGGGGACTTTTCAATTGACCTGTTATTTTTTATATTTGATATACAGTTATTTTTTCTTTTTGATATGTTCCTTCCAACGGAGTTTTGCATCAAGAGTCATCCCAAGACCCTTAACATTGTTGCTATATGATATGCATCGATTTGCTTTGATTACGCGCCATATAATAATTTTTTCCTTTTCATATTTCAATTCCCAGTTAAAAAAACTTTCTTTCTTGCTAATGATTTTCTAATATAGCAACATCTTCATCAAAGTGTTCAAAATTATGTCCGAAAGATCATTTTAAGTTTAATTCTTGAACTTTGGTAGGTATAACCTGAGCATGCGTCCTAGTTTCGCATTGCAGCTCAGAAATTGGTTGGATTCTAGGAACAAAATACAAAATTAAATAAATCAGTTGCAAAACAGCTCAATTGAATTGAATGTGTGGATTGCCATTGTATCGCTATGGAATTGTATGCTTATTTATATTTACAGCATTTGTGTAAAATCTCTGAAAGTGTTCTATAACTGAACATACACACGGTATGTTAAGAATTGTTAGGTTGCAGTTCAAGTTACAAACAAGATTAATGCCGGCGCTTAAATTGTTTCGAAAGTCTTTGTGAAGCTGTTCTTGAATGCGATTTTTTTTATTTATAACTACACCATGAAATAATTTCTGGCTAGAATGCCGAAGGTATTACTGCTGAAGAAAGTTTAGTGGGATTGTTCTAACGTTTCCAGGCTTTCAACTGTTGTTATTACTGTTCTTGTTATTGTTGTAACTGTAATTATTAAGTAGATTTTGTATCTGTCTCGAAGTAACACAAAAACAAGTATAAATACATTAGAGTGTTACAGCCATTCTGATAAAATAAAATAGTAAAATTCCTGTCAACTTTATTACCAAACAATATAAAGCATGTCAAAAAATTTGTTCGTATTGAGAAGTTTTAAGTTACCAAAATTATTTACCCCCCTCAAATTTGTGACATTTACAAACACGGCATGATTAAAATCCGCGAATATCCCGCGACATATCCTAAGACATCATCAATATTAAATCAAAATCGTGCATATGGTTTCTCGCCACGTGGGAAATTGATTGTTTCTAATTCAAGTTTACCCGCACACCCATCTCTCTATCGTGATTCGCATAATTACGAGAAACCGAGACTGGCATATGGAGAATGTCTGAAGTTTGCTGTCAGATTCGATAGGGCATCCATGTGGAATATATCCCAATAAATATTTAACGAGTTGCCATCTCTCTTTGCAGTCTCAGATAGTATCACACCGCTGAAAGCACAGTTCTAACGTCTTGTACGTGAAAGTCTAATATATTTCAATAATAAAATGTCTTATTATTTGTCTTCGTTAAGATATTGTTCAATAAGTTCGTGGCCTATCAGTACAATTATAGTTCTGCGTCGTTTTATTATTTTATATTACGTAAGAAAATAACCAAAATTGTGTTGCTATATTAAACGTTACAGAATATTTAACAATATAACAAATATATGTCCAAGAAGCATTCTTCAAATAAAAGAGAGTTTAAAGTATTTAGTGCAACACTGCCATCATTATCCTGAACCAAAATAAATAGCCAAAGAGTGCTGTATACTATATAAAGCAAAGCTTATTAAATCTTGCAAATTCACTCAAAAGATACTCTTTATTGCTAAGTACTCTTTCTTATTTTGCTGGTAGTATTTGAGTTCCAGATCAGATCCTCAAAAGTAGCGTTGAGAACTATCGACTGAAAATAGTCGAAACAGTCGATAGTCGCAAAACAGTTGATAGTCAAAAAAAGTAGGGACTGAAAATAGTAATTAATTAATTAGATTTTGAAAAAACTCGTTCCAAAGGGACAGATGTTGCAGGTATAGAGGGATATTTTACGTGTAACTGATATAATTCAGGTAGTGCCATTTTATGGGTTTGCCAAAAATCCAATGGGTTTTCTAAACGCCCAATAAATGACATTTCCAAATGCTGCTTAGTCTGTGAAGTTGCTGCAGTACTTGGAGTAATTACTTCTTTCATTCTAGCCATTTTCTGATCAAAATATCTCCAGATATCAATACATTCTTGGTCAGTAGTTATGCCTTGAATTTTGCGAGTTGTGGAATTACGTTTGTATTTTTTGAAGTTAGAATGGAAGATACCTCTTTCATGATAATTTTTTGTATAGCCTCAACATTATTTGCAATACCAAATCCTGCTTTTTTAAATCTAGGATCTAAAAAGTATGGATTTCCCGCATATCGTGTTCATTTCTAAAATTGCCAGTCTTTTATTGATGACATCTAATAGACAATTTTATATTTTCCCCATTCCCTTGTTAAAATCCTGGAAACCATAGGGAATATCAGAAAATATATATGTATTACAAATATTTAATATACTTTATTCACCTCTTTACCGTTAATATTTTTAAAAGAAATTTAACAACCGCTACTGCAAAAATTTCTTCAAATCTTTTGGAGTCGATGCAATTTCTGGAACCTTTGGAACCTAATTTTAATTTTCAAGATTTTAGGAAAAAAGTTTTGACAAACAAAAGGCTTGAACAAATATCGTAAAAGTTTATCAAAAAAGTATTACCTATTATACCAGCCCAATATATTACCTATTAAGCCAGTCAAAATTATCTAACTATTTATCATTTACCATTTTATTTTATTGCCCTCGAAAAATAGCGTTCCAAAATGCTGCTCTATTTACAATATATAGTTATTCACAAGCAAAATACAAAAAAAACATTAAACCAAATATATTACATATAAATTTATATAAGCATAAATTCGGCGCATTACTTTCAAGGTTGCGGCTAGGACGATACAGCCAGATTGTTAAAAATCACTCGATTGAACTAGTAGAACCGAAAATAGTAACTAAAAGTACACGACTGAAACAGTCGATAGTAAAAAGTAGTTAATTACTAAACAGTCGATAGTTCGCAACACTACTCAAAATGGATTAATATAAAAGAGTTTGAAAAAAAAACAATTACTTAACACAGAGGTGAGATAAAACTTATCATGTTAAAACTCTCTTTTTGTTCGAATTTATAATCGTTATCCCAGTAGTAACAGTAGTAGCATCTATCATCTTGATATCTGGTTCGCCACACAGTACCACATATGCAAGTACTTCCTTCCTTCTGCTTCAAACCATTCTGGCAGTTTATTTTCGCCAATATATACTACATAAAGTATAGTATTCTTTAATTTAGCCCCGAATAATACAAAAACATAACAAATAGCTATTTACTTATCATTTATTATTAAAAATAATATCTAATTGATCTAAATAAAATAACCAAACAAAAATAATTATTTTCAGATAATGTGTTTTAACATTATAGTGCTTACATCTAATACATATATTATTGATGGACTTATTGAACTTGTGTAACCGCGAACATACCTTCCAATATATTAAAAAAAGAGAAAATGTTTCCGTGTAATCACTATTTCAAAATTAACCATACGTTGGTCTTAAATGTTAATGAAGTATTCTATATATAGTTGGGAAGATAGTATCTCGTCATGGGAAGCCATGCATTTTTGTCAACATCCAAAAAGACGAAAAATGGCCTACGGTTTAATGGAAGTCTTTATCTTCGTTAAATCAATATTCAATAAACTTACAAGAAAACATGCATTGGAGGCTCCACTCAGTTATTATTAATGACTGTTGGATAAGAATTCTATCGATTATTTTTAAGGTAGAAAAAAATATTCACAGATTTTATTAATGTGCGATTTTGAACTAAAGAGATATATGTTATATTTCAACAGAGTGCAACATAATACACGATAAAGATCAATGAGGGCCCCAGCATAAAAAGCAAACTTTAAAATAATTCTAATACTAAGACCTCATGTGTGTTTTTTCTTTCCTTTTCGGTATTTTAAGAGAATAATTGTGGAAATAATGTATTACCTTTAGAGTCTGGATCGATAAACGCCTAGTAACTAGAACGCAAATTGCAAAATCGCATGGGAAGACTATATCAAAAAGCTGTACGGGATCCTTCAGCCTAATCGTTTCAGGTAGTCGGGTTGTTTATAAAATAGTTTTGCGCCGAAATCGGTGTGGTTTACGTACTTTTACTAATTTATGTAGCATGATTGCTTCAGAAATGTTATCGGATGTAGAGGATAAGTCGATGGTAGTGAATAATAAACACAATTTTAGAATAATTTACGATAAATATACGTTCAAGTTGAATCGAAATAGAATACAGTCGATACCATAAGGGGAATTAATTTTTTTTTATAAATTCAATTTAATATGTAGAACTATAATGACAATGGTATATGATCTGAAAATAGCTACCTTTTTGTCATGGAATGACACAATTCTTTACAATTTCAAGGTAGTCAATGAAAGTTATTCCATGCGCATCCCAAAATACAGGCGCCATAACCTTGCCAGCCGACTGTTGCGTTTTCCCACGCTTTGGAGCGGGTTTATCGTGTACAGTCCACTCGGATGACTGTCGATTGGACTATCGGAGTGAAATGATGGAGCTGTGTTTCATCTGTTGTCACATATCGATGCAAAAAGCCGGGTTTATTACGCTTGATCATCTTCAAACACTGCTCCGAATCATCAACTCGTCGTTCTTTTTGGTTAAAAGTGAGCTTGCGCGGCACCCACTTTGCACAGAGCTTTCTCATACCCAAATATTCGTGAATGATATGATGTACGCGTTCAGTTGATTCTATTTACGGTCATTAAGGGCTACTCGATCCAAGCTATCACACACAGAATGTTTGTGACTGTGTAGAGCTCTACAATAACTGGCTCCATACAATAGCGTACATGAACTTCTGAGACCCCCTAATTACGAATGTGGCACGTATTTCTTATTATTATCCCGCATAGTCTCCCAGATATAAGCCATCCGAATGTCGGTAACTATGCAAATATTTCATTAGTTCCAAACCAATCCGAAATAATGGGATTGAAACATTGAAAATTGATTAAAAAGAAAAGCGTGGTAGTTTCATCACCACAAATTTTCAGCAGAATCAGCAGGAATTGAGAGAGATTATCAGCATCGGCCGTATAGCCCGGGCCCTGTTTCGTCCGATTGCCCTTTGTTCCAATAAACGCATACCATAGCAAAGATGATTTAAAAAACGTTTCGTTTTGTATACAGTGAGGAAATTATGGTTTTACTAAATCGGTGGGTTGAAAGAACCAGTAAAAAAACCGAAAATACTTTTCCCCCGATCCATTAGTAACAAAATAATATAATAATAATGTAATTATAACGTGTATTGTTTTACATATTGGTTAGATAATTGAGTGCTAATATTTAATGCGGTTTCATTCTAACTCGTGCTTGCAAAAGTTTGTGAGACCAAAACTCACACATACAAACACAATCGTACGCTCCACAAACACAAAGGGCGCTTATTTGTATTCGTTTGGTGTTGAGTTTTATTACGTTCCGTATATTTCCTTTGCTCCTTCTGCTCGACAAATGTAATACTAAATTTTATTTCTAAACAAAACACATCCTCTTGCAGTAGAATATAAATAATTTGGTTTTTATGAATTAAACATCAGCAACGCGCGTCTTGTAAAGGGATCTGTTACCCGATACTCCGTTCCATAATGTTGACGAATCAGCATTGTATTTTTATTTAGTTTCCCTTTGTTTTTCGTATAATATTTGAGGTTTAACTAACAAGAACATTGATTTGAGTATGTAAGAGCTTATTTATAAATATATGGTTTCAATTAAGAAAACTTCAAACAGTAATTATTTTGTCTTTTCATCTACTTGTATGGGATGTTAACTAAGCCGTTTTTTTTGTCGAAAGTTTACAACGGCATTTCGTATAAATGTGACTCAATTTTTATCATGCAACGTTGAATCTGTTCCTTATAAGCATAACTGTATAATATGTATAGTATTGTCATAATCCCTGTAAAGATTATTTTAAATTAGCGTTGGGAACAATCGACTGAAAACTGAGATAATAATTAAGTCGAAACAGTCGATAGTCGCAAAATAGTCGAAACAGTCGATATCCAAAAAACTAGCGACTGAAAATAATAATTACTATTTTCAGTCAAATGCACAGGTCGACTGTTTTTATTAATTCGTGATGTCAGACGAAGACGTACGAACCCTTTCCTGTATAAATTATGAGAGAGGAAAGGACGTAGATAATTGCTTGGAACAGTTCCTTTTATATGTGCTAATATTTTACAACGGTAGTATAAGCGACATGGAGATGTACATATTCATTCACGTACTAACTTTAAAATAGAAAAGGAGAAAAGTAATTACTGAATACTATTGACGTGCAATTAATAATTTAATTTTAAACGAAGTAGAATTACTTTTATATTTGATTGTTCTGTGGATATGTAAAAAGGAATGAAATTTTTCTAAATAATTTCTTTCTAAATTGAATAATACCCTACAAATGTTTTATCGTATTTTAATATGTTAATTGCTATTTTTAAATAATATACTATAATAAATATAGACAACACAATAGAACTTAAACACAACCTAAAAACAAAAGAAGTATAATAACCATACATACTAAATAAAAATTAAACATATGCCTAATCATAGAAGAAAAAAGTAATCATCGATCGCACAATAACTACTAGAGCTTTTTAAAATAAAGTAAATGCTTTATTTATCATTGAGCGGAGATATTTTTAACAAAAATCGAAAGAGTAATTGAAATATCACCTGTTATTGCCATAAAAACAGTCAAAAGTATTTTACTATATATATATCATTCACAATTTTCAGCTTTTTACCCTATTACATTAACAATCTTGAAAAATATCGTTCCAAAATGCCGCTCTATTAATATACAATGTATTGTTATTTACAAGCAAACTACCAAAAAAATCATAAAACTATATATATTACATATAATCTATGTAAGCATAAATTGGGTACATTTTTGTAAAGGTCGCGGCTAGGACAAAAGAGCCAGAACGTTAGTTGAACCAAAAATAGTAACTAAAAGTACACGACTGAAACAGTCGATAGTAAATAGTAACAAAATCAGTCGGACCAAAAATAGCGACTGAAACAGTCACTGGTAAAAAGTAGTAAAACCAGTCGAACCAAAAATAGCGACTGAAAGAGTCGATAGTAAAAATTAGTCAATTACTAAACAGTCGGTAGTCGATTTCAGTCGATAGTTCCCAACACTATTTTAAACCATATTATTTATGTTGCAAGTTCGTATCACAGAAACAATAAGGAAGTGTTTCGTCAGGAAATTGTTTTACACAAGTACATGTTATCCCACAGGCAGAAATAACTCGGTTATCATGTCACTATATCGAGCAGCAGTACCAATCATTGCTTGATCAGTCAGATTTGCTAAAAAATAAGGTTTAGCGATGCATTCACACCAAAACGAGTATCAAACAGTGAAATGTTGTGGATGGATTAAGTTTCTATAGTATGTCATGTAATAAAATCAATTCAACAAATAATTGGGTGGTACTTTTTCGGATTATTTAAAGGGCTGTACGTATTTTCAGTTCATTCAAGGGCTCATCTGTCATACACAAATTCCTGTTTGTTACACCTAAACATTATTTTGAACCACGAATAGCCAAGCACCCAGCCTTCACTATTCCCAGCACTCAAGAAATCGTTTCTAATACACCGTTTCATATAACAGTTTATCCGTTATATGTTTCGCTTCAAAATTCTTACTATTTCTAAATCATAGTCGTTTTTTTGTTGAATTTTCTGGTGTATTAGCCCCAACTTCGTCATCGTGGTCATATATGATGGTTAAAATACCACGAAATCGTAGCAGATGTCCTCTAATACTATACAGAAACATTGATTGATTCTTAATTAGAAGTATCATCGAAGTAGGTCAGATCTGGAACTTTTCCGGTGGAATCATAAAGTTTCTGTTATTCTATTTGCACAATTTATTAAATCCGCGTTAAACGAAGGTAACAGCTGCTTGTACTGCATTTTAATATCTAAAAACAATCGCAAAATGGATTGGACAACGCTCAGGATTATCTGCAATAAATTTTCCAGATTTCCCAAGGGCTTTTTTAGAGAAAGTCTTTAATTATATATTGTTTAATTTATTAGGAAATTGTTACGAAGGTTTTATTTCAGTCTTTAAAGATTATTAATTCAGAATATTTAGGTTTATCTTTGTCACGAAATGTTCATTGTCACTATTTTTATATCAATGTTAATTGAAATGTATACAAAATAACCACTAGATATTGTTTAAAATTTAATGCATTTTTAGAGTTGATTAACATATTTTATGTTGGGGCAAATCATATAAACAATGTGTGTAAGAAAAATTTCTTTTTGGGTTCGCTGGGGCATGGCCTAAATTTTTTGTTTGTGGTTGTCCTTAGGCAAGAGTGCAAAATCCGACAAGGTCCCAATGATCCCGGTTACTCTAGTAACCAAAATTAGAAAATTAGACAAAATTAGAAATCCAAATTCATATATAAGTGTTAGTTTTTTATATTAGCTTCTTACATGTACTCTATTCATATTTTCACTTTAAAAAACCTTTATTTGAAAAATAGTACAACGCATATTAATAAAAATATTTAAAAAAGCATTATCTACGACCTTTTCTCATCTTTCCAATCATCGATCATCCTCAATTTCTTTATTTGAAGCGGGTAGATATTTGCAGTAACAGCTTCATTGGGTTTTAGCAGCTCGTAATACACAACACTTTGTTGATCCCACCATATGCAGAGCAAGGCTGTATGGCCATCAATATTATACTTCGGTGTAGCTGTGGATGGCCCTCCTGGACTAGCTGATAACTTTCCCCGATAGCTTGTGATTATCTTAGCAAATTCACTTTTCATCGCCAGTCACAACATGTCGCAGAGGACGATTGTTTATTCGGCTGACAAGCTATGAGAGCTAGATATTGAAACGGTGCAAAGTGAAATTTGCAATCTGTTCGTGTTGTAGTCAATATCCTATCTTTTAGATCGTTCCTATCCCATGTAAACGCCTGAAAAAAAATTATCTACTATAGGGATGCAGTAAAAATCGATCTATAAATATATCAATATTTTACTATTTTTACTATTACTATTTTTTAAAATATTTAGACAAAAATATACATCTTTTTAAGCTAATATTTCATTATTTTTATTTTTTCATAAAAATCTCTATATATTTTTTTTAAAAGATCGATATTTTTTATACTTGTAAAAATAGTTCAATATTTTTTTTTCTCCGATATATCAATATTTTTTTAAATATCAATATATTGAAATATCGATATTTTTTTTCGGTGGCCAGCACCCCTAATCTCTCTCAAAGTTCTTTGAGAGTTATTGACATGAAAATCGCCACTTTTAAAGCATTCAAATCAGAACCGACAATTCTTTTTTATAACTACAAAAATAACGAATATCGAAAATGCAATTTTGAGCATTCCATTCCATTCTATCAACTTGAACAGCTAAGTTTTTAATTTGTATTTTCACCAAGAGATTCTATCAGATAATTATATATCATTAAAATAGTATAATGCAATAAATATATAACTGATAGCGGGATGACAAATATTAATAAATGAAATTGCTCTTAAATCCCACCAAAAATTAACGAAAGAAGTAAAACAATTTTGGTGGGTGAATATTATATTTTCTCAAACACAAACACGATTTCAAACACTCGTGTCGCGGATAAAATTAATTAGATTTCCTTAATGGAAAGTCTTCAAAGTGGCTAAGCATCGGATATGATCAAATAACTCGGGAACTTAATAAACTGTTTAAAGATTTTGACGCGGTTATAATTTTCGAAATATACGTCGGCACCTGATGGGCTTTTTTCATATCTTACAAAGGTGACGTCCGTTTGTTAAAAGGGAGAATTATATGTCAGAACGCGTATCGAATATTTACATTGAAAATAGGAGAGTAGAGAGACGGTACGATTTATATATATTGGACAGACCGAAATGTAGATAGATAGACCTACAAAAAGGCTAGTAATGGGAAAAATTCGTTTTAAAATATTGTTTATTTAATTGATAATGTAATAAAGGAAGTAATGATAATATATAAGAAAATATATACCTTCCAATCATATTTATTTATTTTAATGCATTATTACCAGTCGCTGCGGAGTAGCTTGAAAATGGTTTTTAGAAAAACTTAGAGATTGGATATATTTCTAGGATAATCAATCATTACTTAGTCTCTTAATATATTTTTTTTAACAATTAAATTTAACACTGCTGCTTGTTTCAGTTAAATACTAATAATCTAAAGACACAATTCGTTTTGAAAAGAAAATATTTTATTTTTATTGCTTTTCACGAACATTCATTTGCTTGCTTACGTAAGCCCACAAAGGTCTTGTACTTGTAGCTTATTATGTACGGATAATTGAGGTTTTCTTCCAATTAACCAATACATTTTCTTTTATTTCAAATCCAGTTCTTTCCTTTTCTTTCTAATGTGTTCCGCAATAAAAGTATTAGTTAAAATTTGCATTAATTAATGAAATAATATTTATAAATAATAAATTTTCTATACAGTTCAATAAGTTACATTAACATCAAATTTATAGAAACATTTTTGCTGTTTAGTGAAAAAAAAATAAAAAAGATAATTAGTGTATTTTTTATGTTGTCAAGTATCAATGACTTCTTATTCTGAAAATGCAATTTGTTCAATTTAGAACGACCAATGTGTAAAGATATAAATAAGATCTGCAAGAGCTCTTCTTATTTAAGGGGAATCGAGGTATATTCACACTTTTTAATTAGAAACAGAATTATTTCATTTAAAGCTAAAATAAAGCATCAAAATTCCAAGTTTAACAAAGCTTAACCATTGTTTCGCAACTAGAATAAGTTCCAATAATGGTTGAGATCAACCGTTAAGAAATTTATGATCTATAGTGGATTAAGTTTATTAAGGTTTAGGTGCATCAATTTTTGGTGGGACAGGGAATTTTTTTTTGATATTTCTTGTTAAGGGTAAATTGATATGGCTCAGTGAATGGAGGTAAAACGAAATGAAACAGTGGTGTTTACATTATGTGACCGTTATTTATTGAAGTAATATAAAAATATGGAAAATACAAAATACATAAAACGGATGGCAGCGGTGTTACCTGGAGACGGGTTTGGACAGTCGATGGTGGTACGTCTAAACCAAACGATGGTCGGTTACTGAAATATCGAAATACCCTTCAATAACATCCCAGACAAACGTCTCGGGGTTGCCAGCTATTCGTTACCGTGTTCCAGTTGTCGCTGCTGGCACCCCGCCCGTGTTCTACATCTGGGATTATATTTCTGGGTACTTTGTTAACCGTTATTCCACGATGTAAAATTCAACATGCCTCAACGTCGCTACATTTGTAATATTTGAAGATTTATTTATATCTTGCTATTTTTCCTATCATTATCTTTCAAGACAAACCATATAATTCTTATTGGCAGTTGCCCGATAATCACAAGATGATAACAATCACTGTATCTGCAGAAATCCTTACAGAATCAGAATGCGACAAAGTGTGCATTTCAGTTTGTCTAAAGCCAAGTTGCATAATGCTGTAACCTAATATAATCTTTAAAGTCTTCATATTCTGTATTGTAACACGTGACCGGACACTGTCATGTAGAATTTCTTTATAAGGTTTCTGCTTGTTTAACGCTAAATTTTTTCAAATAATACAATGAACACGTTACTTGTGATTGATTTTTTAATTTGTTATGATTCTTCTTTGGGTTAGAGGCTGTCAGACTTCATATTTGAACTTTTTCAATTAACTAAATGTTACAAGCAGTGCTTGGTGACTTTCAAGAGAGTTTTTTTAACAATAATAGTGAATAGTTGCAATCAATATAGCAATGAAAGTTACACCCTCAAGATGTAAACAATGGCTGCCAGATATTTGAATTCTTATATTAGTTCTTTATATTGAACCTATATTTTCCATATTTAACGTAATTTAAAGCTTTTTTCGATATTACTGTAGTTAGTTTTATATAAAACTAACATAAAAAAAAACAAAACTGAAGGTTTACCAGAATTGAATGGTCCATCAGAAAGCCCGGGATGTTCAAAATATCTATAAAAATCCATCTATTATAAATCTCAAGATATATCGTAGTATTTCATAAAAAAATCTGACAACAAAACAAGGAAAAAACTAATTATACGTTTGACATAAAGCAAAACTGAACACTTACCCTGTTCTTCGATTAAAGAAGGCGAATTAAAATTAAATGGCGAGACAAACGTTGCGCCCTCAAGAAGGAAAATTAATTCCGATTTCTCGTTTGCAGATTTTCCGCGGGTGGAGGTTGGCCCGGAAAACCCCCTCAAAGTAGAGAGGGACTCGCAGGCGACCCTGCAGTGCTCGGTCGATGCCAAGCCCAAAGTCAGCGGAGTTAGATGGATGAGAAACGGACGGTTCTTCAGCGCTAATTACAATCATGTCATTCATCGCGTGTCCATTCAGGATGCAGGTAAGGAATTTGTTTAATTACATTTTTTAATGTCCCTGTTGCTCTTGATTACATGTTTAATCTTTTTCCAGCTTTGAATATAATCTGGAGGCTAATATTAATATTAGGAATTCATATTTATTCAGCAATTCCTAATTTTATTATTTTTCAGCTTCCAGCTGAAATTATCAACTTCTCATGCGGAATTTTTTTGTAGTTTTAAGCGCAGTGGCGTAGCTTAGTTGTCAATCACGCACTTATTTAGGCACTTTAATTTGTTTAATAATTTACATTAATGTAACAGGTACTAAACAGTTCAATTAAAAAGTCAGCGGCGTGACACATAGATGGCGCTACTTGAATTAAATCCATATGTTTTTAGTTACCCCTAACCCTCAAAAGATGCGTTTATGTGTCGGATCATTAGTTTGTGGATTTTAAGTGAGCCAACTTTTGTTCTTGTGAAGAAATGGGTGAAGAAAAGATAAATTTCGCGTGTTGATAAAATATTGCTTTTTGAAAGAAAAATATATACTTGAAGCAAAAACTTGGCTTGATGCCGAGTTTCCAGACACTACCCCAGGAAAATCAACCATCAAGGATTGATATGCTGAGTTTTAGACTTGGTGAAATGAGCACCGAAGACGGTGAAGCAGTGGACGCCCAAAAGAGGTTGTTACCGACGAAAATATTTAAAAAATCCACAAAATGATTTTGAACCACGTCTAAACTTATCATACCAATCCTCGATGGTTGATTTTCCTGGGGCAGTGTCCGAAAACTCGTCATCAAGCCAAGTTTGTGCTTCAATTGTATTTTTTCCCTTCAAAAAGCAATATTTTATCAACACGCGAAATTCCTTTTTATCAATGTTTTTCACAAACTTTCACTCAAAGTGCTATAATTGTTGCTTCACTCAAAATGCTATAATTTACAAACTAATGATCCAACAGCTTTCAAATTTATACACGCATCTTTTGAGGCTTAGGGCTAACTAAAAATTATGGATTTAATTCTAGTAGCGCCATCTACGTGTCAGGTCGGGAACTTTTCAATTGACCGGTTAAAAGTCGATTACAAAATTATTTAAAACATTTGGGATAATAATTAGACATTACAAACCCACAAACCTTGTAAACCAAAACTCAACGTTAACTTAAAATTTAATGTTTATTGTCTGTGTTATTTGACAGACTATACATTGTTAACGTCTCGGTGAATCTAACATGTTGCCAGCAAGTATAATAAAAATGTGTTTCTTATAGCTAGTAATTATATACAATTCACACGTCGTATTTGTCTACAGGAAAATATACCTGCAGTGCTGATAATGGACTGGGTAAAGTCGGGGAAATAGACATTACCTTGGATGTTCTCTATGCTCCCATAGTAAGTTTAGAAGCTAAAACAAAGGAAGCCGAAGAAGGTGAATCCGTATACATCAAATGCAACGTTACTGCTAACCCGGATCCGGTAACAATAGAATGGGTAAATATTGAGTGTTCGTATTTAATTATTGTGTGAAATTTAATTTATTTTTTTCTTTTTTAGTTGAAGAATGGTAAACCTGACTTTAGGCAAAGCGGCGACGCTCTCCGATTGTCACACGTCACTGCTGAGCATTCAGGAACATATATATGTCGAGCCGTGAACGTTTTGACACCTTCCGGACAGGGCGCCCGAAGATCCGAACGAGTAGGGAATGCTTCCGTCGCACTGTTAGTGCGTCATCGACCAGGACGTGCCAGGGTATCACCCAGTAAACCCGTGGTTTCCGAAGGCGGTGCTGTCACCCTCACCTGCGCTACTACCCCGCCGGGATGGCCCGCTCCTCAATATCGGTGGTTGCGAGTTGGTGTTGACGGACAAACGACCATTTTGGCAACAGGAAGCAAGTACACCATTGCCAATGCAAATCTGGGCGCCGAGGGAACCTACAACTGCCAGGCAATCAATGAGCTGGGAGCTGGAGAAATGGCCTCAGTAGATCTAGAAGTTCACCAGCCACCAACTTTCAAGCACAAACTGAAGCCTTTGGAAACCAAGAAAGTGGGCGACCCCAACTTCTCCATTTCCTGCAGTGCCAAAGGGAAACCCCGTCCTATAGTTAAGTGGTTGAAGGATAACGACGAACTGACTGCCGACGCTAATATGTTCGAAGTCAAAACCGAATATTCCGAATCGAACAATGGAGCTGTCAACGTACAGAGTGTACTGCGATTTAACGGAAAGGCCCGTCCAAATGGGAACGAGCTATTACCATCGGATAGAGGAGTCTACACTTGTAGCTTTGAGAACGAAGTTCGACGAACAGAATCAACAATGCATCTAAAAATTGAACGTAAGTTTTTACACAATTTAATAACACAACTATACGTGGCAACCAAAAGCTGTTTATAAGGCAAAAGGGGGAGGTGAACACAAATATTTTTTAATTGGTTCTAGTTTTCGAAATATTCAATATTATAATGAATTTTTATTTTACTATCTTTGGCCATTAAAGACCCTTTATTGAATTAAAAGGTATAAATCAGAAATTTCTTGAATCCATATTGCATCCCAACCAATAGTCCATTAATGTTTCGAAGTTAAGTACAATTAATTATAATTAATTTTCCATTGATACTCATTGTATTTCAAACTGTACTTAAAACCATCTATGGACAAGGACCATTCATATAATTATTTGATATCATTGCAGAAACACGTGTTATTTTATTTTTTTGAAGAACTGTAAAGTCACGTTATTTCTATTTCTGTATATAGTGACTTGCAACTCTGCAAGCAACTCGGTTTTTGATCACGGTCAGTACGTAGAACTGGCTTCGACAATGATGATACGTCAGGATATTTATACTGCGCTATTTTTTCCATTTGTACCGACGACATTCATCGAACAAAATTACAATCATCTACATAATTTTTCTGTCCTTTTTATACATTGGACAACAGAAAATATACTACATACATACATTTTTACTTATGGTACTTACGGCGTGTCAGTGCGAACTACAGCAAAACCAAAGTACTGCAAATCCGTATCTTTGAGTGCATTTGTCATTATTTTTCCACGTTTACTAAGCATATAACGTCCACAAACATAACAAATACTGTTTGAATCGACTTTACAACGGCGCCTCTACATTTTCACGTTCCGAAGCATAACCACAGCATAAAAACAATTTCCAAATGAGTAATGCAACGTCGTCAGCTGATAATCGTTATAAGAGCACAGTACTGTCATCATGCCCAAACTCGAAAACAATAACCATTCTCTCATCTCTCGTTCTCATCTACTCGGGTCCAAAAGTTAACCAGACTTTGAAACTTGTGCTAGTATTCTTTAGATAACTGATTGTATATTTATTTTCAGATGAACCGATTGTTCTACACCAATACAATAAAGTAGCCTATGATATATCTGAAACAGCTGAAGTAGTCTGCAGAGTGCAAGCCTATCCAAAACCTGAATTCAAGTGGTTCTTCGGGAACAACTTCAGTCCATTGCATTCATCCTCGGAGGGTCACTATGTGGTTCAAACGACAGCTGAAGAAGATATCTACACCAGCATTTTGAAAGTGTCTCACATCAAGAAGCACGATTATGGGGAGTACAATTGTCAGGTGGTGAACAATTTGGGAAAAATCGAGACAAAAATTCGCTTGCAGCCTAAAGGTCCACCAGAGAAGCCCAACAAACTCACCGCCCAATATACAGGTCCTACATATGTGACATTGGACTGGGAGCCTGGGTTCAACGGAGGTGTATACAACACGAAATATTTCGTATCCTATAAAAGAATAATGGGCGAAGATAATAATGTAGTGGAGGGATGTGGTCCTGTATCGAAAAATACGGACTGGGCTGAAGTAGACTGTCAACAAAACGTGCCATGCAACGTTAGTCATCTAGAACAACACCAAACCTACTTGTTCAAAGTTAAGGCATTGAACACCAAAGGAATTGGAGATAATTCCCAGGAAATCAAAACGACGACTGGCGTGGATCGCATACCACTTCCGCAAAGGGTTGCATATGACAAGTCCTCCAATATGCTCACCATTAATGTTCCAGCTACATGTCTCCCTCTTGTAGCAATTATTGAAAGCATCAGTAACGATAATCACCCTGTAACAGCTTGGCAAGTCATCGACACCCTTCCCTTACAAGTAAGTTGTCAAAAAACCTTTCCTAAAGAAACACATTTCAATTATTTTAATTAATTTTCTCAGGTATCAGGGATTTCTCCAACTTACCAAGAAAAAAGTCTAGACAAAATGATGACCCGTGGATTCGGAAATGCCTTGGGAAGATCACTAGTGGATGAACCCATTGGAATGGATGAATATAGTCCAAGAATACGAGCCAAACTATGCCTCAGCACTCATAAAGATCACTGTGGCGAATTTGTTGAAGCTGAATGTAAGTTGAATCGATTTATTCAGGTAGATTTTCATTAACGGCAATCTTACTGAATTCAATTAAGCAGAATTGTACAGCTTTTTATACACCTTAGTAATTGTTTGAGATAATTATTTTATTATTGGTATAATATATTTTAATTCGATTTTTATTTTTCAGTGGGATATGCAAACTCTTTAAGAGAAGCTTCCACATTGACCACACCAACACTGATTGTTATTATTGTTGCGTGCGCGCTGTTTCTAATCAGCGCAGGTTTGCTTCTTGTGTTCTGTAAATGCAGGAGGGCTCAACACGGTAAAAAAGCTCAACAGGCTAAGGATTTGGAAATGGACTCCGTACGCCCCACTATCATACCAGCTAATGGAAATGGACAACAGGTAATTTGCCAATCATTTGAAGTATTTCTGTAAAAAGAGTTATGGGGCTGGTTATTAACACTAAACCACAACTATCTGTGATCTGTTAAAATATCTGCTATTTGCCTTATTTAACGCTTGCCATATTTCTTGGTCCTAAGAAGGATATGGGTACATTAATAAGGCAGTGACCAATAATTGTAAGTACTGTACAGAAATCGTTTTAGTACCAGCTTATCCTGAATTTTATTTTGTCGCACCAATTCCTTTTGTTATGGATACACTAATAATTTTTTTTGTTTTTACAGTTGAATTCCCCTCTGTTCCAGAACCAGGCCCCTCCACCATATTATGCCCCCGGTCTTGATAATCAAGCCCTTGACCTCCAGCTTGCTCTGGAGGACCAGAAGGCCGTTTATGCTGCTACACAAAACGGCTATGGGCATTATGGTGAACCGAGAAATGAATGGAATTATCTTGGTGAGTGTTTGAAATGTACCATTTTAATGGCAACAATATATTCAATTTTCATGTTAAAGAGTATAATAATCCCAAGAATTCGTTCACGTATGTTTGATAATAATAGTTTTTATTCGGTGTCACTAAATTAGAACAAGTTTGTTATAATTAAAGTTGAATTATTGATGATTCCATATTCATTTATATCCTGCTCAACTTCTAAAATTATAAAAATGTTTCATTTCGTTGAATACTCACTCTCAATCAATGTTATAGCATTTCACAACCCTCTCGTTATATCTACTAACTCAACGGAACTTTACCCTATAATGGCTTATGGTACCTCCCTCCCAATAAACTCGTACAAATGCTAGGATCTCCAACACCCACATACCTATATATAAGACTCCACTGGACTCGCTGAATATCTTGTTTGTACCATTAATATTGTTTATCTTTAGTTCTAGATTATCTCTGTCCTCGTGTTTCGGGGATTATTTGAATTTTATCATATAAAGGTTGTGATTTTCCAAGCTAATGAATATCTATTCTCATTATCACTTTCATAAAAATTATACAAGCGACGTTTTCACTCTACAACTTCAATTAGTACAAATAAAAATGGAACAGTCTGGTTGGACTATCGATCTATAGATAAGCTGCAGCAGTCCTGTTGTTATATAATACAATTCAACACGACCCAAGCTCTAACTTACAAAACAACAACTTTTAAGCAAAATCATACTTTATTCATCAAAATATTATCTTGCAAGAGTAATATATTCAGTCCAGCTCTCCTCTAATTTTTGTATTACTCCATCAATATTGGATCAATTGATATTGTTCTCTTCTCGTCAACTGTATATATATTTATATTTATAATTCCTCGAAATTTTTACTGGCACATCTTTAGACCCAAAGCTTATTTCCTCTCAGGAGAATTGACGAGCAATTTTATGCAGTACTGTTTCATGTTTTATAACTTACTTTTGTTTTTTAGATGCAGGATACACAACCGCAGTACCAGGAAATGGCAGTGTCGATTCCCAGGATTCATTGTGGCAATTGAAGATGGCCGCCAATGGTGGCTCCCAGGTATACGATCAATACGGTGGCCACGACGACTACGCTGCCTTCCCACCGACTCAGGATCCCTATGCTCAGGTATGTAGTCATCGATAAAACATCATTATGCGGTATCAACGTCAATTTTTCCCAGGTCCATAAGGCGAAAAAACGTCTTGAATCGCCTGCCGTTTACCGAGACACCCCCGGTCTTCCCGATCCATTCATGGAACAGATGGATGATGACAAGCCACCGCCACCACCGCAGCACATGTCCCTGGCATACGAGGAGTCCTTGGAGAGCGGATACTCGACACCGAACTCTCGTACGCGTCGTGTAATCCGTGAGATAATCGTGTAGAAGCGTATACGTCACGTTGAGTTTGAACACTGGACCAAATGCTAGTGTTGCTTGTGTAACTTCATCCATCTTCATCCAATACTCATCCAAAATGTACTGGAACCGTAAGGGAGAGGGACTGGTTAATCTTCGGTTAATTCTTTAATGATATTACTGTATACGCATAATCAGGAAATCATAAGAGGGATGAGCATTTTTAGGTTCCCATTTTCATCCTAACCAGCAGTCCAGGTTTGTTTTTATTTTGACATATCACAGCTATTCTATTAGTAGTGACACACATATCAGAACACTTGATACTGTTATATATGATGATGTAAAATGGAATAATTACCACATAAAACATATCACGCGATTGATTATTTGTTTTGATGACGAAAGTGCTCATCTCGAACATGATTGTATGATTCCCGGTATATATATATAGATGTTAACCACCACATTACACATGATATTTAAGCGACAATGTTTCACATCCACAATTCCGAACTGAATTTTCCGTTCGAGTGTTTATACTCGACACACATTCACTTTAAACCTATTTGTTGTTACTAATAGTGTGGCCAGAGTTAAATGTTTGATGTTGCCGACCTAATAAAGATGACCCCAACAAGCTACCAGAAGTACTTAAAACAACTGTCGATCGCGATTTCAACTTGTCCAATTAAATGTGATTTGAATTGCAATAATGAGTTGTTCTATTTCATGTTATCATTTGTTTACGTCGTTGTACAAATCGTATGTTAGTATGTTTTAGATTTAGTTTTTGATTTAAGTGCATTTTTCGTGGTCTGATATCGCATCCCTTCTGTTTGTCATGATTGTTAATGGAAACAGAAGCGCTGCGATCCCACGCTGAATAGAGGAATGGTGCTTTCGTGCCATTACATTTACAATCCTAAATACATTTATCGATCACGGCCTGCTTGATGAAAGGACCAAGCGAATACAATTGTTATCAGTCTTATTTTACACAGGATCGTTCCTCTATTCACAAAGCTGATTATTATCTATTATAAAGAGAAACAAACGTTATTGTGCCTATTTTATAGTAATTATAAATCGAGGAATTAAATATATTTTAATTGTGCCAAAAGAATTTGACAAAACTATGTTGTCCACACATCTGTCTTGCAAGTACATCTAGGATATAATTTGTTCTTTATGTTAGAAAATTCATTGTCCCAGGAATATGGAAGGGTTTTATTTTGATCTCACCGATGGAATTCTGACCTTTTAAGTCTCTTTTAACACACGCCATCTATCTTTTGACTCTTGTAAATTAACAGTTGATTAAAAGATGCTTAAAAGACTGATAATTGTCTCGTTTCATTATTATTAATATTTGTCCTCACTAATACATTTTTTTTATGTAAAGATTTGTGCGCAAGCTGTCGTGCTACTTAAGTATGTTATTTATTAATTTTTTCTTGATATAAGTTCATAGTTTTTTTTTGTACATTTTTCAATGTAAATAAGACGCAAAAGACTATTTCATAATTTGTAAGCTTAGTATTAAGGTTCGAAAAAACGCAATTTCAATGTTGTAAATAAGAAAATATACACTTGTAAGCACTTCTGTTTTTAGTTTTTGTAAATAAATGTCTATGAGTAAGAAACATGTACTTTATTTATTACCTTTGTCAATAACTCTTAATGAATATTTTTTCACATCATCATTATATAGCCATTATATATGTTTATGTTAGGGCTCGAAGACCTATGGCAAATATTTTATTGTTGATTATTGCGTTTTTTATTGAAAGTTTCAGAAGTATGTGCGAGAAAGAAGTTCACTCTTCTTTCGATAAACATACAACAGCAAATCTGAATCCCCTGATATATTCCTTGGTTGTGCATTGATTATTGTTAGGGTATGTCGATATATCCATACATCATGGAATTTTAATCGAAATACTTCATATAAAGCCCTTGGGAAAAACATGAAGAATACTTAATATTCTATCAAGAATACTTTGAGCTTACAATAATCAGACGGTAGCAGTATCCAAACCTTAGAGCTGTACAGGAGAATTTGGAAAATAAGCGTTGGAAAGAGCCCGTTTAGTTTTATTTATGATATTTTCAAGCGTTGGGAACTTTCGACTGAAATTGACTATTGATTGTTTAATAATTGGCTACTTTTTACTATCGACTGTTTCAGTCGCAATTTTTTATTCGCAGATTTTATTACTATTTACTATACAGTGTTTCAGTTGTGTAATTTTAGTTGTTATTTTCAGTTCTACTAGTTTCATTCGACTGATTTTTTATAGTCTGGCTCTGTCGTCCTAGTCGCGACCTTGACAAAAGTATGCCAAACTTAGGCTTATATAGATTTGTATAAGTAACATAGTTTTACGACTTTTTTGGTAGTTTGCTTGTAAATGTTAAATATATGACTTGTCTCGATACAAGAGCCAGTATAGAAAGGAGGGAGAAAGGTTAGTAGAGGGCGCTGTGACTTGTATCGAGTGGGTATAAATTACCAGGGATCAAAATAAAGTTTCTCTTTTGTTCCAAGGCCATAAGTGGTGTATTAATTCCGTCCCGTCCCGAATCGTCAGTGATTCGTAATAGGTTATGGGCCCAGAATTCTCGGTGTAAATGAGAAGTAGTAGGGTGACGACGGAGAGTGCAGGGGAATGGAGATTAGGAAAAAAGTGTTTGGTTCGGTATAGTATATATATAGTTATATATACACAAAGGAAAGAGGAAGTAACAAGATGGCTGTATGCAACAGACGGAAATTCATTTCGGAGCACTAGAGCACTCAAAGATCAATGACCATCAGAAGGAACACCAGAAAACTAGAAAAATGTGATCTTGAGTTATAAGTAGGATGGAAGAAAATATTGTAGTCAATGTAGTAAATAGTGGTGCAGTGGTTAAGAGTTTGGAAGTTCAACCACGTGGATAATATACAAGGATCAGTGAAGCACTAGTAAACTAGTAACGTGGGATCCAACAGAATTATCAGTAGGATAGAAGGAAACATTGTAGTCAATGTAGTAATTAGTAATGAAGTAATCCACGTTTAGAAAATCAACCAAGTGTATAATTTACAATGGTCAGGGAAACACTAGTAAACGAGTAACATGGGGTCCAACATAATTATCGGTAGGATAAAGAAAACATTGTAATCAATGTAGCAATTAGGAATGTAGACGAGTTTAGAAAGTCAACCATGTGTAAGTTGCAAGGACCAGAGAAGTATTGAAAACTAGGAACATGGGGTCCAACCTAATTATCGGTAGGATAAAGAAACATTGTAATCAATGTGGCAATTAGGAATGTAGACGAGTTTAGAAAGTCAACCATGTGTAAGTTGCAAGGATCAGAGAAGTATTGGAAACTAGGAACAAGGGGTTGAACAGAATTACAGGTAGAATGAAAACCTATTGAACCCAAATGAAGAAGCGTTTAGTTAGAAAACATTAGAATTTGATATAAATATCAATTCAACACAACTGGATCCAAAGTGAAAGAAAAATGAAATTGACGCTCCATCATATTATAAATGGAAAAATAGATCTAGATATTTATAACACGAAATCGGAGGATTTAATTCTGAAACAAGAAACTATAAATTAAATTGAGCATCGTATGGATTGAGAAATTCATCTAAAGGTTGGAACACGAAATGAGATAATGTTCATCTCGTTATATTCATTGATAGCTCATTATTAAAAAGACAGTAAGAATAAATAGTGAATTTAATGGAAAGTCTTTATGAAGAAGAATAGTTTATTGGAATGGAAAGAGAGAAGATAGTAGAGAGTAAAGATTCATCAAAAACATATAATTTGACTGCTTGAGGAATTCTAGGGTATTAGAATATATAGAAGATTAAAAGGCATATAAGTTTCGTTAGTTACAAAATCACATCTAAACAGACCAATTTGGTAAGCCAAGATATACCGTTTAGAAAATATATAGAGAGACCAATATAAGATGAGCTGATAATATTCCAAAGAAGAATCTGTGAGTAAACCGATGCAGATAATTTTGCAAGAGAAAGGAAATTAGATGACCATGAGTTATATGTCGCCTATTGTCTCCTTATTTCAACAGAAAAGACACCAATAGATATGTTTTCATTACAACAAGTCAATGATAAGAGAACTTTAAATAAAGTAATGGATTAAGAACCTGAAGCTTTATCCGAAGATGAAGAAGAAAGCCCTAAGCAAAATTATTTAAGACATGATAAAGACGAACAGCACTTAGACAGTTCTGGGTTATATTAAAAAGATTCTGATTTCGAGTTGGAAATAGAGTGATAATGATTTTGATAATAATAGAAATAACAAACATATTAGGATTTGATAATGATGAATCTGGTCTAGATGACAAGAAGAATAAAACAAAGGGAACTGTGAAGAATGTTAAAAGAAAAGAAAAAACAAAAGTGAACACCCATTAATAATTGATTTGGAGTATAGAGATAAAGAACAGAAGAAAGCTCATAAAACAGAATAATGTTAGTGAATGATTTGAATTGAAAGTAATAAGTGAAGGTGATAGTTAGAAAACTGGAGAAAACAAAATTGAGTACAATATTAGAAGCAGAAAATTGGGATAGTGGTGACCAATTAGTATGATACCTCAGTGATACCAGAAGACCATGGCCATGTAAGGCAGAAGTGGACTTGAAGGAACAAGTTAAGAAAACTGCAGTGGTGACCGTTTAGTCATGATACCTCAGTGATACCAGAAGGCCATGGACTAATGTAAGGCGGAAACGGACTTGAAGGAGCAAGTTATGAAGACTGGTATGGTAATCAACTAGGAAGTTTTAAGGGATTCATGCCATTTGATAAAAACAACCTGGAGGCATGGAAGAAATTCATTAGGAAGAGAAATACATGTGTATGTTTGGCAGCTCAAGAACAAACTATATAATCGATAGTAAACTGGACAGTGTTTTGGCGACTATTTATATGATTGTTCAAAGTTTTTATGATTGTTCAAAGAGAGAATTGTTTTTATGTAGGACTGTTACGTTTGTTTATTACATAATTGTGTAGATTCATCTGATTAAATTATTAATTAAAGTTAAAATTCTCCCAATGTAGAAATAAAATAGTTCTAAGTTAGAAAATGTGTATGTACAATGTAATAGTTTTGTTCTGGCAATTTAAATGTACCTTTGTAATATTTGTTTACAGTCTTAATTAGGTTAAGTTATATAGTACATTTAAATTGAAGGGGAGTGTTAAATATATGACTTGTCTCGATACAAGAGCCAGTATAGAAAGGACGAAGAAAAGTTAGTAGAGGGCGCTGTGACTTGTATCGAGTGGGTATAAATTACCAGGGATCAAAATAAAGTTTCTCTTTTGTTCCAAGGCCATAAGTGGTGTATTATTAATTCCGTCCCGTCCCGAATCGTCAGTGATTCGTAATAGTAAATAACAATATGTTGTATATTAATATAGCAGCATTTTGGAACGATATTTTTCAATATTGTTACTGTAATAGGGTAAAACGATTAAAATTGTGAACGATAAATAGTAAAATACTTTTAACAGTTTTCATGGCAATAATAGGTTCTATCGATAGGTAACTCTTTCGATTTTTGTCTTTTGATTGTCAAAACTTTTTTCCTAAAATCTTGAAGACAAAATTTAGATTCGAAAGGTTCCAGAATGAATCGATTCGAAAAGTTTTCACCGTAGCAGTTAAATTTCGTAAAAAATATTAACCGTAAATAGGTGATATAAACTATATTCAATATTTATACTAAATTTTTCTAATAAATAAATTTTCTGACAGGAAAACCCTTATTTAATATCTAATAATTTATTTTCCTGGCTATTAAAAAATACAAGAAAATAATAATGGTGGCGACCCTTTTTAGTTAAGATTTATTTTGTCAGTAGGTAAGGTAGAGAAATCTTCTTTACAATATATTATTATTATTTTATAACTTTACAGTAGAATGAAGGATTCAGCTAAATGTTTTGTAGTTTGAGAATGTTTTGAAAGAGAATCCTCAACTTCTGCTATCTGTAATCCTCGATTTAAACAATCAGTATTTGGTATTACAAATAATGCTGACGGGATACCAAAAATTATCACAAAAGTGATATATTCCATTCTAACTTCAAAAAATACAAATACAGTACTACAATTTGAAGTTCCAGAAACATATACTGATGGGCAATAGAAAAAGTGCAAGTGGCAGTCAACAAAATCTACAAATGGACGAAAGATTGGAAAATTCAACTTAATAGCTCCAAATCGGTCCACGTTAATTTTGCATTAAAGCGAAATAATAAAAACTTAATTATATCACTCAATGGATGCCCGATTCCTCAAACAGAATCAGCAAAATACCTTGGAATCCATCTTGACGGTAGATTAAATTGGAAGCATCACGTTAGACAAAAAGCAAAACACATTAGAACCAAAATAAAACAACTATACTGGTTAGTCGAAAGATACTCTCAACTTGATTTAAAATCAAAGAGGTTGATAATACAAATATAAAGCCAATTTGGACCTATGGGGTGCAAATATGGGGTTGCACTAAAAATTCGAATCAGTTAGTCATACAGCGCTGTCAAAACAAGGTTCTTCGATTGATTACCAATGCCTATCGCTATGTAGCCAATGAAGAACTGCACGATGACCTGGAAATCAAATGGATTTGCGAAGTTGTGCAGGATTTCACCTTAAAACACGAAAGAAGATTACTAAATCATACTAACGTGGAAGCAATACAACTGCTGGACAGCGCGCAGGATGTCAGGAGATTGAAACGAACAAAACCATAGGAACTTGTGTGAACATTTAGTGTGTAATATTAGTTTAAACTATAGCTATAAGTTGATAATTAATAAATAATTATAATTTTATAATTGAGGAATACATACTGATGTATTTTCTCGCACTCGTCTTGCTTGTTAATTAATCCAAGTACATAGGAAAAGTAGTAATAAATTAATTGTAAATTAAGATTGTACTAAGCGTATCTAATAAAGATGTTATAAAAAAAATATACTGACGAAGAATATTTTTTCATTTGAAAACATTTGGAAAAAAACTAGTTCAGAAATGCTGTAAACAAAACAATATTTGATAAAATTAGTAATCAGACAAATCAAAAGATTAAAGAATATAAACAGAGTTGCTTCGAGAAATATGTAAGTGAATTAACCCCGGAAGCAGACAAAGGTTACTTATTATGGAAAGCAACTTGGAGGTTTAAGAGACTTAAAAAACCAATTATTATAGAACCGCCTATTAAAAATGATTAAAATGAATGGGTTCGACGAAACTATGAAAAAGTTGAATTATTCGCAGAACATTTAGCTAACGTATTTCATCCGAATGATGTAGAATCTACAATAGATAGAAATCCTGTTTATCAGCCCAATGTAGCTGTAAATCTGAATTCTCCCATGGAAGTTGCCACAGATATTGACAACAACCTCAATCCTATAAGGGCTCCTGGAATTGATATTTCACATGGGTTATTAAAGCAACTGCCACGTAAACCAATAATCATGTGGACATATATATTCAATGCCTATTTGAGACTGCACCATGTTCCCGAATATCTTAAGGTTGCTCGAATAATTATGCTTAAAAAACCTGACAAACCGGCAGAACACGTTGGATCTTACAGACCTATTTCGCTGCTACCTGTGACATCAAAGTTATTTGAGAAACTGCTGTTAAAACACATTAAACTATTTATAGAAATACCAGATTTTCAGTACAGTGTACATTTTACAATACCAGTTTGGATTTCGGAATCACCATTCGGCAATCGATCAAGTGCACATAATAACAGCGTTTGTTGAAAAGATATTCGAAGAAAAGAAATACTGCCCTGCAATATTTCTGGATGTCTCACAAGTTTTTAACCGGGTATGTCATTTGGAATTAATCTACAAAATGAGCAAATTGCTACCGCGGAATTACTGTCGACTGCTGGAATTATATGTTTTCGAAAGAAAATTTAGGGTCCCGCATGAAGAGGCATTCTCAACACTTGACCCTATTTCGGCTGGAGTTCCACAAGACACTATGTCTTCGGACCATTTCTGTATCTGCTCTATACTGCTGATATCTCAACAACAAAAGAATCAGTATTTAGAACATTTGCTGGCGACCCAGTCATAATGGCAAAAAATGAATTTCTGTCTAAGGTTATAGAACAAATACAAGTAGCGGTCAGCAAGATCCACCAATGGACTAGAGACTGGAAAATACAGCTTAATAGCTCCAAATATGTCCATATTAATTTTGCGTTGCGTCAAATTGACAAGTAATTGTACTGGTTAGTCGGCAGATACCCCAACTTGATCTAGAATCAAAGAGATTGGTTTATCAGTCAATCATAAAGCCATCAATCTATTTGGACCTATGGGGTTGCTCTAACACATCAAACCAAGTAGTAATCCAATGCACACAAAATAAATTTCTACGATTAATTACCAATGCTTATCGCTACGTAACCAACGAACACTCGAAATGAAATGGATACAAGAAGTGATCCAATATTTTGCCCTAAAACATGCAACAAGGTCGGTAAATCACAGCAACCTGGAAGTAATAGAACTACTGGACAACACGCAAGAAATCAGGAGATTGAAGCGAACCAAACCACATGAACTAGTTTAGTGTATAAGTGTATTTTTAACTTTAAGTTAAGTAGATTAGTTTTATTTTAGTTTGGCAAATACATACTAAAATAACAGGTCAATAGAAAAGTCCCCGGCCTACCATAGTAAGACATTTTTTGGCAAAATTATTATTTTTTTTATTCAACATAATTCTCATCAAGGGTGATACCCTGATTATAGCGACCCTCCAACTTTTCGATACCATTTTTGTAGTACGATTTGTTCTTTGCTTCAAAATAGGCCTCAGTTTTGGTGATCACCTCTTCATTCGACGAGAATTTCTTCCCAGCGAGCATTATTTTGAGATGTGACAGGGAAAAATCGCTGAGGGCCAGACCTGGAGAATACGGTGGGTGAGGAAGCAATTCGAAGCTCAATTCATGGATTTTGACACGGTGCATTGTCTTGGTGAAGCAGCACTTCCTATTTCTTCAAATGCGGCCGATTTTCGGCGATTTCGTCCTTCAAACGGTCCAATAACCCTATGTAATAGTCGCTATTATGGTCCTTCCTTTTTCAAGGTAGTCAATGAAAATTATTCCATGCACATCCAAAAATACAGATGCCAACCTTGCCAGCCGACTGTTGCGTTTTTCCACACTTTGGAGCGGGTTCATCGTGTGCAGTCAACTCGGATGACTGTCGATTGGACATCGGAGTGAAATGATGGAGCCATGTTTCATTGAGCCATTTCATTTCATTTTGTAGATTTTTTAAATGTTTTCGTTGATAACAACCTCTTTTAGGCGTCCACTGTGTTCATTGTCTTCGGTGCTCATTTCGTTACGTCTAAACTTAGCATACCAATTCTTGATGGTTGATTTTCCTGGGTCAGTGTCCGGAGACTCGGCATCAAGCAATTTCCTTTAACTGTATATTTCCCTTCAAAACGTAATATTTTATCAACACGCGAAATTCCTTTTTATCCATTTTTCACAATAACAGAAGTTGATGGTTAGGGCTAACTAAAACATATGCATATAATTCTAGCAGCGCCATCTATGTGTCAGGCTGGGGACTTTTCTATTGACCTGTTATTAACACGCTTTGCTTGTATATTAATGCAAGTACAACTGGACAGTAGTAATAAATTAATTTGTGAATTAATATTCTACTAAGTATATCGTTTTTAAGATGCCATTAAAAAAAAAAATAGGTAAGGCACATTGAAAGTGGCACCCAAAAGAAAAACAGATGTACCATAGAACCGAAATGAACTAATCAAATACCTTCGCGACTATTAGCATAGCGATTAAAATAGGTAATAAATTCAAAGTAATGACATCTAGATGTTGGACGTCGCGAAACATTTGTCCAAAATATCCTATAAAGTTAAACCTCTATTTTCTTCTGGAGCTATAGTTAAGGTAAATTCGACATGTTTAAAATGTGTTTTATTGGGAATTCTAGATAAATCATATCAGATAAACAATAAAAACAAGAGTTAAGGTTGATTTTCATTTAATAAAAAATAAATATATACAACAATAAACACGAAATAATGTTCAACGTAGTATTAAAATATAACAATGTAACTAACGGTACACAACGGGTTAAAACCAAATATAAAATATTCGAATTTTCAAAAGCGATATCTTCAAACTGCATGGCGAATGAGCATTTGGATAGTTTCTTATTATTAGTTAACTTCAGGTCCTGGCGTGGCTTAGGATTATGTTTTAGGCTTTTATATTCCAATTGGAATAAAAGTCGGTTTTCCGTCAGCGTTTAAAATCGAGTTCCTTGATCAGGTCAATCCGATGATTGAATTAAGGGTCTTTCGCATGAGTTTCCTTGTCTCTCAGTCGTGCTTTGGCCTTTTTGAATTTCGCCTTCAGGCCGTTCTCTCGTTCTTTGGTTGCATTGGCGTCGTGGTATTCTTTTCTTTTCAGTTCTTGAGCTCTGAAACAAAACGTTCCTTTTAACAAAATTTGTTTTAGACATTAGTTGAGGCTATGTATTTATGTGTTTCGTGTTCAAGAGTTAGACTGAATATGTTAATATTTCAACCCCTTGAAAGACCTTCGATGATGTAATTAAACTGATATATATCGAGGAGACTAGTGACATTGGATACACGTGGGAAAGGTGAATCCCTGGGAACTTTTGAATGTAATAGATCAATTGAAAAGTCCCCGGCCTGGCACACAGATGTCGCTACTAGAATTAAATCCATAAGTTTAGACGTGGTGAAATGAGCACCGAAGAATGTGAACGCAGTGGACGCCCAAAAGGCGCTGTTACCGACGAAAACATTAAAAAAATTCACAAAATGATTTTGAATGGCCGTACATTGAAGTTGAATGAAACAGCAGACACTCTAAAGATATCAACTGAACGCGTTCATCATAACATTCACGAATATTTGGGCATGGGAAAGCTCTGTGCAAAGTCGGTGCCGCGCGAGCTCACTTTTGACCAAAACCCACTAGTTGATGATTCGGAGCAGTATTTGAAGATGATTAAGTGTAATAAACCCAAGTTTTTGTTTTCACTCCGAAGTCCAATCCACAGTCATCCGAGTGGACTGCACACGATGAACCCGCTCCAAAGTGGGAAAACGCAACAGTCGGCTGGAAAGACGTCTGTATTTTGGGATGTGCATTGAATAATTTTCATTTACTACCTTGAAAACGGAAGGACCATCAACAGCGATTATTACATAGCATTATTGGACCGTTTGAAGGAGAAAAGGGGGGGGTCTCGCTGTAATCAGTGCATCACCCTTGGAGTTAATTATGTTGAATAAAAAAAGTAAATTTTGTCGAAAAAATATATTTTACTATGATAGGCCGGGGAAATTTTTAAATGACCTGTTATATTGTTTATCAAGACTAGAAAATCATCATAGGATAGATGTTTCCCTGCCTAGAAATCATTACTAATTAGGTTGCGAGAAGAAAAGTTAAGGCAGCCTACTTTTTTTTTAAAAGGCTTTTGCCTTTTGTTTTTGAGTTCGGTTTGGGTATTCATCCGATAACTATTGCAGTTTCGCATCTTTAAAATCTAAACAGTCTACCAGAATTTTCTTTGTCTTGCACATCGAAATCATCACTTTTGAATTTTCAAAACCACAGTGCAAGTTTCTCCCAGCAAAGGATTACTTTTGGTGGATTTTTTCTTTTGATCAAATAATAAAAGTAATGCGTGTCGCAAATACACATTTTCAGACACGAAATTTGACATTTTCATAGAGGTAAAAATCTATGACGGTGTTACTTTCGCAAAATATAACATGCTTTGAAGCTTGTAATCAGTAGAATACAATGTCAAATGCAATGTGTCAAATCATAACATTGCATACTTGAGCTTAGTCATTAATTATTAATTTTGGTGGTTTCTTTAATGTACTTTAAACATCAGTAAACATTAGCAAAAAATATTATGCTGTAGCTTCCCTTAATCTAAGGTTCTACTTGAACTTTGTTAGAAGAGCTATTGCCGATGGTTAATGTCGTTTTGATCGGAATAACTTTAAGCTGACATAGCAATTGTTTTATTTATCACATGCAATAATTTTATATATACATGGTAGAATTGGTAGCATTCGGCTTTGCTAAACAATAATTTTGCTTAGTTGCCTGGATATTCTATATGAGTTTCATATTGAACATGCTTTGGGTTCCTTCTGGCAGATCCACATCTTGCATTGTCTTCGGTATTTATTTTTTTGCGATAGTTGTTCCTTGTTTCAGCAGTTAACTGTTGAATAACCTGAGATGGTGTAATTACTTATAGAATAAAGCTGAACGGAAGTAAAACCATATATTGATTCTCTATTTAGTGATACTCAAGGATATTGTTTTAGATCCTTAAGCAATTAAGAACTTATATACTAATTTGATATCACTGAAGCTAATATCAATTTAAGATAATGTAAAATATCACTAATATTTTCACTTACTTTTCAACTTGAAGGCGTATGACCTCCTTCTTGTAGATATCTTTGAAATCCACACAGAATGGTAACCAGTACTCAAAGAAACCACCAGGCGCGAACGTTTCAATTGTCCCCTTCTTTGGCTTGAACAGATACAGTTTCATCGTTGAAATAAATAGTTTGTGACATAACTCTAAACTTTCGCATTCGGTCTCCAGTTGAGTATGGGATTTTTCCAGGAAAGCTTCCATTTTGTCCTTAAACGGCTGGAGATTCTCCGGTGTCGAATTGTTAACAATCCTTTCAGTCTTTTTCTCGCACTCTAAAAGTGATTTGTTACCACTTTGGTTCTTATATGAATTTAATTTAACCGTGCTTACCTTGCAATTTGTTTTTTAATAAATTAAGCTCGCCCTTCAACGTATCGAAATCCAAGGCCATTGCGCGACGGATATCACCAGGTTCGGGCACCGGTAAGGGGGGAGGCTTTTCGTTTTCTTGGTAATTCTTCACGTACGTGCTCACGACGAAATGAAGCAGGGTAATGCCAGCCTGGGCACCTTTAACATCGCGTAATTTCGGCAGTACATCTAAGCCAAATCCATCAGCCTGACCACGAGCTACGTTTCCACCATTCATATAGTTTCCTAAAGTAAGCACCTGAAAATTGGTTTACTTTATTTACAAGAATATGTTAGGTATGTAAATATACTTACTAAAGATAACACTCTCTTCAGTTCACCACTTTTAGTCAAGAAATCGCATATGGATTGGAAATTATCTAGAGCATGACCAATAGTAGTTATCTCATCATCAAACTCTACCTGAAAACGCAACGATTAAAAATATTTTTAACAAAAGGATTGAACCGACTTTAAAAAATAAATAAGGAACTCACAAAACAAACATTTCAAAATAAAATATGTACATAATAATCGTTGTAATAACTAAATAAAAATAAACAAACACCTTATTTAACCTATCTACTACACATATTTTATATTCTACTATATATACACAATTTAGCTTAATACCTACCTAAACCTATTTATCTATTTACAATATCATTTTAACTAATACCAACTGATCAAGTCGGTGCCGAACCAAACGGTTATATTAATTTAGATTTGTTTTGTTGGTAATTTAACTTTTTGTATATGTCACAAAATTAAATTATTATTTTTGTATTATTTGGGCTCGTCACCGACTTCAAAGTGATCAGCTGATAGTAGTTAAAACAATATTGTAAATAGATAAATAGGATTAGGTAGGTATTAAGCTAAGTTACTTAACTTTACTTGTGTATATAGTAGAATATAAAATACGTGTAGTAGATAGGTTAAATCAGGTTTTTGTCTATTTTTATTTAGTTATTACGACGATTATTATGTATATATTTTATTTTAAAATGTTTTTTATGTCTTAAAAACTTAAGTTTGATTATTCCTAAATTTTTAGTGTGTTCCTTATTTAAATTTTGAAGTCGTTTCAATTTTTTTTTTAAATATTGAAAGTATCTCTTTTTAGTGTTGATATTTACTAAATAAATTAAGAAATTTAATATTACAATGGGTAGGCCAAATAAAGGTGCAGCCCCTACGAGGAAAAATAAGAATTGAAAAACAATGATTGAAAATTAGGAGCGCTTCGGGCCCCAGAGTCCGCTACCTAGCCTAGGTGATTTGACAAATGTTCTAACTAAACTAGAACAACAAAAAGTTATTGATCGTGCCAGGAATCGAACCGGCTACCTCCATTTGGGAGCTAAATGCTTTAATCATTACATCATAGAAGCAATTGCCTACGGTATTCCTATGAGGTCTTATATGCTATGGTTAGTGCTTCAAAAGCAAACTGAATGGCTTTTGCACTCAACGACTTCCGATTTTCCGTCACATAAGCTTAGCAATTACATTATACACAAATATGTAATTATTTTAGGCAAAAAAAAATTGTACGTGCCTTTAAAATTTGAGCTTTTTCCTCGATTTCCCCCCTTCCTCCCGATAGATCGTGACTTGGTTCCAATGGGTTATGAAGATGGTTAATTCCAAAGAAGAAGTTATCGATTATTTTTTACTAAGAAATGGTAAATTGGAAAGCTAGCGTATTTATGATCGGGTTAATTCAATTATTATCTATATAATAAGTTTAGAGAGTTAGTTTTCTGGTAATGACAAGAGAGTTTTACAAAGAGGGGAACAAATAACTTCACAGTTGATCTCTCAATTTTTTCCGAGTGACTAAAGATATGTGTGATCTAGTCACAATTGAAGACAACGCCTTTCCTATTGACAAATTATGGCTATATTTTTTATCTCCAACTTTAATTGCGTTAGTTGTAGATAACAGAGAGATATCAGTAATAATATAGGAAATCAGTATCGAGCTTATTTTTATTCTGGTATCCAGATTTATGTATACGGGTATATACTATCGATGTTTGGAACGAACGTTACGAGATGAAATGTCGGTTTAATTTTATATTTTAAAGGTTTTTTTTACTTTTTCGACCCCTGAAATTGACCGGCTATGGAAATATTAATCTGTAACATCGACACGATCTCCTAAACAAAAACGCTGATGATGCATTAAGCATTCATGATGACAGCACACAAGTTTTGGTGACCGTTGTCAACATTCTGAAAGCCCATATATAATGTCAAAAACATTTATTAGCTATGTCAGTCACAATTTTGAGATATGTGGTAAATTAACGTAATAAAATAAGATATGAGAATACATATTGTGCAAAATACTATTATATTAATCATATAGACCAGGGGTGGCGAACATTTATGCATCAACGTGAAATTTTTCTAAATAAGTGTTTAGTGAAGCCATGGCAACATGGCGTTAAATAATTTTGACATCGTGATTATTGGGACAAGAATAATACTAAACATCAACAACATTATCAACTCACAACTCTTTATTCATCGCATAAAACACTGTATACAGATGTTATAAAACGTTATAATAATACGTTACACGCGTAACGCTGTTGTTGCAAATTAGAGGACAAATAACTTATATTAAGGTTGTACGATGTTATTTTTGGCAGAATATATGCTGAACTGGATTAATCTGTCAAACGGTTTCTAACGAGTCCTTAATGGTTCTCATCATGGAAGAACAACAAACTGCCGAAACTACACACGAACCCAGGCGAACCATAAAAGAAGGAAATAAAAATCCCGCCGATAGTACTCCGGGACAAAACCAAATATATGGAATTCGCCCGTATATTTAAAAACAGTATAATCGAATTCGGCAACATAAGGACAAGACCCGAGAGACTGGTATTCTACCTCAAGACCGCTGACGACTACAAACTGACAATCAAGATATTGGAGGAGAGGAAGTATCCTTTCCATTTCTTCGCATTCTTACAAGAGAGGCGCGTCATCAGAGGACTACTGGAATTGACAATAGACAACCAAATTAGAGAAGCACTCCAGGAAAAGGGATTCCATTCATCCCTGTAGATATGGCAGACAAAATATGGAATCGCCATCCCACTCACCCAAATCATAACGTCCAGAGAAGAGTACCAAATATTCAAAATTTAAGATCTGCTGGACGAGAAAGTAACAATTGAATCCGAAAGAGGCACCGGACAGCCGGTACTATGCTTCAACTTCCAGTTGTACGGTCACCCCTCCAGGAACTGCCGAGTTCCACCAAAGTGAATGAAATGCGCTGATAACAGCAAGTCCAGATCCTGTAAAAAGGACAGAAAAATACCAACCAAATGTTGCAACTGAGGAAAGGAACATCCTGCCAAGTTTATAGGGTGCGGAAAACGATTACTGCCAACGAGTCACGGACCGAAACCTCAAAAATCCCTGCACCAGTTGCTCGGACATCCGCTTGGGCAAATCAAGCAGTAAAAAGATTAGCCAGTCAGCTAGTCATACCAGTAATGACGACGGAATTCCGGATATATATTGCTGCTCTCGCCAACAAAACATCCTGCTTCATTGGTTAGTTTAATACCGACCAAAACAATAACTAAAAAACTCACGACCAATTTCTCGTACTTCAAGATCCGGCCTCTCATGTAACATTTTCCAATAGGGCTGTTACCAGGGCGGCGATGGTGAAACAGATTAGCGCGGGCTTTATCCCAGATAAACTGCTCCACCTCCCAGGTATGCTAGCCCTTCATTATAGCCATTTCCATTTGTGATTAGAAAAGTTCTCAAATTAATTTTTATGGACACCTTTTCGAGGCCCAATTCGAGGTAATTTTGGTATACAACGTTCATCTGACGTCGCCTCCATTCGCCTCATGGTTGCAATTAGCCATTTGGCTATCAGCACCAGTTTATGACCATTATTACAGGTCTGTTTTGTCATTTCTACAAAAATATAGTTCCTTTTCGTATTTCGCCGTTCTTACTTCTTTAATAACAATTAGCATTCGTCCAAAAATAAGAAATTTTCCACTGCTGTGTACACGGCAGCAAGAACCGGCATAAGGCTCTCGCGTCCCAAAAACGGTTTCTTGGTCTTCTTATCTTTAGCTTAAGTAGTTTGGTTTTATTTTACTTTGAGAAATATATACTGATGTATTAATCTCGTACCCGCCTTGCTTGTATATTAATACAAGTACAACAGAACAGTAGTAATAAATTAATTTGGAAATTAAAATTGTACTAAGTATATATAATGTAAGACGTAATTAATTTAAAAAAATATTATAACTTAGGAAGTGAAGTCTGTTTACTACCCAATAACGTAACTAAATTAATTGTAATATTTAATAATTATAACTAAACTGTTAACACCACTATTTTGTGGAGTTATTTGAAGTTAAAGGTTCATATATTGGATCATAAAACATTTAGTCTCATTTAAGTAATGTGGCCATAGAAAAATTCGACAAAAAGGTATTTATGTGTCAGCAGAGAAAAGTAGTTTGCTCGATGATTTAAAATAAAATATAAGTTTCGGAAATCACCATTACCTGGAAAGTAAGACATGCAATTCTTTCTGAGAAATCAGCTATTTCTGAGAGCTCATGTAGGAACTGTTCCGGTTTGTCCAAAGGCACATCAGGATGTGACTTCAGATGTTCATTGATAAGCGCCAACTCTTCTGGTGTCGCTCTCTGAAAAAAATATCACTTTTATTACCTTCCAGACCTACCACGTATCACATCGATAACATACCGCTTCATAAATTTGCTGTAAAACCTCCAAGTTTACGACGGAGGTGTCGAAGCTATAGATAGCGTTCTCGATTTCTTGGAAATCTTGCCGTAAACTCTGGGCGAGGATGCCGACGTTCTGCGACCTTTTACTGTCCAGCAGTTTCACAACCTCGACCTTCGGCTTTTGCTCTTGTTTTTTCACGGTCGGCGCTCTGTTGATGACCTAGAAAAAACCATTCAGTCGTGTACAGAGACAAAAAATGCATGGCTCTTGATGAAAACACGTCTACACTGAATGCGGTTGATTGATGATAGACGAATCGTGGTGATGGAGATATGGCTATATTAAGCTTCATCCTAATGAAGAAATATTGAAGACTACGTAACATTAGCGTAACAATGATGTATGGATGAACCGACTGGTTTAATTAAGTTTAAACAGGTATTAGTTTTAATTATATTTTGGTACGTTGTGCCAGTTGAAGTTTTTAATCATTAAAATTACAATATACAATAAAAATGTCAAAAATATATTTCCTATAATATTATATATACTTGTAATTTTTATCTAAGGACACATTTGTTTATTTTGAAATTTATATAAGCGTAAATGAGAATTAAATTTACTTTTCTTACTTGTAGAATATTTACTTATATTGTTTGTTTAATTCAATAAACATGATATAAAACAATTACAAGTGATAAGATCACTTCCAGTTTCAGTTAAAACATCATGTTAGAGAAAAAGCTGATCAAATCAGAATTATAATTAAACAACTCTGTTAGTTCGAAAGGCACTCCCAACTTGACCTAGAGATCAAAGAGATTAATTTATTAGACAATCATGAAATCTACTTGAACTTATGGGGTGTAAATATGGGTTTCTACTAAAACATCACATCGTTTATTAATCCAGTTAAAACGAAGTTCTTCTACTAATTATCAATACCTATCGCTACGTAATCAACGAAGAACTGCAGGATGACTTCAAAATCAAATGAACCCACGAAGTTGTAAAACATAAAATGGGTTTACTAAATCATATAGTCAATTCAAAACAGCAGTGACACGAGTGTCAATATGTGTCTGTCTAAAGTTGTAAATTTGTTTTACAGTCAGACAATATTATCCTTGTCATTTTATTCTATTTAAAAAGAGATAGAATGCTGTTAGAGAAATTCGAACATGTTATGGAATGAGCCTTCAAACGATGTACGTTTGCCAAACGTCTCAAAATTCTTCAAAATATTATAATTACTGGTTATAAACCCTGCAAACCTTGTTTTAACGCTTTGTTTTGTTTATATTTTTTTGCGCGTTGCAGCTGCACTGAATATTAGTACGGACAGGGTATACTAAAATATCTCAAGAAATAAAAAACAATATAACCTTAAATTCACCAAAAAGAAACCGTGTTTATGCAAGACAGGTGACGAATCAAGATCAGATTGATGTGTCAGAGATCAAATATACAAAATGTATAAAAGCAGTAAGTAGTTTTTTCAATCAAAACATAATTTAATACAATTATTTCAGAGAATATTGTTAGTCTGGAAAGTATTCATAAAAAGTCAAAAGATATACAGCTATTTGAGGGACGTAGAATATCCGTTCATACATTGTTGGGTAATATAGGATTTAAGTGGTGTAAAGATAACCCACGAAGGGGTTTAATGGAACATCCAGAGATTGCTTTTAAAAGAATACAATCTTTAAAAACAACAAAATCAAGGAAGAATTATTATATCAATTTATATATTTAAATGAGACATAAATATTTCAGAATGGTACATTGGTTGCTCATGGCGAGATGATAATAAATATAGTGTAAAAATAACAAAAGTTGATGGAAAAAAGTTGGAGTATCTATCAATTAGGTTTTGTTAGTCATAACATTTATTAATAATTCATTGCAGACATATAGTTCTTCATGCTGGAAACAGGAATGCTTTTATTCGTGGTCCACAATTAGTGTTTTCCTCTAAGTCCAAGGGTGACTACCATGGAGTAATGGGACCATACCTTGTTGCGGTAGTTTGAAAATCAGCTTTTAAAGAACTTGGATAGATACATATATATATATATATATATATATATATATATATATATATATATATACATATATATATATATATATATATATATATATATATATATATATATAAATGGTGGGGAATATCCCAATAAGTGCATCAACAAAGGCTGCAATTAAGGAATGGCTTAAAGTACATATAATAAGTTTTGAGGAAATCATGTTAAAGAATGAACTATTAAATTCTATCTATTCTATATTTCATTCATTATATCTAAATTGTTACTGGGTAAACAATAATATACATGAAACATTTAATTGCATTTTATGTATTTTACTTTTTTAGAAATTTTTGATATAAGATACATGGTAGATCGGTTTACTGAACATTATGGCCACAGAGTATTATGTCTTCCTACCTATCACTGCATATTTAATTTAATTGAGTTGATATGGAGTATTGCAATACGTATTCAGGTCAAGAAGAATTATCAAACCAGAAATGTCTGGAATTATGGAAAGAAGCATTGTCGAAAATAACACCTTTGATTTGTGTGAGCTCGATCAGACACATTGAAGAAGAAATTGACAAATGGTAGAATCTTGAGCAAGTTTTTAATAGATTGGAAATAAACAGCTTAGTTATTAACTTGATTAGTGTTTCTTAAAGTGACAGTGATTTAATAAAACTTAATGAATGATGGTTTATGATTCATTGCTGACGATTACTAAGACAGGATAATGATAGAAGAAACAGCTAAAGGTCAGTATACAATTAATATACTTTAATTGTAGGGAATTGTATTATAGAGTGTGAGAGCTTTATGAGCATGTGTGTTATTGTTCAGGATATACATGAACATTTGTTTAACATGTATGAGGAGAGAAATAATACTAACTATTTTGCAGATATAGCAAATGCTTTAAGGATAATGCAGTGGTTAAATGTAGCTTTATCAAGAAAGATGTATACAGATAGTAACAGGACAAACTAAAGAGAAATATAGTAATATCATAATGACTTTACAAGGATACATTGTATCGAAAGAAACAAGAGCTAAACGTAAAACATAAATATGCTCTCTAAGGAAAGTGAAATACATTACTCAGATATACAATTGTTAGTTAAGTGAACCAGGTCTTCGGAGGTCGGGTCTTGCCACTACATACAAAAACGCGCCTAGAATCCTAGAAAAACCTAGAAAAAATTTCATTGTATATATAATAAAACAACTCTAACCTATAAATTATTGTGGCTGTAAAATTAACTGAAGTTTTAAATTCTTCGATAATATATGCGACGTTTTGACATGTTTCACATGTCACTGCTGTTCTGAATTGACTATAGTCATGTGTAAGCAACATAGCTGTTGGACAATTCGCAGGAAATCAGAAGCCAATAAAATCACAAAAAATTTGTAATTTAATTTTAATTTAGAAACCACATATAAAAAATGGGATACATACCCCACAGTCATTTTTATTGCGAATTGATGGAATTATAAGTGAAAACAGTAAATAATTAAAATCACACCTTTGTCATTTGGAATAAATCAACCAGTTCCTGACTAACCTGATACACCATGAAGACTGATAATAATTCCGAAATTCTTTTCTTAGGCATTATAGTTAGATGAAAGGATAATGTCATCTCAAGTTTAATTGAAACAAACACGTACATACAGATACCATTATCTATCTCAAAAATTATTCATTCCTTATGAATTCCTTTAATTATAGGGTCCTCACTGCATCCAAATCAGATTCCTTGAATGAATGATTTAATCATCTCAAGTGTCTCCTTAAAGTCCATACAGCTTAAATTAAGTCAATGAAAATGGTTCAACTGAGCCATAAGATCTAGCAGTCACCTACTACAAAAAGGGAATCAAAAGAAAATCAGACGAAAACAGCTTTCCTAGAAGTTCACTCGTCTCTACCAGCTACAGTAGTTCGCATTGTAAAGTTACGAAAGTTATATTCAAACCACATAGGAATATATCTCAGGGATACCTTCACCATACGGAGCTAAAAGGGATCCCCTATTTCCTGCAAATAAAAGGACAACAGCAATGCTTGAAATATGATCACAACATCCAGCCAAGGCTGAACATGGGATGAATACTAGCCTGACGTTCAGTTCAATAAAATTGAGATTTTATGAGAGATTCTGAGAGAAAATATAGAGAGAGTATTCAGATTTATAAGCATCATAAAAGTGTCAATAACAGGTTAAGTGAAAAGTCCCCGACCTGACACATAGATGGCTCTACTAGAATTAAATCCATATGTTTTTTAGTTAGCCCTAACCCTCAAAAGATGCGTGTATAAATTTGACCGCTGTGGGATTATTAGTTTGTGAATTATAGTATTTTGAGTGAAGCAACTTTTGTTATTGTGAAAAAAATGGATAAAAAGGAATTTCGCGTGTTGATAAAATATTGCTTAATATTGCAATTGAAGCAAAAAGTTGGCTTGATGCCGAGATTCCGGACACTGCCCCAGGAAAATCAACCATAAAGGATTGGTATGATAAATTTAGACGTGGTGAAATGAGCACCAAAAACGGTGAACGCAGTGGACGCCCAAAAGAGGTTGTTACCGTGGAAAACATTAAAAAAATCCACAAAATCATTTTGAATGACCGTAAATTGAAATTGAATGTAATAGCAGATACTCTACAGATATCAACTGAATGTATACATCGTATCATTCAGGAATATTTGAACATGAGAAAGCACTGTGCAAACTGGGTGCCGCGCGAGCTCACTTTTGATCAAAAACAACGACGAGTTGATGATTCGGAGCAGTGTTTGACCATGTTTAAAAGTAATAAACAGGAATTTTTACGTCGATATATTATAATGGATGAAACATGGATCCATCACTTCACTCCGGAATCAAATCAAGATTGGCATCTGAGTTGACAGCAACTAGTGACAGGGCTATTTTGAGGCAGAACATAAATCTTTCTATAAGTGGTATTAAAATGTTAGAGTGGCAACTCTGGAATGATTGTGTAAATCTTGATAGAGATTACTTTGATGAGCAGTGCCAATTTTAAACAAAAAAAAACACGTTTTCTTTGTTACGCCCGGGAGTTTTCAGTCAATGTGTTAAATACACTCATCTACAGAACCTGGTCATCGCAAAATCTATTTAGATAATTATATATGAAATTTTACGACATTCCTATTGTGCATTTAGAATTACTAGACTTTTATATTATTGTAAAATTATTAGTCAACATTTAATATCAAGTTCTTCTATTTGATGTGTGCAGTGATACATCAACTACAACACCAATTTACCTGTCTGGAAAACAATTTAGTAAAATCTGGAGATAATTTATCTATAGGGAGTTCTTCGATCTCGTCCCACAACGCTGGTCCATCCTGCACGACGGCCGATTGAGCTATCAAGATTCTGGTCCAATACAACGGCTTCATCGGTACCGGCGGATTGATCTGTGGCTTCCTTATCGCTGAAAAAACACTCAAAATTAACCGGCTTGATTACTTGTTCACGACGACAAAAAATCCGTAGTAAAAGACGTGAACTGATTAGAATCAAGATGGTTTAGTGCCTGCACAGTCATGTTATGATTAGAAGCTTCACCATGAGAACTGAATCGAATTGAGCGGGGAGTTAGTTAAAAGCTGTTTGAAAAGGTTAGACCACTGTCACCATTACCCGTATGATGTATTATTGTAATGAAATCCTTAATAGTAGCTTACCTAAACTTAAGGGAGCTATTTGGGTGCCTATGGACAAAAATACTCTCTTTTAGACAGGTTTGCAAAATTAGGTTCAATTTCTTTTTAGAGAAACGATTGAAATTTAAAATATATTAGAGATATATTTCATAATTAAATATTTATATATTTTATATATCAATTAATAAATAGATTAACATATAATTTAATAAATTTGTTTAATATATAATATGTAACAATTATATCGGTTATAGTAGGACTGTGCATTAATTTTGAGGGATATGTTTCATTGCTCTGTCGTTGGTTTTTAATGCTTATTTTACTCAACGTCTCATTTATGGTCCATAAAAGAAGACGCTATCATTTACGTTATTTCATAATTTAATATTCGATATATACCATAGATAAAACCTTAAATAATAATAATTTCATATCAGCATCAGATATTCGTTTTAATTTTTTTTTGTTGGTGTCTGCAGGCGAATTCTGATGAAACGGTTCCGGAAATATGCAGATGGGACCATCAATGGTTTGTCGATTGTGTGTTTAAAAACTTAAGACTGGTAAATTTGGCGTCGAACACAAAATGCATAGTAGAAGGCCGAAAGTATATGAAGATGCTGAACTGAAAGTATTTATGTTTTGATGTTAAATTTATGATGTTCAAATGATGGCTTGTACACTTTAAGAAGTTATTTATTGAGAAAAATTGATACAATATACACAAATCAAAATATATTTCATAATTATCTTCATATTTTAATCTCCTTTCTGGTAACATGACGATATTATGTCAAAAGAATGAACTTGGTTTGGCAGCAAGCGAATTATCGATTTCTTTTTCGCACTTATTTAGCATTTCGAAACTGTGTGCCAGCCAAATTATTCTATCAGGCGCTATGACTGGTGGGTATTCTGGGTACGGTAGAACCCTTTTCGAGATGCAACAGTGTATCCTCCATAATTCTTGTTATATGTAGATGGCTCCACAGTATTAAACCAAGACATTTGAGATTACCGCCAGTCACAATACCCCACAGAATATTATGACAAGCATTGTTGAATGGTTTGAAATAACATCCTCTGTCAGTTGATTCATGAATTGACCTGGGTTCTAGTTCGATAGGTTTTGCAACTCATTGTCTTCAAATGTTTTAGCCCTCCTAGCCGTTTATTGTCAATGACACAAAAATAGTCACTTTTAAGTCGTTGAAATCAAGACTGTAAATTTGGGTATGACGAAGCAGCATTCCCATAAAATTCATAAAGTTCAAAAAAAGCTTAATCGGAAAGTGCAATTTTGACTACCTATTTACACTGAATTATTCAATAATACTAAAGAGAAAATTATTATTATAGATAGATAAATGTCAAAACCATTGAATTTAATATTATTTACATCGGTATTTCTCGTTTTTACCAATAGATAACGTTGATCAAAATAAATGCCTCATGAGAGATCTTTAGGGACTTACGTTGAACACGTTTGATGGAAGCATTGAATAAAAACTATTATTGCATAATGGAGAAATGCGAAGTGAATTTGGAACATGATTATGTTCGGTATTCCCTATAGCTATATGTTGCATAAAAGATGGGGAAACCCTTGTGTTGATAACAGTATTTTCAATTAGACACGTTGTACTAATTTCTTTTTTCTTTTCTTTGTATAACATTTGGCACTTGACAATGACTGATACGCTATTTATTGAACATTCGACTTAATGATTAGATTTTGTTAATAAAGTTATAAAGTGATGCTGGATTAATATATCGATAAAAACCTGTGAGTATTGGTTTCGCTATTATAGATTTTTATTTAGATTGCAGATAAAAAAAGTTGAACATAAATTAAACGGATATGAGGAATTGCAAACTCTGAAAGGGCATTAGCACCATAACCGTTATGCAAACGGATTTTTTGTTCATTTCATTTACCAGGTAGATCGGTTCTAACCTTCGTGGGGTGAAGACGTATTTTCAATACGCTCCAAGCTCTAGAAAGATACCTTTCTTTAAAAAAAAACCAGTATTTTATTATGGTTATTTAATTGAGTGTTAAAAACGCATAACAGATGCGGCTATCGGTCTCTCAGCGGACCTAAAGTGTAGTGAATACGTGTTTACGTGACCAGACAAAAAGACTGCATCTCATTTTTATTAGTTTTTTAAAATTATTTCCCCTTATTTTACAACAGTCCTTTTGAAATTCATTTATAGTATGTTTGGTCAAAAACTAGTGCAAGAAATAATACGTAAGTGAAAAATGAAGTGTGTGAAATAAACAATGTATTTATTTTATTTTTTTTACAATTATTCCAGAACATCAGTTTGGGTTTCGCAATAAGCATGGAACTATAGAACAAGTGCACAGACTTGTAAACAAAATAAACACTGACCTAAATGCCAAAAGATATTGTTCGGCTGCTTTTCTAGATATATCTCAGGCTTTTCACAAAGTAATGCATACGGGCTTGCAGGTTAAATTAAAGAAACTTCTCCCTCATCCGGACTATCAGTTACTAAAATCGTATCTCACTGATAGACATTTTATTGTAAATCAAGGCGATGAACATATCGAATTAAATCCCATATATTTAGGAGTTCCGCAGGGTAGTGTATTGGGTCCAGTACTGTATATTCTGTATACGGCCGATCTGCCCACCACAAAAATATCTACTGTGGTAACATACGCAGACGATACAGCAATATTGGCATCCCATGAAGATCCGGTCACAGCATCAATAAACCTACATATGGTTGAAGACATGGCGCATTAAAGTCAATGAAACAAAACCCACCCATGTAACGTTTACCCTGCGTAGAAGAACATGTCTACCAGTGAATATCAATCATCGTCAACTCCCCCAAGGAGAGCATGTTAAATATCTTGGTATGCATTTAGATCGACGCCTATCCTGGAAGAAGCACATACTCTAACGAAAACAACTTCGACTGAAATTATATCAAGTGTATTGGCTCATCGGGCGCAAATCCAAGTTATCATTAGATAACAAGGTGTTGCTGTATGAGTCTATATTCAAGCCTATTTGGTCATATGGGATCTAACTATAGGGTACCGCTAGCAAATCTTATATATCCATCATTCAACAGTTCCAAAATAAAGTGTTGCGTGCCATTGTTGATGCTCCGTACTATATTTCAAATAAAGTGATACAACGCGATATTCCTCTAGAACCTATAACGAGTGTAATTCAATTGTTTGTGTGAAGTACTTCGAAAGAGTGTCAATGCATCCCAATGTACTAATCAGCTATATATGCGATGTGATAGTGAAGTGCGTAGACTAAACGTATAACACCACCTGATCTGATTTCTGGACATATATAAACTTTAGAATAAGACTAATTAATTAAGATAATATTTTATACAGAAGATCGCTTAATGAAGTGATGTTCTGTATGTCATGTAAATATAATATAGACATAAGAAATACTGAAGAAATATTGCCTATAGGGCAGATTGTGGAATTACAAAGAGTAAAAAAAATTACCAGGTGTACCGGAAAGTCATTACCGTTTTTTTTTCGGGACAAAGCTACATAATTTTCAAGAAAATGGAAAAATGTATATATTCAAAGTATTGTTTATTTACTCATTATTTTCTACGCGTTTCGCATCTTTCAGGTAATTTATGAATGCAATCTTAAAAAAACTGTTTGCCCTTTCAGTAAATCCAATCATCGAGCTAGTAGTTTTAACTTCTTTGAAATTGGCGAAGTAATGCTCTGCAAGCGCGTGTTCCATTTATGCCAAAATTGATAGTTGGACGGGGCAAAGTCTAGAGAGTACGGCGATGTGATAATATATGCGAAGTGTTTTCAACGCTTACTTGACCGATTTTGCTTTATGAGACGGCGCGTTATCGCAATGTAAAATCACTTTACCATTTTTTCGGGCCCATTCTTGGCTTTTCGATCAGTGCGTGGTTAAAATTGAGGATTTGCTGTCGGTATGGATCACTATTAACTGTTTCACTGGGTTTCAACAGTTCGTAATACAACACGGCACGACCAAAACGATTTGGCTTTGGAGTGAATCGGTCGGCTTCACCAGATGATAATCATGATTTTTTGTTCTTAAAGTTTTAAAAATAAATTCACTTTTCGTGCACTGTCACTATTTGATGCAAAAATGACTTCTGATCATACCTTTGAGGCAGCATTTAACAGCCGATATTTCGATTCCATTTGCCTTCAACTTATTTTGAACAACTTCATCATTCAACTGATGTGGAACCCATCTTCCCATCTCTTCAGTTTTACCTATTGCTCACAATCGGTCGTTAATCATTCATTGAGTCACATTTAAAGCTGCTGCCAATTGTGTTTGAGTTTGGGTTGGATCTTCATGCAATAAATATTGCATTTTCGCATCTTCAAACTTTTTAGGTCTACCAGATAGCCATGTTACCAGGCCTAACATGTTTTTAAGGTTAGAGCATGCTTACCATAAGTTTCTACAAGCAAACGATAACTTTCACCGGCATTTTTCTTGACAGAAATAAGAAAAGTAATGCGGGCACAAATGCACGTTTTCAGCTACGAAACTTAACATTTTTTAAGGGATATAAATCTATGACGGTATTACTTTCGCAAAATATAATATGTGTAGCTTTGAAGCCTGATATCAGTAGAATAAAATGACATATGTCAAATCATAACATGGCATACTTTCCGGTACACCTGATCATTTAAAACACACTTTTTCTGCATAGAGATCGATTTATAGAAATTAATTCACAGCCCTACTAATAACTCTGAAATTGGATGTAACACGAAAATATCCCATTGTTTTAAGTATGTTTATTTTTAATAACCCATACGTTGTCATACATATAACAGGTCAATTGAAAAGTCGCCGGTCTGACACATAGATGGCGATACTTGAATTAAATCTATATATTTTTTAGTTAGCCCTGACCCTCAAAAGATGTTTGTATACATTTTACGGCTGTCGGATCATTAGTTTGTGAATTATAGCATTTCGAGTAAAGCAACTTTTGTTATTGTGAAAAAAAAATGGATAAAAAGGAATTTCGCGTGTTGATAAAATATTTCTTTTTGAAGGGAAAAAATACAGTTGAAGCTAAAACTTGGCTTGATGCCGAGTTTCCGGACACTGCCCGAGGAAAATCAACCATCAAGGATAGGTATGCTAGTTTAGACGTGGTGAAATGAGTACCGAAGATGGTGAACTCAGTGGATGCCCAAAAGAGGTTGTTACCGAAGAAAACATTAAAAAAAATCCACAAAATGATGTTGAATGAAAGTAAATTGAAATTGAATGAAATAGCAGACACTCTAAAGATATCAACTGAACGTGTACATTATATCATTCACGAATATTTGGGTATGAGAGTGCAAAGTGCAAAGTGGGTGCCGCGCGAGCGCACTTTTCACCAAAAACAACGACCAGTTGATGATTCGGAGCAGTGTTTGAACATGATTAACCATAATAAACCAGAGCTTTTGTGTCGATATGTGACAATGAATGAAAAGTGGCTCCATCATTTCACTACGAATTAAAATCGACAGTCATCCGAGTGGACTGCACACGATGAACCCGCTCCAAAGCGTGGGAAAACGCAACAGTCGGCTAGCAAGTTTATGGCGTCTTAATTTTGGGATAGGCATGGAATAATTTCTATTGACTACCTTGAAAAAGGAAGGACTATCACCAGAGGGCTAATTACTGAAGGACCAAATCGCCGAAAAAGGCCGCATTCGAAGAAAAAGAAAGTGCTGCATCACCAAGACAGTGCACCGTGTCACAGGTCAATGAAAACGATCGAAAAAATCCATGAATTTGGCTTCGAATTATTTCCTCATCCACCGCATTCTCCAGATCTGGCCCCCATTGTCTATTTTCTGTTCTCAGATCCCAAAAGTATACTCGCTAGGAAGAAATTTTCGTCGAATGAAAGGTGATCGGACGCCTATTTGGAAGCAAAGGACAAATCGTACTACAAAAATGGTATCGAAAAGTTGGAGTGTCGCTATAATCAGTGTATCAGCCTTGAAGGGAAGAATTATGTTGAATAAAAAAAACTAATTTTGCCAAAAATATGTGTTTTACTATGGTAGACAGGGGACTTTTCAATTTTTTCAATTGACCTGTTATATTTTGAAACTTTTCACATTTATTAATTTCCCTGTGTAATAAGTATATTATATTAAAAAAAATATACTATAAGTATTTCTAATTCGTGCGTATTTTCAAGTGATTAACTTAACAAGAACTATATAGTTATTCATTTGTAATGTATTGTCGATGTTATATTTCAGTACTCACCAGCTTTTTGAAGACTGAACCCACCGGGAGGTGGAGCAGGCATGGGCATTGGCCCACCTGGCGGCGGTGGAGGAGGCGCCTTCATATCACCTGGAACACCACCAGGAGGAGGAGGTGGAGGTGGCGCTCCCATACCGGGTGGTGGTGGTGGAGGTGGTACTCCCATACCAGGTGGAGGGGGTGGTGGTGGAATACCCACACCGGGAGGCGGTGGTGGAGGGGGTATTCCTCCAATACAGGGCGGTGGCGGAGGAGGAGGAGGTGGTGTTGGCCCAGCAATTGAAGGCATGGGTGGAGGTGGAGGAGCTGAGCTGCCATCGATGGGCATTGGTGGAGGCACCGGTGGTGGGCCTCCAGGTGGTGGTGGTACAGGTATCACTGGTGTCTCATTCGATGGTATTGCGGGGGTTTGAGGTGGTGACGATCGAGATTCAACAATAGCAGCTTCCTTTGAAACCACTACAGTGTCTGTCTGAATTCCTCGACAGATTCCGGAAAGCATTTCTGTTTGTGTTTCTGCATCTTGACGGTCACTTCTTATAACAGCTTGAATACCTTCATCAACGTATTGTGCACTCATCCACGTAGCTGCATTTAGCGTGTTTTTCTTCACGACCGAGTCATTGACAGCTTCACATAATTGATTTTCTTTAATAGGTGAACCGAAGTCATTAACAGCAGATGCCGTCAAATTCTGGATTTCAATCTGTAAAAATAATGTCAAGAGATTACATTAAAACATATTTAAATATCATATAAATAAGCATTGAACTATGAATAAAATACGAAAGTGCATATTCAAATGAAATTCGGAGAGAAATTGATTCATGTTAGTTTAAATTGGTATTTATTGATATTGGTAGTTCCACTATCAGTTTTTAGCCGTGATAGTGTCGCTGTCTTATATTATTAAGGTTGTAATGGTAGTATTTGTTGCTAAAATGTCTCCATATATATTAAGGAATTATATACAATATACATTAAACAATTATACAGTACCAACGTTTTATATTTCTCCACTTCTTGTTTCAAACTCTTTATTTCTTCTTCCAGCGACAGAATCTCCACGTCTCGAGCTGAGTTCTTCATTTCCTGTAATGCGAGAGGGACTGAAACCGAATAAAATTGCAACAAATTTATTTATTTAATTTGCATTGAATTGTTTACCTGCCCGATCGGGAGCATCGTTAGGGGATGTTGCAACGTCACAAGGGGAAGACGGCGGCCAGTAGATGGCGCTCAGCCGGCCGGGTGTCTGCGGTTGTGACTGAGGTATCTCAGCATGGCTCCAGTAATAAATACAATCTGGCTGCGAATAAATTGAGGTATTATGAGCAAGTGAGGGTGTTAAGGCGTGTGTGGTTTTACCCTAAATATGTTTGTAGGGGGGACCCCTGGATCGGGTAGTTGTTTCAGGACTCCCGCGGCGAGAAGATGCGTGCAGAATTGAGCAGCCAGGAGTTTCAGTTCCGTAACACCCAACTGACTTCTTGCCGGACAGTCAGAACTTAGCTCTGACAGGTACCAGTTAACCAGCATGTGACCTTTAAAAAATATGTCTATAATTCCAAGATATGATTCCAAGAGGGGTGAGATATGACATGTGCGAACTGAAATAAGATTTATAAAGAAAGTTTTGATTTTGATATGGCGATATCCCGTCATAAAAAAGGTGTTGTTTTGCCAGCGATCCAATCATCGATCCATTTTCGCACTTCGAACCCGTGTACCTGACAAGTCATGCTGCATCGATCTGAACCAGTGGTAATTAAAAGGTGTTGTGTCTAGTCAGTATGCTGTGGTAGAGCTTCCCACTCGAACTACAACTTTTGAGACATCTTGTCGAGCGTTGTCATGCAAGTGAAAAACGTTATTCAATCTGTTAAACTGACGTTGGCAGACATCTACAGTAGCGCTTTCATTCAATTTTAGTCATAAATAAATAGAGATTTAACTTTATAGGAACTTTTGGGGAAATGTTTCGCGGGAAATGTAACTTATTATTTGCTTGAATCGCTATAAGCCGCGACGGGATCTGATTGGCTCACTTCGTTTTTGATTTTGAGCGCCATTTTCAGTATGACCATAGAATAAAGAAACTTAGAAGCGTATCTCCTATGTTAAAATTGGTTCTAAGTTACGCTCGGAATCCCCGTGTGAGGGCGCTTACGCATGCGCCGTATGATAGTTAGTTACGGCGGGAAATTTAAAAATGTATAGTAAAAATTGTTAGCAGGAAATAAAAAAAAATCTTTTAATTTTACTGGGAAAATAAAAAAATAAATATATTCAAATATATTTTATTGATATATTACAATTACATTAATTTTCCTTGACCATAAAGACATTGATAAAATCACAGAGATATCTCCACTACCCAAAACACGTAATCTACTGATATTATCTTCTCTCTAATATTTAAAACAAACATTAAAATAAGATAATATAACTATTAATAGTTCTGTTGTATTATTTTTTAGAATTAACTAAATTAACAACCTACCTACACTGAGGTATACTTTATCAAATATGACAACTGCAGTTCAGTCTATACAGCCTTCAAGTCTATACAAGATTCTGAACTAACAACCAAAATTAGAGGTTACTACTCCAGCAGCAAAAAGGAACCTTATTCAGTATCTCCATTAAGATTCTTCTAGAAGGCAAGCAGAATATCTTCGATAACAGTTTATATCCTCTGCCACTGCATTTTACTAAGGATAAAGCCATTAGTTTTTCTTCCAACCTGAAACGATAGGCTGAGTTATCTGTAAATGAACATGTAAATTTCAAGTTAGAACCACCATTCTCTAATAATAAACATATGTTTCTTATTATATACTTACTTCTGGGTCTTGTTGGGGTAGAAAACTTATGTGATTGTAATATTGCCATTGGGGGCATATTTTCCTTGTCTTGTAGTAAAGGTAAAGAACCTCAATAAATATTGCTTAATTATTTCAATGCAATAAATCATTATTATTTAACAAAATACTTACTATTTATATTACTAGTACGAATTACATCTTGTTTCAGCCATGGCTTTCCACATTTTGGTCTATAGTTCTCATCTTTAAAATGATTAAAAACTTTCCTGGACCTACGTAGGAGATCATAAGAGATCCCCTTAAGATTTTCTTTTTATTGCACTAATAAATTAAAATACACAGAATAATCTGAAGTAATTGTCAAATATATATTAAAACACATACCGAAAACTTGGCGTAAATAAACAACACAAATTATATCACCTAAAAATGGCCGTTAACTGCTTAGGTTAAAATTATTAATTCCGAAGGCGAAGGAGCAGAGTATGACTGACATAAGGAATAGTGCATTTAGAGATTAAATTATTAGTTTATTAGTATATATAAGTCGGTAGTACAAAAAGTAAAGTGAAGTATCAATCTAGGAAGTGTTGTATACCCCGATGCACACATAGTAAAGAAATGCAGAATCGTTTTCATTCGAAGAAGTATTTGGATGTCATTAAAAAATTGTTGGTAATGTTAAAAATCCCAAATCAATTAAAATTCATGATATTAGAGCATGTTTTGTTGTATATATATATATATATATATATATATATTGCAACTACAATAAAATAATAGCTTCTGAATACAAATCTATTAAGACAGCATTAACCGATATTCAATACACGAGGAATTTTTTGGTGTAAAATTTATTGCCCAAGTAAGAACCAATTTGTTAAAGTGTCATTAGTTTAATAACTACTTTGAGGGGTTCTTTTCATTAAAGAAAAATGAAGTGTAATTATCCTTATAAAAGTATTGGCCTAAGGCTATTTAACCAAGATAGTTTTTTTCGATCTAGCTCGTGGATTCAGGAATATACATCCTCGGCTAGTATGTTTTAGAAATCATTTGACGCGCTTAACATCTCCTTGGCCTTTAGGAAAGTTTGAAGAGGATGAACATGAGGGATCTTTAAATAATTTGCATTCTATACTAACGGGGGGTGACTCTATAACTTCAATTCCAGATGTTCCTTTATGAATAAACGAGTCAAGGAAATGTTATGCCCCAGAAAACTGTTTTATTTTACTGTCAGTAGGTCTCTCTTAACAGCTTCTTTTAAATTTAAACTCTTTTATTTTATCTCACGATATTGCCACGTCGATAATATAACATATTTTTGTCAAATATCTTTAAAAAATGTAAATTCAAAACCTTTTGATTTGAACCTTTGATTGATAATTATTTTGCAGACAGAATATTACAAATAATAAGATGTGTTATATACATTTGGGTAAACCCCAGAGAAAAAAAATCAATTAGGATATGATGCTGCGGCATCACCATATGTTTCCAAAATTGTTGAATGATCTTCGGTGCTATATTTCTTCAAATCCAACAATTAAAGTAATGAATTTCGAAAATTTGATTTGAGCCTTTCATGATTACTGTTCACATACACTGAATAACTCAATAACACCAAATTTAAAACTAGAAATAAATGTTAGTAGAGAAATGTCAAAACCATCCACCTTAACGGTTACTTTGGATTATTTAATAGCTTTTTACATTGGTACGTCGCATTTTTACTTATAGTTATACAGCTTTAATCAATTTAATCACCTAACTGGTACAATAACATTTATAATTAAAAATGAAAATGTATTATTAAGAAATGCGAAAATAATGTAGATACTGAAAAATTTTGTAAAAGAAGCTCATCTGTGCGATCTGTAAAAGGTTTTCATTCAAAATTGTCAAAATTAAAGATATATCGTCACAAAATTGGTATATTTGGAATTGAAGTCGTAAAATTAAGAAAAATTGTAAGTTATTAAAATGCAAAAAATGTGCTTTTAGTATGATTAGAAGTCATAAGAAAACAAGTTAACATGTACCTTTGAGCGTCAAATATGTATCTAGTGTACAAGTTTGGCAATCGTACAATATCAACAGCATGGAAAAAGGCAATAATTGGGTTTGAAGTCTTCTATCAATAATTGGAAAAATACTCGCAAAGATCGAGGAGAAATAAGCCGAGGTGATCAGACAGGATTTAAACCGAATTACTGTTGTGTAAATATGACTTTCGAAGACACTAATCCATGGAGGAAGGTATTAGTTGTGGAAATTTGACTTCTGTTTTGTTTTCCACTAATATACATTGGCCGTTATTGTAAAAGAAGTACTGTGAAGAGAAATATATACTGAAAACATTCAAGGTCTTTTAAAAATAAGGCTATTTTAATAATGAAAGGGAATTATGCTTGTCAGGTCGAGCTGTTGACCAGTGAAATGATAGCGTTAGATTAATATGTTTACCAACAGAGTAACAGCGGTTATTGAATGCAATAATTCTGGACGTCTCAAAAGCTTTTGACCGGGTATGACATTTGGGACTATTCTACGAAATGGGCAAATTGCTACCAAGAAATTATTGTGGACTGCTATCATATATGTTCGAAAGAGAATTTGGGGTCTCGCATGAAGGGTCATTCTCAACACTAAAATCTCCACAGCGTAGTGTTTTTCGACCACTCCTATATCTGCTCTCTACTGCTGATATACCAACAACAAAAGAAACGGTACTTAGAACATTTATAGACGACACAGTTATCATGGCATTAGATGTATTTCTGTCTAAGGCTGTAGAAAAAGTACAAGTAACGGCCAACAAGATCTACAAATTAACTGGAAGCTGAAAATTATGGCTTACAAGTTCCAAATCTGTCCATGTTAATTTTGCGTTACGGTGAAATGACAAAAACCTAATTATGTAACTTGATGGATGCCCGATCCTCAAGCAGAAGCAGCTAAATACAGCAAACATCACGTTAGAGAAAAAGCAGAGCAGATTAGACTCAAAGTCAAACAACTGTACTGGTTAGTCGGAAGATACTCTGAGCTAAACCTAAAATTAAAGAGATTGGTTTATCAGTCTCTAATAAAGCCAATTTGGGTTTATGGGGTGCAAATATGGGGTTGCACTATAACATTAAACCATCTAGTAATCCAACGCATCAATTCATGTAATTCTACGATTAATTACCAAAGATTATCGCTACGTAACCAACGAAGAGCTGCACGATGACCTCGAAATCAAATAGATACACGAAGTGATCCAAGATTTCGCCTTAAAACATGAAATAAGGTTGCTAAATCACAACAACGTAGAAGCAATACAGCTACTAGAGAACACGCAGGAAATCAGAAGATTGAAGCGAATCAAACCACACGAAATTGTTTAGTGCATAAGTATATTCTTAACTTTAGCTTAAGTTGATTAGTTTAATTTTATTTGGAAAATACATACTGAAGTATTAATCCCGTACTCGCCTTCCTTTTGTATTAATTTAAGTACAACAGAACAGTAATAATATATTAATATGTAAATTAAGATTGTACTAAGCATATCTAACGTAAGATGTAATTAATGAAAAAAATATATTTACCAGACGTTAAAAGTAAAGCAAATGTGTAATATAAAGGAATTAGAATTTATAATTTCACTACGGTAATACAGTTATGATAATATTGTTGGGGGTTAACTTGACCAATAATTTGCCAGAGTAAAACATTGATCAGAATTAAATATGTTAAATTAATTAGAATATAAATAAATTTTACCTTGCAGGTACATGTCGAGCTAAACAAGATCTATTACCCAGAACTAAAACTGACTAACAAACCTAAAAACAATACGTTTTTGTTTACACTTTCTAGCCGAGCTCACTGTTGTGTGAAAAAAAAACCAGAAAACAACCACGACAGCCAGTGGCATCGATGTAACCAGAGACAGTGGAAAAAACAACACATTTTTCTAATCATTTGAGCCTGGTCTCGATTCGTTTGTAAGGTCAGTTTGCAGGCTGCACATAATCGATTGAATATAATTAAAGAAAACATACCGGATTCATGACAACTGGCGCACATTTTCGTTGGTAATGATGAGACCGCGATGATGAATGAAATACATTTATTTTTAATGTTTAAAAGTGGGATTTATTTTATTTATTCTGATGTTGTGATAAGACATTGACGCACTATGGATAAAAATTACTTTATCTATTTGATATATTTTTAAAATATTTGATTACAATTTATATAATGTTCATGCCACCACATATGGGACAGTTTTTATATATATTTTTATAATTTCAAATTCGTTGTGTATTTAAATTTAATAATTTTTCCACGTTTAATTAAGTTGATTTAAATTGATATTTTAAGATTAGATTAGTGAAAAAGTAATTTCAGTTTTTCCTAATAGATGGTTTTAAAGCCACATATCTTCTGTAATACCCATAATATATTGTTATAGTATTAATATCATTGAATGGGAGTTTAAAATGTAAGAGTGTATGGAGTATTTCAGCTATTAAAGGTAGCGCCATTCATTTACCCAGTTAAATATTATTATGCTTTGAAAATGGAGATTATTTTGTCATGTTTTGCTATTTAACTTCAGAACAAGAAAAAAATAGCATAGACCATGGACAGTTGTGTAATTTTTAAGTGAACGCCAATGTGAGTATCGTTTTGCTCGCTTTCATTCCGGAAATTTTGATGTTAAAGATGAACAGCATGCAAGAAGAACAAATCACTGAAAGAGCCCAAAAAATATTGATGTAGACCGAAGTATGTCATTCCCCGACACCAGTACGGAACTAAGCACTGACAATAAAACAGTTTCGAAATATTCATTTAAGTTTAGGCGCGAAAAAAAAAATCAAAGTATTTGGGTCTCCATGAACTAAAAATGAAAGATTTAATGAACCGAGTTTCCATTCCATCCATAGCTAACATTTATGGGAGGGCTGCGATTGTGAAACCCTTTATAACGGAAACCAACGTCCAGCTGCGATACGTAATGATTGGAAGTCTGTATGGTTCGATGGCTCACCGTTGACATTCATTGTCGTTGGCATTCAGCTGGTCTTCTCATTCAGATTACTGCGAATGAATATCTCGAAATGCTGAAGTTGTTACGATAACTAGCCTATATAGCTACTAGCTATATGTTGCCGCCAAACAATTTCATATCATAAAATGATAATGCGGACATACACACAGTCAAAGATTCAATCTTGGTTTGAGGAGTATCAAAATATCGTCAAACGTCGTTCCTGCTCAGCCCAATCGCCACACCTCGATAAAACACAGCCCTTATGGGGAGTTCTACAGCATAGAATGAGAAGTAGAGCTCCCTCTCCCACATCATTGAAGCAATCTGCAGATGTTTTGGTAAAAGAATTGGATAACATTGCATCGAGACTATTCAGTCACTTTATGAACATATTCCTCAAAGAACTGCTTTATTTAAAACCAAATGGTGTGTCAACAACTTATTAATAAATAAATATTGTAGATATGTCAGCTGTTGTCCATTGTCCCTCTCTATTATTAGGTGTATGATTCAATTTCTTAAGATTATTTCTTAAAACTTTGAATTACATAAGTGGCAGTATATATGGACAAAATGAGGAATTACAAGTAAACGAGAGGTTGCTACAATGGATAAAACCAGCAACCGACGTAAAAAAGTTTCCATGTTGGACTGATGTGGACATGAGGACAAAACAGAAGACTACGAGGAAAGTATAGAATATTATATCAACCACTGGACATTGTAACTGATTAAGATCTCCACTAACACTATAATTTAATCTTAATATGATCAATTTTATTATCTATTTACCGACGAAATAATATTTTATAGTTGTATATATAAATTAACTAAAGACTTCCACATAATTACGATTATTCAATGAGATAATTAACATGAGGCATAAAAGTGTGTATATAAAACAATTTACCTGTTATTCCTTGTATTGGCATTCTAATATCTTTAACTAAAACTTTAAGCAACAAAAGTTCAAAAGTTTCAGTGAATTAATGAAATGTAGTAAATAAAATATTGAATGTTGTCCGCAGTGCGGTCCACATCAAAATGATAATACAACAAAAACTTGTAGACATGAGTATTAATATAGTTGCGTGTTAATATATAATATCGTATGACAAAACAACATCAAAATATAGAAATTACTAGTAAAACTACTGCCATAGGAAATTAATTTAGACAAAAATTGGCAAAAATGACATAAAAAAGGGCACGAGTTAATGAAGCATGTTAATCACATTAAATAATTAGAATTATATATACATTATATATATATATATATATATATATATATATATATATATATAATATAAATATATATATATAAGGACTATATAAAACCATAAATGACACAAAGAAAATATGCAGAAGATAAAATTTAACTAACTACATAATTTGCATAGATGGAACATAGGACAAATAGAAATAATTATGAATTATAAACGGTAAAATTATAATCATTTTAAAGCATTAATAAATATTAAGATGTTTAATGATTATTTGAATTATTAGGATAATTTACTTTACATAAGTTTTAGAAAGTCAATAGTTAATTTAATGATTGTAAATACACCCGTTTAATATATATTTCCAAATTGTAAAAAATAAATAACCACACTGTGCTCGTTGTTGTTTCAATATACATGCTGAAGTCATTATACAGTTTTAATATACTAACATGTATGAATTCATTTATTATTCCATATTTATGTTCATAACATAAAAGTGAATTATGATATATAGTTCGGTCCCGACCTTCATAGAGTCAAGACGTGTTTTTTCCTTCCCAAAAACGAGTCTCTGTAAATATCAAATAAAAATACATCTATATTTTTTTACGGTCAACTTCGGTTAACGGTTTCAAAGAACTTCCAGGTACGGGATACGGCCAACCCAAAGAGAAGTAAATACGTACTCTCAAATAAAGGACGTTTCATGTTTTCCAAAAAGGAAAAAAGTGAAAGTTAGTGAACAAAACATTTTATTATAACAGTACAACATAATGGATTTGAATATATTACTGAAATAAAACGAAGTATTAAGAGCGAATAACGAGCGTCTGAACCAACAACTGTTGCAATTATCTAAGGATATGGCTGCTATCCATTTGCAACTGCAAAGTCACATGAAAGGTAAACCAAAATGGCACACTAATTATGCAGAAGACTACTACACTGATGTAGACGAACTAGCAGTAGAGGTAGGGAAACAGTCTGACTGGACCGAAGTAACAAACAATAAGAATAAAAAGAGGAAGAAGTCAGAGATCACAAAAAGTGCTATAAACATTTAAAAAAAAGAAGCAAGAAGACAAAGTCCCTCTGCCCCCTCTGATCAAGGTGAGCAATGTTGGCAATTTTAATTTATTTAGATCACAAATAAAGGGAGCAGCCACTGACCGAGTGCAGATTAAAGCTTTGTCTAACGATGATATTAACATAACTCTTAGTAATGAAACGGATTACCGGAATGTAAAAAAGCATCTTATTGAGATGAAGAAAAAAAATTCATTCAATAAATTCGAATACCACACTTTTCAGTTAAAAAGTGATAAGTGGTATAGAGTAGTCATTAGAGGATTACCGTCCACAACAAATCGAGACGATATTAAATCGGAATTACGGGCTTGCGGGCACGAAGTGGTGACCGTCACGCCTATAGCGAAAAAGAAAATTAGTGTAAAAGGTGAAAAACAAATTAAAACTTTAAAAAACGGGTTTATGGTGCTTACTAGACACTACACCCCAGCGAACGGGCTCGAGGCGGAACAGCTTCAATAATTAAATAAAATATACAACATTTCGAACAGGAAGAGATTAAAAATGAAGAAATACAAGCTACGATAATTAGTATCGAAAAAAAACGGGGCTGAAATAAATATTGGCGCTCTATATTGTCCACCAAGAAATAAAATGGGACAACCACAATATAAAGATATATTTTCAAAATTAGGCCCAAGATTTATTATTAGTGAAGACTTTAATGTTAAACATACAGCTTGAGGTTCACGAATAATAACACCTGGAAAAGGAAACGAATTAATCAAAGCCATTAACCTTACAAATTGTAAATATTAGTCAGGGCGCGAACCCACTTAATGGCCCACCGACAGTAATAAAGTCCCAGACCTGCTGGATTTCTTTATTACAAAAGGCATCTCATTAAATAAAATTAGTACAGGAAGCTTGTGCGATCTAACATCTGATCATTCTCCAGTATTGTTAACACTGGGCGCGACATTCCTAAGAAAAATAAAACAGCCTAATCTTACCAACAAATATACTGACTGGGATATATTCAGATTAATACTGCAGGAACAAATCATTTAAAAATTAAGACTTAAAATTATAGATGATCTTGAGCAACAAACCAAAAATAAAACAAATTGGGTCAGCTGCAAAAGATGCTACCCCAATAGCAAGAGAGAAATCAGAATATCAAGTAATTTACCCCTTCGCAATTAGAGAAATAATAAAAGAAAGGCGAAAAGCAGCTAGAATAGTGGCACAGAGACATAAATTCTGCAAACAAAACTACTTTTAATAGAATTAGTAATCAGACGAATCAAAATATGAGAGAATATAAATAGAATTGCTTTCAAAAGTATGTAAGTGAATTAAGCCCACAAGCAGTCAGAGATTATTAGCTATGAAAAGCGACTCGAAGATTTCGAAGACCAATTATTCGAGTACCACCAATTAAAAATGATCGAAATGAATGGATTCGACGCGACAATTAAACAGCTGAATTGTTCGCACAATACTTAGCTAACATATTTCAACCTGATGATATAGAATCTACCATGGATACATCTACTGTTTATCAACCCGATGTAGATCTAAATCTAATTTCTCTACTGGAAGTTGCCACTGAAATTGATAACCTCAATCCTAAAAAGGCACCTGGTATAGATACCATTTCACCTGGATTATTGAAAGAACTGCCACGAAAAGCAATCATCATGTTGACATATATATTTAATGTATGTTTAAGGCTGAAACATGTTCCGGAATGCTTTAAGGTGGCACAAATAATTATGCTCAAAAAAACTGACAAACCTGCAGAACATGTCCAATCTTACAGGCCTATTTCTCTACTACCTGCAATATCAAAGCTATTTGAGAAACTAATATTTAAACGTGTTAAACATTTGGTAATAATAGCTGTTTTCCAGTTTGGTTTTCGAAATCACCATTCAACCAACCACCAATCACCAATTGATCAGTGCACAGAGTAACTGCGGCTACTGAAAGAGCGTTTGAGGAAAAGAAATACTGCCCTGCAATATTCCTGGATGTCTCACAAGCTTTTCGGGTTTGGCATTTGGGAATAATCTGTAAGATGAGCAAATTGTTACCGCGTAACTATTGTCAATTTCTGGAGTTATATTTATTCGGAAGAGAATTTGAGTATCGCACGAAATGCCGTTCTCGACATTTAAAACTATTTCGGCTGGAGTTCCACAAGGTAGCGTCTTAGGACCTCTCCTGTATCTGCTCGACACTGCTGGCATTCCAACAACAAAAGAAACACCTTTGCTGACGACACAATTATTATGGCAAAAGTTATATCTCTGCCTAGGGCAATAGAAAAAGTGTAAGTGGCAGGCAACAAAATCTACAAATGGACGAAAGTTTGGAAAATTCAACTTAATAACTCCAAATCTGTCCACATTAATTTTGCATTGCGGCGACATAATAAAAACTTAATTATATCACTCAATGGATGAAAATTCATCAAGAAGAATCAGCTAAATTTCTTGGAATCCATCTTGACGGTAGATTAAATTGGAAACATCACGTTAGCCAAAAAGCAAAACACATTAGAACTAAAATAAAACAACTATACTGGTTAGTCGGAAGATACTCTCAACTTGATCTAAAATCAAAGAGGTTGATCTATAATACATTTATAAAGGTAATTTGGACCTATGGGGTGCAAGTATGTGGTTGCACTAAAAATTGAAATCAACTAGTCACCCAACGCTGTCAAAACAAGGTTCTTCGATTGATTACCAATGCATATCGCTATGTAACCAACAAAGAACTGCACGATGATCTGGAAATCAAATGGATATGCGCAGTTATCCAAGATTTTGCATTGAAACACGAAAGAAATTTACTAAATCATACTAACGTGGAAGCAATACAACTGCTGGACAGCGCACAGGATGTCAGGAGATTGAAGCGAATAAAACCATACGAACTTATAAAAAGTGTAGACATTTAGTGTAAGCTATAGCTATAAGTTATTATAATTTTATAATTGAGAAATACATATTGATGTATTTTCTCGCACTCGTTTTCCTTGTTAATTAATCCAAGTACATAGGAAAAGTAGTAATATGTTAATTGTAAATTAAAATTTTACTAAGCGTATCTAATAAAGATGTTATAAAAAAATTTATGATATATTGTTATAATGTTCAGTGGTATGTAGTAATGTAAACTTATCAATACTTTGTTGATTATTGAAACTTATTGGAAATTATATTTAATTAAATGTCATTTAAAAGTAATTAGTTGGTGTTAATTCTTGAAGTAATTTTCATATATTATATTATACAAATATTTATTATTTTTATTAATGTTATATATTATCTTAAAACTATTCCTTTTACTCTGTTGTGAGTGACATATGATTAATTTAATAAATTCGACCACAGGGAAGTCACTAGTGTCTATTATTATATAACATAATTAAGAGTAATAATGGAAGCTATACAGTTATAGTATAAAATATTGGTTAAATTTCATTCACCATATTGACATGAAAAATAAAGATTGAAAAAATTACCTTCGAATTTCTCATATAGCTTAAAGTCCAGTTTTTCAGGCACGAATTTAGGTCGTTGTAGACGGGATTCCAGTTCCGACCGAGTTAAAGACGGTGCTTTTTGCAGGTTGTTATAATTATCCGATATGGTGTTAACATCCAATGGTACAGACATGTGCCTGCGATATGTAGGTGCCGCATCTGCAATATAAATGGCTATGAGAAACGCCCCCCTAAAGAATTTATTTTGTTGCGATAAGAAAGTATCATTTTAAAATTAGTTACTAGTGGGCGTTACTAAAATTTGCTTGCAATTAGATACAGTGAATCCCTAAATAGATATTGTAACTGGGGATGATTAACAAATATAAATATTAAATCACTTAAATTAGGTATACACAGTATAAATGGAGAAACTTTTAAATAATATGAAGATATATACAACTATGGAATACAATTCGTTTATATTTCAAAAACAATGTTTATTATATAAACAATTCTTTCATTTGCTATATATTTGGAGTCATTACCATGGTTAATTTGAAACCAAAGGTCAATGTTACTCTACAGCTAGAGCAGTATTATAAACTGTAATGTTGTCACTAATATGGTTGAAAGTTGATATTGCATATTTATATTCCAATATTCTTTTAGTTTGAAGCTTAACCTACTTTATTTATTCCGATTCAGAACTACTACTTCTTCCATTAACCTGAAGTATTTCACATATAATTTCTGTTAAGATATGTGTCTTCCAATTGATCAAATATTATTTTAATTTGATGCCTTTCGTTTTTTCACTACGGAATAAAATTTTTAATAAATTTTTTTACGAAGCATTGGAAGAGAAACAAGCTTTCAAGAAAAGAAGACAAGTTGACGTTAGATTGGCAATCGTTCCACAGTTCCTGAACATAGTTTAATGGAGTTTGGTTAAAAGCATAGCAATTCAGACTATAAATTTATTAATGATGGTTTAAAATTTCTTAAATTGAACTTATTGCTTTGAAAAACACCACGTTTATTTTGGCACAACCAATTGCGGGTGTAAGGACACCAAAGGTGGACTAAAGTTGCCGTGAATTAACCTAATGTATTGCAATTTGTGCAGAAGCTGGTAGTTCAGGGTTCATGGTCAATAAAGGCGGATTGCGTTAGCTCAAATGCCCAACCGTGGGCTATTCGCAATTAGAGATACTATATCTAGGTAAACCATTCCATATTACGAAAATTTGAGATAAAAGTTTTGTTTTAAACCCTCGACATTTGATAACTTCTACAACTACCATCTAATGGTAGAAAATTTAAAAAAGATGATTAATATTGAAGGTTCTGTTTAAATAAATCCTACTATAAGTACTAGAGAGTATAAGATAGCGGAGATGATAAAAGATAGATAAATAGTTCCGCTTCAACAACATTAAAATAAATTAAATTATTAAAAAGTTTTACAAAAAAAATGTGCACATTCAGTGTTGGAAGGTATTAAAAAGAAAAACTATATAAAATTTTAAATAATACAACAATTTGTTTAATTGCTTGAAATAACTGGAACCAAAGTTTTTCTTGTTTTTACTATTTTTCTTCTTGTTGGAATAAATAAGCTAGAAATAAATAGAAGAGAGATCTATTTATCTGTGATTCAGATTATTTATTAGAACTGCATAGGACACCGCTAAAAAAGACGTCTATCTTTTATATGGTGTAGACAACATTTCAGTGGAAACGTACTATATTAATATGCATGAAATTGGCCTTTCCTTAACTTTTTAGGTTATTTAACAACTGTCTTCAACAAATAGCTATTAAATAGAATGAAATGCGCATGTGCAGACTCAGAAGACTTTATTTAATTTGAAATTTTTATAACAAGAACGTAATTATAGTATGAACCATTTATAAGTTGGATATCAAAATTCTAGATAATGAGATTCCTCACATAATCTATTAGAGGTGTTGATATCAATAAAAAACATTGTACTTATGTATATGACATATTTGATACATGAAGAGCAGATTATTGAGCTTTGTGCTTTGTCATTTTTTAAATAAAATTAAGACAAATAACTTCGGCTTGTAATATTCTAAAGTGTATAAATCATGAAAGTATCATTAAAATTTAAATAGGAAATATAAGACTTGTGTTGCAGTGTATAACTTATCTTTAAATGTTTTTGAAGACGTTTTGGTAAAACAAATTTTTCCCATCTTCATGTATATGTCAAATTACCTTTAATTATTATTAAATTAACATTTTTTCCTGTAGTATAAGAAAAGGAGTTTGAAATACCATTTAAAATAGCGATTCAAATAAATTACCAGTGACAAAAAAATTTAATTACTTATCAAAAGGTCATCGACCTATACTATTACCAAAAAGGTTGAAATACTTACTATTTTGAACTCTTTTACTGTTTTCTTTATCATCTTTGTCGTAAAATACTGCTTCATCCATGTGGTCTTCATCATCAAGCTCATTTTGCTCGTTCTCGGTAATTTCCACCACGCCGCTAGAGAAACCTGTGCCATCCTGCTCCAAACTGATCTGAGAAGTTTTTGATACCCCTAATTTACTGAGCTTCGTAACTTTTTCCTAGACGAGTGGAGATTTAGTAAAAATATTGATATGGAACGTTTTAAGATAGTCACCTGGTCTACCCTGGCTCGGTACTCGTTCAATTTGAAGCTGTTCAGCGGCTGGAACACTTCGTTAAAGAATCCATTCTCCTGTTTCTCGTCCGTATTCAATGTAACGGGCATAGTTTCGTCATCAGTCGGGGCCGAAGTTGATACCGAGTCGGGTTTGTCATTCTCGGACGAAATGATGCGATCTTGGTTGAATGCCGCTGGACTGAGCGCTAGCGTGAAGTGAGATTCCGAACTGAAACGACGAGGGTCTGGTGAGTATTGATAAGCGTTCCCGATGTTCCACAAGATGAATACAAATTACTAAGACCGCTGGTGAAATGCGGGCCAGTTAACTCAATTACAAACAGTCATCATGTGCGTTAATTCTTGTGGTTTTATCGATTATTTTGGCATTAGTAAATATATATCAATATTATTCATTACTGTCTTTAACGTAGAATAAAAGAATAGTCGTAAAATACCGGTATATGTTGTAATAGAATATAAGTAATAATTGAATTATTGAACTAAAAACAAACTTATTGAACATTAAATATTCTATAAGACCCGTAAATATTAATGAAGTGATATTGATTACAGTGCTAGTGAATTCATTTTAATTAAAAATTGAATAGGATATGAAATACATTATATTACAGTGGCAATTTTTATGGCTATTAGAAGCTTACATGTATCATGACAATTTAACTTTAAAAAGGCACTTATTAATAAAAACTGGCACCATAATACATGAACTAAAAAGTATCGGGCCTAACACATTATCGTTTTTTCAGTCAATATTAACCTCCGAAAAAAAGCTGTTAAAATTTCATGATTTCTACTCATAAGTTTGTGAGTTATTGTGCTAAGAGTACTTTTGTTATTTTCAAAATAATAGATCAAAAACAATTTCGTGTGTTCATTTTACACTGCTTCTTGATGGGAAAAATACTGTTCAGGCGAGCCAGTGGCTTGAAAAGTGTTACAAGGACTCGGCTCCATCATCTACGTGACCGTAGAGACAACGATGATGCAGAACGCAGTGGACGTCCAAATGAGGTGGTAACATCAGAAAATATTAAAAAAATCTACAAAATCGTTTTAAATGATTGAAAAGCGAAGCGTGAGTTCGCTAACATCGTAAAGATATCAAAATGACGTCTTCGTTTTATATTGCATGAGCATTTAACCATGAGAAAGCTCTATTCAAAGTGGGTGCCGCGTTTGCTCATTGTTGACTAAAAACAAGAACGTGTTGATGATTCTGAGTAGTGTTTGGCCATGTTTAAACGTAACAAACCGGAATTTTTGCGTCGATATGTGACAATGGATGAAACATTGATTCATCACTTCACTCCGGAATCTAAACGATGGTCATTTGAATGGACACCAACTGGTGACAGGCCTATTTTGAGGCAAAATATATATCGTTCTACATATGTGGTATTGAAATGATAGAGCGGCCCTAGAATGATTGTCTGTTTCTTGTGGGAGATTACATTGATGAATAAAGCCAATTTTAAACAAAAAATATATGTTTTCTTTGTTACGCCAGGGACTTTTCAGCCCATGTGTTATATATTAACCAAAATATTTTTCTAATTTTCTACACCTTTTATTAGATGTTTCTGGCAATACCGTATTAAAAGGAATTTCGATTCAGTGAATAAAGAATCGGATCCATATTCCAGCGAAACCATGTATTGATCTGAAAAAGTGGTAATCATAAGGCTCTATGACTGGTGAGTTTACACCAATTCTTTACATATTTGAGCTAGTTTTCTTGAAGAATAAATCTTGCAATTAGTTGTCTTCGAAGTTTTCGGTCCTCCAAAATTTTCTTTATCATATATATCAAAATTAGCACTTCTAAATCGTCGAAAGCAAAACTAGTAATTGGAATATGGCCGAACAACATCACCATAAGTTTCTAAACATATTTCATGGGCTTTCCTTCAAGCAGATTTCTTTAACTCATACAATAAAAGTCATGGATGCCAAAAATACAATTCATTCCATAATTAGCATCTGTAAGTACATGGTGAATAACTTTATAAAACTAAAAAAAAACACAAACAAGTTAGGTTAGGTTGTTTAGCTATTGTTTATATTGATTATTTATATTTAATTTTATTATGAATATATATTTTTATCATTTCTGTGTACATATCAAATAAAAATAATGAATATTAAAATTTTGCCATATTTAATTTACTAAAGTGAACCTGAATGAAAAGTTTATTTCATTGTCAATAATCAAATTTTTAAAAAAATTTGGAACATAAAAATGAAGAATTGCTCATTATCTGATGAATCTGTGTTAAAATTTATTAAAATATACTTTTTATTTTTTGAGTTATTCAAGTGTTCATCAAGTCACAGTAGGTATTTAGTGGATATATTTATTTTTCGACCATCCCATGTGTGGTTTAAATCACAAATATAGCTCTTTTAACGATTTACAGAGTCATTAAGATGAAAACGAGCTTGCAACGAATTCCTTTCCCTTGGTATGGGCATTAAGATTCATTTCTCCAGAATTGAAATTGTAAGCATGGATCCTTAGTAAACATACTAGAGGGATTCTTGAAACTTAAAATTATTATCCACATTACTCAGAATCCTCACACTGATTTGGATTTAATATGATCAACCTGTTAATAAAGGTTTAACTTCACCAATTGATTCAGCATTCCGATTTTAGTAATTACTTTCTGTACAGTTAATGAAATTGACTCAATATTGCGACTATAATTTGTATAAAATTTTCAAACTGTATGTTAATTATTTTTCAAATAGTGATGAACAGTGAAAACATGTTTTTGTATTATATTAAATATTTATACTAGTGGTAATTAATTATTAAATTGTTTTGTTAAATATTCATTACGCATGATGTTGGTAGTGGTCGTAACTTTGAACATTGGCCTTTTAAATTTATATGAATTAATTGTTTTTTTCAAACAAAAGCTACATATCATAATGAAAATGAAGAGCATCATTAAATATTTATGTAACAAACGTTTTACTTTCCATTTTCTTCATTTTTAAAATATAATTTACATCGTTTAGAGCACTACATCTTCGAAGGACTAATATTTGAAACTGTTAATAATAATTAACAATTTTGTAACAACGTATTAATGAAGTTTGAAGAGCAGGTTTCGTGCATAGTATCATCACTTCTTGTAAAATAGGAATACTAAATTTGTTTAATTGAAACTATTTAAGTATAACGTTTATTATATTTTCGAGAATATCCTAATTAGCTAAATATTTTAGTTAATTATCGTAATCTTTTATACTTCACGATTTATTTTAATATTATTGTTATTGTTGCAAAAATGTAAATAACCAACAAACTACAAAAACATATATATTGTATGCAGTATGCACCATTTAACATTTTGTTCTGAAAAAATATTTAAGAATTAATTTTAAAATTATTTAGCAGTTTAATAATTTATTACATTTACCTTCCTCTCACTTCAATATTTACTAAATAATACCAAATACTAACTACAGTTTCCTAATTTTCTTCACTGACATTTATGCAAAATAACACACACCTCACAAACTAATTATCACTGTCTTCTGCACTATGCAAATGAAATCGGCTATGGTATCATGAAATTTTGTTTATTTGATTTCCAGTAAGTGTTTATTATTATTTTTGAGTACGACATGGGGGTTCTGACGATATTTGTAGTCGGTATTTGATGTTGTGTTTGTACACTGAGGATGAATAAAATCAGCGGTCGAGTAGTTCTTGTTCGATGTTGTCATATTTATTTTAATATATTAATATATATGGATTTATTGGGTCTTTATATTATAACGTTCAAAATGAAGTTGTCGATATGCCGAAGAAACGCCAGTATTAGTGATTCTATTATGTTAGTGATCTTGAGATTCTTTTAAATTTTAGTTTTTACTTAAAAATATATTATCAGTAATTTTTAGTACGTAGTGATTTAGATTAAGATTGCCAAATGATTGCGGAATAAGGCGGATATCAGAGGGGATATAGAAGATATCTTAAGGAACTCGTAAGTTCGTTATGGTGATGAGGGTTTAACCACATTTGTCATACTTTTTTAAAGGGTGGTTGCAATGTGTGGAGGCCTATAAGTAGCAATTGCGTTTTAATAAAAAATATATATTACTTTAGAAAGATGAGGAAAGAATCTTGATCAATTTGTGTACGTGCTAAGCTCTTGTTAAATATTGCTTACTAATGAGGTTTGTTTCATTCACATAAGTTATTTAGCCTAATATAGCATTATTTTGCTGTCACATCCTTTTTTTGTCTAAATTGTTACTTTATTTGTTTTATTTATCATCCACTAAAGTAAATAATATATAATTATTTCATGAATTATTCAATTAACCAATAAACATTTACACAGTGCATAAATAGCAAGGAAATTGGTGGTTTTCACCTTTATAGCTAATATATGATACTAGGAAACGTGTATAATAGATATAAGCCTTAGCTTGAATAGTTATGTAGAAATAACTATAAAACAATTAACTACGCGTACATAAAATGGTCGTATGACAAACATTAACAATATCGTTTTTAAAATAGTTGAATATTAAATATTTGAGTTAATTCTTGGCAAAATATGGTATGTGTAACACACGCTGTTTCATCTAAAATATCGTTTACCACAAAACGGCGGATATTAAGAATCTACTCCAACATTTTATTTAATTAAAGAGCAAGTAATAATTATCTATTTATCATCTATTTTTTGTGAGGTGGACATTTTGCAATTTGACTTTTAATAAAGCATTTTTGATCAAAATTGCGTAATAGATTAAAATTAAATTAAACTTTATTATTTTATATATTACACTATAATATAATTAATTAAAATAAAATATTATATGTTACATAAAGAATAAGGTTTATAAAATTAATTCAAGTATTGATATAAAAGATATAGATATAATTGCTTGCGTTTTGAAAAAAGTTTTTAATAAACGAACAGTTCAAATGTTCTAGAAAATTTCTATGTTGAGAACTATTCGCTTGTTAGGTAATTTTAGTTATAATGTTTATTTGAATACGTTGCCCTCTGTAAGTTAATAAATGTTACAGATAATAATATAATTCATATCTCACGGATATTCTTTTTCCCATGCAATATTAAAATAGTTATTAATAATATTATAATATATATACCTGGTTGTTCTGCAGACTTCCGTGCTATCCGGCACTTTAGGCGAGGATTCTTTCTCCGGGTTCAACCGTATGTGAACGGTTCCATCCTCTGGAACCACACTGGTCCACTCTTCGGTCTTGGCCCCTTTTTTACCACCCAACAATCTCATTTTTGAACGATTTCCCGTCTTTTGCCCACTTTTGGAGGCTGATTTGCCACCTTCGACGGTCTGAAGGTTCCCCATGGTTTAAGATGTCGAGCCTACCGTATGTTTATTGTCCATTTCCTATAAATCGAGGATTAAAACATCAATTAAACTAGTTTTACCGACAATAATAAACATCCTACGTTAATTGACATCGACGATAACGATTTAATTGTTTAATTGATATGGCAATAAGAGAAAAATCGCAAAAACGCAAACTTACCGTTGTGTGGTGGAGTTATATGTCCGAGAAACTTGAGCGATAACACTAACATTTCGGGTCGTTTATGTTGTCAGAAATTAAAAAACAAAAATAAAATCAAACGAACGGGGTCCGGAATTGTTTGTTTCTTTCTAGCCGAAACTCGACATTTTCGTTTTCGAACACCCTCCTAACATGTAAAGAGCGACGCATTTACTGTGAAATAAAGGTTTTTCATTAGAAGCAACGATACGCAACCGATTTTTAGTTTCATTTTAACACGGTACGATTAATGCCGTTCCAGTTCAGGACATATCCGACGTATTGTGCGATTCCAACACTAGACAAAAGCGACCAGACAGTGCGTCGCGGCGTTGCCGCGTTTCTTGCTAGTAAGATTTTGACAGAATTTCTATTAATATGGTGATGAGAATTTTATCGCTGGTAAACAATATATACTGTTTCACTTCATTTAATGATTCACGTTTATTCTTTAAAGTTATCTCCTCATTTCTGCACTTTGATTTTATGTATCATTTCCTGTACGATTTATTTTAGGTTATCTAGTTTTTCATGTGTCATCATGCATTTCTTGTTTCTTTGTTTTCCTTATGCGTATTTCTATTGTTTAAAATAAAATTGAGGTCAATTATAAACATCCATACTATTACATTTCTCTTTACTGTATTAGTCTGAATTATTTAAAATAAAATATTGAATAATTTCTTGTAATTTTTTTTCAAATTTAGTTATTGTAGATATAAATTATAGGATAAAAATAAGCAATGAAAATCATTCACTAATTAAATAACAGTTGAATAAATAATGATGTGTATAAAAGAAAAGGTAGTTAAAACGCAACAATAAGCAAAGTAGCAATTGTCAATTTCTTTTAACGAGGAAAAAGTTATGTATTCTGGCATGCTGGAAATGAAAATATACAGAAAAATTCCAGGACGTCAATATTTATTGAAATGCAATTAAGATCCAATACGATACAGTATTCAATACACCAAAAAGAAGCCTTAAAAACAGTTTAGCTTGACAACGGCGTTTTTCATGCTTCCATTTTTACTTGTAGGTCATTCCATACACCTCAAAGAAACCTACGAGGACTAGGAAAAAACTAGCAAAACATGAAAATTATGGTAGACAGGTGTACGGCAACTTTAAATTTTGTGTATATTGCTCGGACAACAGGCTGCGTTTACCAAATTCCTTTGCATTTTGTGCCTATGGGATAGCAGGTATCTAACAAATCATCGGACCAAGAAGAGACGCCCAGGGAGCTTATAGCTAGTAAAAGGTTCATCCTATAAGAAACATTAGCATATCCGCATAAAGTTCTTTTACCGTCACTGCACATGCAGTTGGGATTGATGAAACAATTTATAAAATCACTTCCCAAAGGTAGAGAATGGATCAGAAGCAAAGGTAAAGGAAGGTGTTTTCTTCGGACCAGGCTAGATGGCTTTTGACTAACCCACAAGTGGAATGCCTTGAGGAGGTCATAGGGAAATTTCTAGGCTGTCATACAAGATCGTAACTATAAACAAATTGTTAAAGCCATGGTAAAGTATTTCAGGCTTAAGGTTGCCTAATGAGTTCAAAAGTATACTTTTGATTTCCGTATCGACTAATTTCCGGAAAATTTAGGAGATGTGGATGAAGAGCAAGGTGAACGATTTTACCAGGACAATAAAAAGATGGAGAGAAGATTCAGATTCTATCCTCAAACGGAAATGTACAAAGATGAGCCTTTCTGGGAAAAAGAAAAGGGTTTAGTATATGATGATAGTGTATATATATTAGATAAAATATATGCATCGTTAATGGTTTGTAAATGAAATAATATTTTTAAAAGTCTATTTTCATTTATTTTAATGTTATTTTAACTCATTTAACATAATTACCGAAATTATCAAGAAACGTGTCGTCCTATAACAAAAATGAAAAACATGAAAATTATGTCACAAAATCTAAATTTTAAACAAACTCTTTGACATTTTTATTCATTTTTTTATATTGTTCAATAATTTATTGTAAATATTTTTTAATTATTATTAATTTAAGTATAAATAATAGAAATATAAAAAAGGCAGAATAAAAATCATTCGTTAATCAAAAGAAAGCTGAATTAATCAAGCATTAATATAAAACAAAGCGCAGTTGAAAATATAAGTAACATTTTCTATCAAAGAAAGAAAGTTATAACATACATATGTGTATATATATACACATGTATTTGTAGATTAACTATAACAATAAAAACTACGATATAATGAAATGATCTCTCAATATCATTTAAATCTTCTATTATAAAATAACTTACTATAAAATGTTCAGGATTTATTCCATATTTCATTAAGTCTCCGACACTAATTGATTCTTATTGATCTAAAATATTTGATTATTGTTTTGAAGGTTTTGATTTGTCATATGACGTATTAAAAGTCACCGCTTTGAACACCAACACTAAACATACCACTAATTATTACCTATTTATAATATAATAGTTATTCCATTTATGTAAAAATAAAATATTTTTTTATTAGCAAAAAAAAATAAAACTGGCAACCTCGAGCATTAAAATCGATAAGGGTTGAAAGTAGCGGTGGGGCTGTATTAGATATAAATTTGACGTACCCTCCCACGCTATCTTTCTCTTTTTACCTTATTTCTGTAGCAGTGGTAAGATATTTAATGGCAAAAATGTACAATAAATTATACGAGAATATACATACACATTTTTCGATGGTACATCTACTGCGGATAAACACTGACTAAAAGCAAAAATAGTATGTAGATAAATAATCGTAACTAAAAATAAACATTACATTTTATTTTAATCGATGTGTCCATGTCCATCACATTTACATTTAAACACAATCAGTGAATCTGTATTATATGGTTCATCGGGAAAGACTTGACAGTGATAATGAGCAGTCGTGTTATGTGTATATTTTTGATACGAATATAAACAAATCCGGTATCTCACAACGTCCTTGGTCCTATTTTATTATTAATAAACCTTATATTTGGTTTGATTTGTAGTAGATGGTGAAAAAATATGTATTAATATGCGAAATGAAAAATTTGAATTCCTTTTTAAGAATACTGCCTGTTTAAAAGTAATTGAAGAAGAAACACAGAAACCTGATATTTATGTTACATCATGTAATAGTCTTGACTAGAAAGACTCTGTGTTTTTGTTATTATGTAAAATTAAATTAAAAATTAAGCGATTAGGATCGTTTTGTGTTCGTGGTTCAACAGTCATCACTCTCTTCCCTAAATAAAATAATGTTTGACGTGAAATAAAAGTTTTTGCTTTTAAACAAAATATAATACTAACAATAATGAATAGAAAAATTATAACTGTTGTTGATTTCTGTAGAAATAAAAGCACAACATTTGAAAAATAATAATATTAAGTCAAACGCCAATCAAGAAGAACAAGAAGTAATAATTACAATAAAGGATAGAAAAACTACAACTGTATTTATTAGGATTTTTATAGAAATAAAACACAAAATTTGTAACATCGTAATATTAAACTAAACACCTATCAGTAGCGTTGTGAAACATGATATTATGTTGACTAGCATTTCCTAACCATTATTTCTACATTGCGCCATTGGAATACTATATACTATATAGTCTATATCTTTTGGCGAGTTTCGATTTATTTGGACTATTTATCTTATATTTCATAGGTTTTATGCTGCCTTGTAACAGAAATTTATCAAGACGAATAGCACAAATTTGCATGAAACTACTAACAGACCAATTAAAAAGTCACCGGCCTGACATATTGATGGCGCTACTAGAATTAAATCCATACATTTTTTAATTAGCCGTAGCCCTTAAAAGATGCCTGTATAAATTTGACAGCTGTCAGATCATTTGTTTGTGAATTTTGAGTTTTTTGAGCATTTTGAGTGAAGCAACTTTTGTTATTATGAAATAAATGAATAAAAAGGAATTTCGCGTGTTGATAAAATATTGCTTTTTGAAAGGAAAAAATACAGTTGGAGCAAAAATTTGGCTTGATGCCAAGTTTCCGGACACTGCCCCAGTAAGATCAATCATCAAGGATTAGTATGCTAATTTTACACATGGTGAAATGAGCACCGAAGACGGTGAACGCAGTGGACCCTCTAAAGAGGTTGTTACCGACAAAAACATTAAAAAATCTACAAAATCATTTTGAATGACCGTAAATTGAAACTGAATGAAATAGCAAACACTCTAAAGATATCAACTGAACGTGTGCATCATATCATTTACGAATATTTGGGTATGAGAAAGCTCTGTGCAAAGTGGGTACCGCGCGAGCTCACTTTTGACCAAAAACAACGACGAGTTGATGATTCGGAGCAGTGTTTGAAGATGATCAATCTTAATAAACCCGAGTTTTTGTGTCGATATGTGACAATGGATCAAACATGGGTCCATCATTTCAGTCCGAAGTCCAATCGACAGTCGTCCGGGTGAACTGCACACGATGAACCCGCTCCAAAGCGTGGGAAAACGTAACAGTCGGCTGGCAAGGTTATGGCGTATGTATTTTGGGATGCGCATGGTATAATTTTCATTGGCTACCTTGAAAAAGGAAGGACTCTCAACACCCACTATTACATAGCATTATTGGACTGTTTGAAGAACAAAATCGCCGAAAAACGGCCGCATTTGAAAAAAAAGAAAGTGCTGTTTCACCAAGAGAATGCACCGTGTCACAAGTCAGTGAGAACGATGGTAACTCCTCATCCACCCTATTCTCCAGATCTAGCCTCCAGCAACTATTTCCTTTTCTTAAATCTCAAAAGAATGCTCGCTGGGAAGAAATTTTCGTCAAATGAAGAGGTGCTTGAGGAAACTGGGGCCTATTTTGAAGCAAAGGACAAATCGTACTACAAAAATGGTATCGAAAAGTTGGACGGTCGCTTGTATTAGTGTATCAGCCTTAAAGATAATTATGTTGAATAAAAAAAACTATGTTAAATAAAAATAATGTGTTTTACTTCGGTAGGCCGGGGACGGGATATGAAACTAATATTGAACATAATTTGCCGGACATAGAAGCTGAAAATTCGATGATTGTATTAGTCACGCCGAAAGAGTTAACCAAAGTTACTAAAACTGACATTAACCCCAGGAAATCCCCAGGCTACCATTTAATAAGAGGAGAATTACTGCAAAAACTACCAGGAAAGGGAATTATAAAACTCACCAACTTGATCAATACAGCATTTAGATTAAAACATGTCCCAGACATTTGAAAGATGGCGGAAATTATAATGATCCCAAAACCTGGGAAGTCAGCAAACGAAATAAAAGCCTATAGACCTATATCACTGCTACCAGTAATATCTAAGGTTTTTGAAAAATCGCTGTTGAAAATAATAAAACTGATCATAGAGAGAAAAAACCTAATACCAACACACCAGTTTGTGTTTACTAACAAGAACTCAACAATTGACCGGGTCCACAGAATAACAGATGTTATTGAAAAAGCCTACGAAAGTAAAATGTATGCTCAGCTATATTTTTAGATGTAGCACAAGCTTTCAATAAGGTTTGGCATGAAGGCCTTATTCATAAACTACATAAAATGCTACCAAAACAACATACCGAACTATTAAAATCATACAATACAACCAGAATGTTTAGTGTCAAACAAGAAGAAGCTTACTCTACAATAAATACTGGGACCAATGCTTTATCTACTCTACACTTGTGATATACTTGCTGATGATAGTGCGATTATAATTGTCGGTGACAATTGTGAAGAAACCTCACGAAAATTGCAACAGGCAAGTGACAATATAAATAATTGGATACAAGCTTGGAAAATAAGAATTAATGAAAGTAAATCTGTACATGTGCAGTTCACCTATAGACAGACCCTACAAGGATCCATAACATTAAATAATACTATCATTCCATTAGCAACAACGCTAAATATCTCGGAATGAATAATGATGCAAAACTTCGCTGGAAGGAACATATAAAGAGGAAATGAAAAGAAATGTAATTGAAATATAGTAAAATGTACTGGCTAATTATATAGACAAATATTAATATATAGACATACGGAGTTGGGGACAATTATGGGGATGCTCTGCAAAGAGTAACATAAATAAAATACAAATTTTTCAGAACAAAGTCCTGAGAGGTATTGTGGGTGCACCCAAATACTATAGGACTGATTATCAACATCGAGACCTTCAGATACCCGCAGTCAGTCATGAAATCAAGAGAATTGCAAGGGGGCATAAGGAAAGATTCCATTCTCACACGAATATTTCAAATATTACAACTATTGGATACCTAAAGAACAGGACACAGACTCAAAAGTATTAAACCATCTGATCTTGTGTAGTTTTGTGTAGTGAGGTGCACATATTAAAAAATTCAGCAGTGGCATGTATAAACATAATTTCACCAGAGACTGAGATAGTGCCAATGGGTCCTCCTAATTATATACTTAGATTTAAGTTATCATAAAGACAAATTGTAGGTTACACGGAAACGACTAGTAACAATATATTAATTAAATAATAATAAAAATACATCTTTGTGCATATGTTTCTGATAAGCAGGTGCTCGTGAAAGTTTAACATTTAGTTGGTATTTATGCCTTAAAATCAAACTTATAACCTGTTTGCAATATCTAACTGCAAAAAAGGGTAGATAATCAAACAATGCTCTTTAGAAGACCAGGGCATACTTTTTTCAGTCATATATTTGATAATTTTTCAGCAAGTTTTCCATGACTTTGTATAAAATATTTTTTCAATTGAAACTAATTTTAATTTACGTTTGAACCAATAATAAATATTATTAAGAGAAAAGAGTCTGTATCGTATCCAATTGCTTTCTATTTTCAACTTTACATTTTAATATTTATACCAACAACATAAATTATGTGGTAGTTATATTCTTGTAATTAGTAAGGAGGTGTTAAATAATCCCTATTGGTGTGATTGATCATAATCAGCACTCAATCACTACTGTCTTTTCTTTTTCCTATTATTTTTCCTTTCATCGTTCTCTTGCATTACTCTGGCTTTTCATTGCGGAATGATATAGTGGTTTTCAAAAAGGACGAGTCGATATGTAGAATATGAAATCTCTCAAATGTCTTCTGGGGCTTTACGGTGGTATTAGGTGGTCCAAGATTAAATGCTTCTGCAAGCGATGGCTTAGATTATGTTGACGTCATCTCAGTAAAAGATAAGCAATATGATATTAGGAGCCTATGTAGGATATCTATTGTGATGTCCGATGTGTGTCACGTAGTGTCAACCTGATGGAACTACATGTTGTCATTGTGCATATCGCTTAGTTCGATTGACAAATTGGGTCAATAATCGGTTGATATTGTACTGTACTTCTTGATGTTGATGGGATGGAAATGTAAAAATGAAGCCACTAGTTCAAAAGCACACCAAATAGTAACCTTGGTGGATTCATTGTCGCTTATTAACATAGCTATTCATTAAAACATTTGTCTCGTGGCTAAAAATTAATGGCTTTTGTGTTAAATAAATGATTTGACATCAGCCACCTCTACTACCTCTACTAAGAATATCATTGTTAACACACTCAAAATCAGCTTCAATATCGTTTTTATTTCAATGTTTGAAAGAGCCTTATATACTATAGTAGTTAAATTCATCTATAACTATTTATATTTTGTATTTTTTATTATGACTAGTTAAGGATTAAATATTTCTTATGCTTTATATAATTTTTATTATCTGATATATTTAATAGTGTATGTCAGTACTGTATGATGCAGGAACCACAATCTTCTGTTCTACTACCGGAACAGGAGAGGCACCTCCGGTAGCGACGGTGCCAGCAGCAGACAGATGATTTCTATCCACTGGAATATTGCTGCCAGCTACTCGAAATCCGGATTTGTCAGCAATGTAGTTCACAGTTTGTACAATGCCGAAAGCGTCGATATATGAGTAACCTCCCTGAACTACGCCATCAGCTGATCGGGTTTCAGACTTTTTGGCAAAAGGTTCTACGTATCTGGAAACATATTTAGGTAAGTATCTTTATGAAAATAACGAGAGGTGTTTCTTACCCGTAAGAATATGGACCAAACGTGTATTGTTCAGGTGCATAAGCAAGTTGGGCTGCAGGTGCTACGGGAAGTGGTTGGGTACCATCTACATGAGTTTGAACAGGCACAACATATCCGTTCAACTTTTCTGGAATCGGACTTAGGGGCACTTCAGCGCGCAATTCTAACTGTCTGGCTTTTTCCTTTTCCACAGCGGCGAGATGTTCAGCACGAGCTTTCACTACCTCCGGAAGATCCTGCACAGGTTGGGGCACTCCGTAACCTAACTGTGCGGCTTGAGCACTTCTGTATGCCGCCTGTAATGCTGCTAAATGCTCAGCACGAGCTTTGACCACCTCGGGTAAGTCAGTTACTGGTTCCGGTCCTTGTTCACTTAGAGCTTGAGGAACTTGCGAGTAAGGCACGGCAACGGGGTTGAAATAGGGCACAGTTGTTGCAGCTGCTGCGGCTTTCGCTATTTGTTCCCTTTCTGATTTGATGGCTTCGAATTCTGCTAAATGACTAGCTCGGGCGTGAGCTACATCAGCGTTATCCGTCGGCAAATTAGAGGCAGCCACTCTAAATCCATGTACAGCATCGGCTGTATACTGAACGGTTTGCAAATGACCGCTTCCATCTAAAATATTTCAATTTTAATCAAAATATTTAGTAACCATTAGTATGTTTACCAATGTATGAGTATCCACCGTGAGTAACACCATCCGAAGTCTTTGTTTCAGCTTGGCTTATAGCAGGTGTAGCATAGCCATAGACATACTGACCACCGTTATTTTGAGTGTGGTAAAGCGAATAAATTGGATGGAAAAATTCCGGAGAGAGTTTAACTGGAATGACAGCTGGGGCACAGTTAACGCCATATAACACCGCCAACAATATTATCTAAAAATATAAATATTATTAAAATCAACTTCCTGTATATCTATAGATCAATGTTACAGATAGTATTTGTTATATAGATCGTGATATAATAAAAGAAACAAGGTTTTTTAGAGTGTGTGTTAATATTTATAGGTGCGGCAGAAGAAAAATATTTCTCCTGGTAATAAAAATATAAGATTTACAGTTTTATTGATTATAAAAAACAAATAATTAATCAGTACATTGCGTTATAGATATATGCCTCAAATCTGAATTAGTTTTTATCTTTAAAAACTATGGAGAAATAGCAGTGATTAGTTAGAAATGTATTAATTACATATAATATATAATAATTTTATGTTTCTTTAAATGTATTTTCTCTATTGTTTCTAAGGAATGTTAAGGTAATTTATAATGTATTTGGTATCAGCCATGTTTTATAAATATAAAAGTAGTAGTAAGAATGACATAACAATATTTACGTAATAATAAACTCGATACAAAAGCTAGTTTTTATGCACATAACGAGAAACTATGCTTTAGTAAAAAATACATAATAACCTGAATGAATTTCGTTGAAAGAACAAACAATATTTATCAGAATCATGTCGTTATATTATAATAAAACTCACCAAAAATCTCATTATGTCTTTCGCGCTGCAACAATAAGTACTAACCACAAACTATTCAACAGATGTATGACCTTAGAGCCTTTTATAGTTAGCCCCGCCCATCGTCTTTCATTTTACCATAGACTTCCACTTGTACGTAATATTAAAATTTTGCAATTAAAAAAATATCGAAAAAATTAATTATATCGTCGTTAATGAGATTTAAATGCACGAAAACTGTTCAAGGCTGATTCCTGCGCGTGGGCATCCTGAAAAATTTCCGGTAAAGGGTGTGGTGTCTACTATTCGGGATGTGTCCAAGATGATTCAAGGTTAAGGTGCTTTTTTACACCGAGATGTTGTAAGGTGTTTCTATGGCTAGTATACTTGCTTTATAAGAAATTATAATCTTCGAGTAAGAGTGACTCAGTAATTTTATAAAATTGGTACCGACCTTTAAAAACAATCGGACGCGGATGTTTGGTAAACTAACTTGTAAATCGGTAGTTTTGACAGATACAACCTGCAGTATACTGTTATTAAAATTTAGTACCGTTTAGTGGTTTAGTCGACCGTTGCATTTCACAGTTTACAGAATTATACTTAACTTATTGACTATAATATATTAGAAATAATATTTTATCATTAATTTGAAACTCATTGGGGTAAAACGCTTTGGAGAAATTTGCGGTATTCTATAGGCAAATTATTTTTACTATTTATTATAGTAATATAGCAAATTAACATTAATAAGTTGTTTGTTTTCATCCAAATTTGCTACGGTTTAAAACTACAAAGTACTTAGTCTACGATAAGTACTTAGGGGTTAGCGTCTGTCACTGTCCTTAATGTGCACTGAGTTTTACTTATAATTTCATTGAATTAGATCAAATGGTTTTACTCTCTTTAATCTTCTGATTAAGTCATAATTTTATAGGAACTGGAGAACTTCAACATTAATATGCTGATGGAACCTCTGTTAACGTCTTTGGATCTAGTCCTTGATGACTTTAAACTCTTTTAAAGTTAATTTCTACCATCAGGTCCTTATGCAGATTATCGTTACAAATGTACCATAGAGCATCAATTATATCTTGCATTACCCTATTTTGGAGTCATTTTATGATATTTTTTTGACTGTCTGGTACAACCCCAGAGTTGAACGCTATAGGTCCACACTGGTTTCAAGACTTGATAAAATAAAAGCTTATTACATACTGACAGTGCTGAACATCTACCCAATAATCAATACATTTTATTGTACTTCAGCTTGAGTTTGATTCAGTCAGAGTTGGCTTGTCTTTTTTTACCTGTGGCTGCCACCTGACCTTATCATCAAGAACCATGTCAAGATATTTGGCTTTATTTGCATAAGGAGCTACTTGCTGATTTATTTATATTGACTTTTGCTTGACTATTTTGTTAATGAAATCAATATGCACTGATTTATTTTGATTCATTTTGATGCGTCATTTATCTGCCCAGTATAGTATTCGTATTGTTATCTCCATTGACTAGTATTGCAATGTTATCTACAAATGTAGCAACAACGTTTTCATTGAATGTAGGCAAGTCTCGAGTGTATAGCAGACAAATGACTGGTTCCAATACACACCTTATGACACACTTTGACTCTGAAGTATCAGTCGAATATTGTTGAATATAGGAGAAGCATTATAATATTTTTTTAAACTCTCATGCCAGACTTTACCGAAAGCTTGAGTAACATCTAAAAATATTGCAAAACCAAGTTTATTTTCTTCTAGTAATTTCTATGACACTGGTGGTTCTGTGAAACTGATCAATCATGGAATGTTGTTTCCTCTAACCAAATTGATGATCCGGAAGAAGATTTATTTCTTCATTTTTTAACTAAGGCGTTTGCATGAGAGGTCATTTTAAGTTTCTGGTAGTTCTCCATAGCGAATACTAACGCCAGCACTATTAGCAAGTCCACGCAGAAATTCACTCATGCTGTAATTTTTTTGTTGTTTAATTTCATGTCACATTTGGGACATAAAATTATTCAGCTTAGTTTTATCTTTCTGAGACCTGGAATAATACCATTTCTTCCTCGCTTTTCTTTTTTTATATTAATTTTATGGTTTCTTCAGAGTGGTTATTACCTTTTAATTTCTGTCTGATCTCTGATTGTATTTTGTATTTGTATTTTGTGACTGCTGAGTATCCTTGACCAACGTCTCAACTCTAGGCAAAAATATATAATACAACATGTAACAACCATCCCAATCATACCAATAACCTGGCTAAGTGCCACAGGATAAAGTATCAAAGCATCTTGATTTTCTACAACATTTCCTCATATTTATACTAACTTAGTGATACCGTGTCAAAAAGAAACGATGTTGGTCTGACATCAATTTATATTTTCATTATTAATTTTTTATTTTTATTATTTCATTCATTATTTATATTATTTATTTTTCAAATAAATGATGAGTTAATGAATGGTATTTCATTATTATTTATTTTTGTCCCCATTGTAATTATGTAATGGTTTCTCATTTTCTTTTATTTTGATTTCTTTGCGCAGTATTACTTTGTAGACATCTTTTGAGAGCTAACATAAGAAGTTTGTTATTCTCTTCGTTATTTATTTCTGTATATACAGGTGTGGTCACCATATTGTCATTAAACGATATGGACATTGTAATAAATATTTCGAATAATCATTTTATGAACAGTAAAAAATCTTTTTAAGAATATTTATAACAGTAATTAATGAAATTCTATAAATATACTTTAAATACATATAAATAGTTTGAACTTTAACGTTTTATTGGTAGAATAACTTTTATAGTGCATAAATTCAAATGAAAAGAACGAGAAATGAAATAATAAAAATATGTGTATTAATTGCGAGGATATCTTAATTACTCCTATATAACAGGTCAATAAAAAAGTCCCCGGCCTAACACATAGATGGCGCTACTAGAATTAAATCTATATGTTTTTTAGTTAGCCGTAACCCTCAAAAGATACGTGTATAAATTTGACAGCTGTCGGATTATTAGTTTGTGAATTATAGCATTTTGAGTGAAGCAACTTTTGTTGTGAAAAAATGGATAAAAAGGAATTTCGCGTGTTAATAAAATATTGCTTTTTGAAGAAAAAAAAATCAGTTGATACAAAACCTTGGCTTGATGCGGAGTTTTCGGACACTGCCCCTGGAAAATTAACCATCAAGGATTGGTATGCTAAGTTTAGACGTGGTGAAATGAGCACCGAAGACAGTGAACGCAGTGGACGCTGAAAACAGGTTGTTACCAATGAAAACATTTTAAAAATCTACAAAATTATTTTTAATGGCCGTAAATTGAAAATATTTGGGTATGAGAAAGCTCTGTGCAAAGTGGGTGCCGCGCGAGCTCACTGTTGACCAAGAACAACGACGAGTTTTTGCGTCGATATGTGGCAATGGATGAAATATGGCTCCATTATTTCGCTCCGAAGTCCAATCGACAGTCATCCCAGTAAACTGCATACGATGAACCCGCTCCAAAGAGTGGGAAAACGTAACAGTGTTACGGCGTCTGTATTTTGGGATGTGCATTGAATACATTTCATTGACTACCTTGGAAAAGGAAGCATCATCAACAGCGACTATTACATAGCGTTATTGCGCCATCGCTGAAAAACAGTCGCAATTGAAGAAAAAGAAATTGCTGCTTCACCAAAACAATGCACCGTGTCACAAGTCAGTGAAAACGATGGCAAAAATCCATAAATTGGCCTTCGAATTTCTTCCTCATCCACCGTATTCTCTAGATCTGGCCCCCCAGCAACTATTTTCTGTTCTCAGATCTCAAAAGAATGCTCACTGGGAAGAAATTTTCGTCGAATGAAGAGGTGATCGCCGAAACTCAGGCCTATTTTGAAACAATGGACAAGTCATACTACAAAAATCGTATCGAAAAGTTGGAGGGTCGCTGTAATCAGTGTATCACCCTTGAAGGGAATTATGTTGAATAAAATAACTAATTTTGCCAAAAAAATGTGTTTTACTATGATAGGCTGGGGACTTTAATATGTTTTTGTTGTATAATTTTGTTATTATAATGCCGATATTAGATTCCATACATCTCAATCTATTTAGACACAATATTTAAGGATAAAGTCTCAAGAGGTACATAGACCAGCTATTTTACACTGAGGCATTAAACGAATTGCAGAGCCATAAGAAGATACTCTATTACCATGTTAATAACTGAATTGAAATGTAAATAAACGTATTGGTTGTTTGGAAGAAAATATTAATTATTCGTAATATAATAATGTTGCCAATGTACAAACAAATATTAAAACCTATGTAGACAGTTAAGGCTATTTTTGGCAAATATTAGATATAAATGTACAATAAATTTGTAAGATGTATTGTAGATGCACTAATATATTATAGGAATTATTATTTACACCGATACTTTTAGGTACGGACTATTACTCACTAAATCAAGAAAATAGCAGAAGCAATTACTAATTATTAATTTAAGAAATATTGAAAACTAATGTAGATGTAGCCGACTTGGTAGCCGCACTGGTGAAGCCAATAGGGTATAATAATTCTACTGCTGTAAGTCGTCGATTCGAATCTTGCCTAAACATGCTTTATTTAATTAGTTGTTATAGCAATATAGCAAATCAACTTTTATAAGATCTTTGTTTTCATCCAAATTTGCTACAGTTTAAAATAACAAAGTCCTTATTCTACGATTCACTGTATTTATGTCACTATTTAATCTTCTAGCCCCATCCATCATTATCTATGAACCGTAGAACCTCAATATTGATGTGCTCATTATCGACAGTTTTTAGCTTCAGGTCTTTATGCAGATTGTCACTACTAAAATAACATGAAGCATTAACAATACCTCGCAGTACCTAGTTTTGAAATTTTTGCATAATATTTCTATTGCCTTAGCTGATACAACCCCAGAGTAGAACACTATAAGTTAACAATTGTCTCAAGAGTTAAAGCAAGAGCTTATTATATACTGACAGAGCTGAATATCTACCCAATAATCAGTACATTTTTTGCCTGCATTTCCATACTGGACTACTTGCTGATTTATTTATACTGATTTGCGCTTGATTTTATTGTTGGTGAAATTACTATGCACTGATTTATTTAAATTCATTTTGATGCGCCGTTTTTCTGTTCAGCTTTTGTATTTCGGCAATAACTCTTCGGTTGATTCAGTGTTTTTTTCTCCATTAGCTAGGACGGCAATGCCATCTGCAAATGTAGCAACAACTTTTTCATTGGATGTAGGCAAGTCCCGAGTATACAGCAGACAAAGGACTGGTCCCAATACACTTCCCTGCGGCACACTTGCTTGTATTTTCCTCAAGGCAGAATAGGCATCTGCTCGTTTGATTCTGAAGTATCGGTAAGTTATATATTATTACAAAATATCAGAATATTGCGCCATTATTCTGTGCAGCATTGTATTTCGGCAATAGCTGTTTGTAACTTTTCGACTTTTGTGTAACTTTTCAGATCTCAGTCCTAAATATAGTGTCCGGTAAAAAACAATCACCCCAATCACAGCAGTAATAAGGCGCGGTAAGACCTGATGCCTGCTAGGATTATCCCTTCTTATGATAGTGATTAGGCAAAAATGGTATTCTAAAACATAATTAATTAAACTAATTGGGTCTTAAATAAAATAAATATTTCAAGCTAAGGTATATTATATTGCACATTTCATTGTTACAAAATATATATATTTACATAAAAGATACAAATTAGAAGGTAACGCAGATTCACAATACCAGTGAGATGAATGATTTTTATGGCTATATACCCTCTAATAAGCCGAGGAAATAGTTAAAACCCATCTCCCGCCGACCTAAAACTAAGGTAATATTCCGATAAGTCATCATGAATCCGTTCAGGCAGAGTATCGTCAACCATGAATACACCGAGCCGTAAAACTAAACAGAACACTGATTTTGAACATGTTCTTCGATTTAAATTAGCGACAATGGGAGGTAATATGTTCAAAACCGGTTTATTTTCCTGTCTTGAATTTAGTAATAATGGCCGGGGGTGGCTAGATGAGCTCCAGATCTAGCTGCGGCATGTGCGGCTAAATGGTAGGATTTGGCAGCTTGTACTTCCGGAGTTTCGACAGGTTGTCCGTTAGGTCCGATGGTAGCCTGTGGTCCATAATATCTTCGGTAAGGTTCGACGTAAGCACCCGAAGCAGCATGAGCTACAGCTAAAAATTATTCTGGAATATAAAGTGTTTTTTAAAAGATCAAATAAGTTACCTCCAGCATATGGATAGAAGGAAGCTCCGGATCTGGCTGTTGCTTTAGCGACTTCAGCAAAGTGATTGGCCTTGGCGGCTTGTACTTCGGGGGTTTCTATTGGGACGCCATTAGCTCCAATTACTGGTACGTGGTAACCACCATATACATCACGACGTCTACGGTAGTGTCCAGCACGAGCTGCAGCTTCGGCATGAGCTTGGAAGTGAGCAGCTTTAGCGAGTTGGACTTCGGGAGTGTCAATAGGATAAGGGCCAGCCAACGGGACGGCAGGAACTGGAGCATAGACGCCATTTTTTTGAGCGGCTACAGCATAGTCTCTAAAGTGTTGAAGCTTAGCGGCTGCTACTTCGGGGGTGTCAAGGGGGAGGGCGTTGTGGCCAACAACCGGTACAGAAGCAGCATATGGAGCATAGTAAGGGACAGCAGATACCCCACCGTAAGCTGAAGCTACTGCAGATAAATGGTTGGCTCGCGCAGCTTGAACCTCATGAGGTTCAACTGGTACTCCATTAGGACCGATAACGGGAATGTGCTGCGGACCCAAATACGTTGCAGAACATGCTGCCAATGCACAGGAAACGATGATCTAAGCATAATTAAGAAATCATGTTATTTAATATAGAAATTATTATCACTCATATTCATTCTTAATCAGTGATAATTAGAGTTAATGTTAGCACTTACACTATGAACTATTAATATCTATTTAACACAAGTATTATTGGGTTTTTAACGATAATTTCAAATGACAATCAATCAAAAATCTGATACAAAACGGACATGAGAAATTTCCACCTTTTTAAAAAAAGTAAAGCAATTATTTATTGTTATTAATTTTTTCGTTAGAGCTATAAAATATATTTAAAATAAAAACATTTTGGTGTTTTTGGAAGCACTAGATGCAAGAATTATTATATCTTAGAGTAACAGAATTCGCGATAAAACCATTACGTTATATTGCGATTAAATAAAGAGGCAAATAAAAAAAAAGACAATGTCTTTTTGCCTACAGTTTAATAAAAGTTTTTGATTTCAAACTTTACACGTTTTATAACCGCCGCAGTTGGCAGAATTCCGGAAAGGTTATAATGCAGTTTTCTTTTCCTTTGTATTCATTCAATTAACCAAAGTTAAAACAGTTTAACATGAAAATGTAGTAAAAACTGTGGTATTTCGAAGACCATTTTGTTTTGTTTTATAAAACGTCTACATTTTGCTAGAAAGCCGAATAATGTAGTATCGGTCATTCTGGACCACCAACGTCTTCAAGAGCCTTCAAAGTTTTGAGATTATGACACTTGTTGGCTGCAGACCTAACGCAGATAGATGTCTTAGATTTTTTAAATTTGTAAATATGTAAAGACTGAACACAACCTAGATATATCGGCGCCAAACATACACATAAATAATGGTATTCCGTATATCAGGTGGGACACATAGGGTTTGTTTTGTTTGAAACTAATGAAGACTGATTAGAACGATATGACCAACAACTGGATATATAGATACACTCAAACTATGTTATTGGAAGACAACACACGAACTCTTGTTCATACCTCGTACTCGTCAGACTTGGTTCCGTTCGACTATTATTTGCTATTGTAATTGTAACATGACATTGCAGCATGTCATATAAAAGAATGGACAAAATTCCCAAGATAAACTTCGTTCATGTTTATCTTCATATGTATTAGTCATACACCTAATTTATATATACATAAAAATAATATTGTAGCATATGATCAACTGTAAATAAACAAAATAGATAAAATACCTTCATAAATGATTTTTACTTAAAAAACTAATTGATATAAATAGCAGGCAAGGTCGGAAAATATTAGATAATAATCTCATTTAAAAACATTGTTTATTGCACATTGTTGCTGTCGACTCAATTAGAATGTGTTAATTTAAAAATGAAGTAGTGGGCGTTCACATGAATCGAAAACAATTACGATCGGTTTATGGTGCTGATGTGACAGGCACGTTGTATCTTTTGGGAAGCCACCCACTAAAATGTCTCGGACAACTACTGAAGAATTCGAGATCGATATCTGGACCAGGTGTATAGCTTGTTTTTTATTGTTAATTAGGTGGTGTATTTCGTTTGAATTAATGGATAACAAGAAGCTATATGCATTATATCTGGTCGATGTATTGGTATGAATAAAAATTACCTCAATAGGTGAAAACAGGTGACTTGTAAAAATATTTATTTTTGTTTAGGATGATTTTTTATTGTATATATGTTGTTTAAAATGAATAAAATAGCAAATTCAATAAAAAACATATCCTATATCAATAATTAACTTTTGTTTTCTAGTCTTTTATTTATTGTAAATATAGTTAATTAAAGAAATTAACTTTTGATCAAGTTCATAAAATAATGGGCAACATTATTTAAGTACAATATTCGATAACGTTCCTGTTTAGAGCTAATAAGTTTCATTTAAAAAATTAAATACTTCATATAAAATTTAACACTTAAATTATTTGAAAATGATATTTACGTTCTTAAAATATAATAACTATCTTAATTTTGAATGCAGAATATAAATAAGACTTAATTAAAAAATTATTAAGAAGGTATTATTTATCAATAATTTATATTTATTGTAATTTTTCTATAATAAATATAGTTCGTTAAATACACATATATTGATGCTTTGAATAAAAATAGTAAAATAACTGGTATCTGAATTAATTCATTGTAATTGAAATTTAACATTTATACGAACAAAAGAAAAAATAATCTCATTATATTTATGTTCTTATAGTGCTTTATGTTTAGAATTAATATAAAAGTTTTTTTAAACTTAAACCAAAACACAAAAGCAAAATAAAATTTAGTTATTCAATAATTTGATCAAGATATTTATGTTAATATAGAGCAATTATCTTAATTCGAATAAAAATCGATAATAAATCTCATCTAAATTAAAAATGTTAAAATTAAATAGGTTTTGCAAGTTCACTATATTTATGCTATTATACTATATACTATATATATTATAGAGTTTTCTGTTTAGATCTAATATAAGTATTGTAGAATATATTACACGAAATGCAAAAGTACTTCATATAAAGTTTAATAATTAATTTATTGGAAGTAGTTTAATAAAAATATGAAAATATTAAATTGATATGTGACTTATTAGTAATGTACATTTATTGTATAATAAATGCTCTGAAAACATTCCTTGTGCCTGAAAATATAATTTAATTTAATCATTAACTAACATTGGTATTGAAAATGGGTAATAAAATATACTAAATGATTTTTTAACGTCATATTGTCTTTAAACCTGATGCTAAAATATGTTATAATAATTTAAAATAATTCTATATCTAACACTACATAATGAGTAGCTAAACTGGTGATAATCCGAAATGATTAAAACGCCTCACCAACTACACCACAACACAAAGCATCACGTGACTTACCAAAAGTTTCATGATTGATAACACTCGTTTCTACTCTACCTCCTAGCTGTTAGGACTGTTGAGCTGGTACTGTGCCGATAGACTAGACACCGCCCGGTATATATAAAGCCCCCCAATGTTCAGCAACATCTGAAGAGCAAGGTTCCTTTCACTTATGGATCCTGACAATAGTGAAAAATGAAAATTCGAGAAAAATTGTCCTTTGGTTGTGGTTACTCGTGGTCATCCGCTAAGATTTATTTCGTATTAAATATAGTCCAAATAAGTTTAACAAAAGTTATTTAATGTTTAATAAACAACTTTTTATACTACAAATCAGGTAAGTAATACGTTGATATTAAATATTGAGAAAACAATCGTTTCAAAAACATTCCTTTTATAAACGTATTTTATTATTTTCCTATTCCTACATTTAGAACTAATTTTAACCTTATGTATAGCTACAACTTATAGGGTTGTCTACGATTTCATTTCACAAATATTATTAGTTTAATAAGTGATGTTATGAGTGAGTCACAAATATATGAACATAGAAATTATAAAGTTATTTAATTTTGTGAGATTTAGCTGGTACCATATTCTATATATTTTATTTCCTTGGTGTTTATAAACTATATATATTCGATATTAACTAACATAAAAATCATACACTATAATATTGAAATTTCAATATTAAAATAACTCTATATATTGTCTAAAAATATTTATTAATTTCTAATTGAGAATTTATGAATAAAATCAGCTTTAAATATTAACTAGTTCAGTAGTAGTTCGCGAAAATTAAACTTTATTATTATTTCCATTATAATATTTGTCAATAAACTTATTTCAGTGTTACTCTACTTTATGAAGATCATCGATGTGATTTTCAACATTTACACGAGGGTTGTAAAGTACCATGGTAGTTTTTCGACTTTACTGCAGAAAATATTTTGCGGTTTGAAAATAGCCAAAAAGTAGAAGGAAATTAATTTGACCATTAAGTTGGATGTTAAAACAATTCTTTCTTTAATTCGCCGATTTTAGTGATCTGTTTAAACTCTTGTTTATATTCTGTGTAATGCTAAAGGAACCAAATCTAATATAGTTCCATTATTAGCAATATCTATCATTTAATCATTTTCAGATGAATTTAATCTAAGTTTGTCACTTCATATAGGTACTAAAATACAGCTTCGATAGCATGTGCTAGATAGTTTTGAGGGATAGTGAATTACTCAATTTGTATATTCAATTCAGATGAATGATCTGGAAGCGATTCAAGTGCAGTGTTTATTATCACGTCCATCATATATTCATAAATGTGAGGAATTTTGTACCATTTTTAGGTGATATTCCTCAAATTGTTTACTGAAATTGTAAATTTCGATTGTTATTTACATTGCTTATAGCCTTCAATATATTAAATATGTTATACAAATGTTATTTTACAATGGGTAAAAACGTTGGAGCAAAAATTGTAAATTCTTCATTGAATACAGTTATTCAAAGTCTTGTGGTGAATTGAATGTATCATAAACATATTCACATATTTAGTACAGTGCATTCAAAAGTTGCTGAGATATGGTGGAAAACCTGCCTACCGTTGGTCGGTCATCAAAATATTCGCTCATCAAAGGCTTAAGTGAAGGTTTAACGAAATGGTGGCAGAAAATCATCATTTAAACTCGTCGAAATATGCCTCATTTGTTGAAAGAAAACTTTGGATTATGCATACGATAAATTACCATCAAGGCTATCTATCATCATGAACGAACTTCTAGCAAAGAACCTGATATGTGTTTACAAATCTTTGGATAATTTGGACCATTTTATAACTTTAGACTAATGCTCATAAACATTATAAATTATTAGTACAGTGCATTCAAAATTTGCTGAGATATAGTGGAAAACCTGTCTACCTTTGGTCGGCCCTCAAAATATTCGCTCATCAAAGGCTTAAGTGAAGGTTTAAGGAAATGCTGGCAGAAAATCATCATTTAAACTCCTCGAAAAATGCCTGATTTGTTGAAAGAAAACTTTGTATTATGCATACGATAAATTACCATCTGACAAGGCTATTTATCATCGCGAACGATCTTCTAGCAAAGAACCTGATATGAGTTTACAAATCTCTGGATAATTTGAACCACTTTATAACTTTAGACTAATGTCCATAAAATTTATAAATTATTAGTACAGTGTATTCAAAAGTTGCTAGGATATAGTGGAAAACCTGCCTACCTTTGCTCGGCCATCAAAATATTCGCTCATCAAAGGCTTAAGTGAAGGCTTAAGGAAATGGTGGCAGAAAACATCATCATTTAAACTCCTCGAAAAATGCCTGATTTGTTGAAAGAAAACTTTGTATTATGCATACGATAAATTACCATCTGACAAGGCTATTTATCATCGTGAACGAACTTCTAGCAAAGAACCTGATCTTTGGATAATTTGGACCATTTTGTGTTATATTTCGGTGTGATTAATGTCCATAAACTTTATAAATTATTTAATTGGAGCGATCAATCTGCAATTAAAAACAGCGTGGAATAGCAAATAATAATTTGCATAGTGGTACTGAACCACACCCAGTACCAATATGTTCCATCTTGATGTTAATATTTAGAGTCACTTTTCTGCATAAATTCATTATTGTGCACGTGTCCGCCGATTTGGTTACCGAAATTTTTTCTTTCAATATAATAAGCGATTTTATTGTCCAATTAGTCGGTTTTTTAAAACAGTTTCGGGCAATTAAATGAGCATTTCAACGCCTAAAATTGATTGTTGAAATTTTATTAGAGTGGTTTCAAATTTCCTTATATTTATTACAACAATTGGGTCACATACTTATGCTATTATTATAGATTAAAATATTCGTACTGTATACACATTTTTTTCGCAATTTATAATGAGTGTCCTAACGCAAGATATGAATTTACCACTATTTCTACAGTATAGTTAGCAACCAAACAAAAACAGTTTCACAGTTTAGAGTTTGTGAAAATACAGCATCAAAGGAAAGATAGTACGCAGGACGAATTAATGGATTAAATTTATTTGTAGTGAATTAATAAATGGAATATGGTTTCGAAACTATGGAGCTTATTTTTACCTTGATAGTTCTTTTTGATAATAGAGAAATAAATATAATCAAAACATGTCTCTATTTGGTACGAATTTTGGTCCGAAGTCATCATTTTACCTTTTTTCTTCTAAAATCAGTCTGAGGCTTAAAAACCGAGTTCTATTTACTTGAATTATTCTTGCTGGTACTACAATGACTGATATTGATTTAGATGATAATTGGCTTCAACAAGATGGTGTAACAAAGTTTGTAAAACAATTTAACAAATAAATGAGATATGTTTTGGACATATACTCTGTCGTTTCAGTGGTATGAAATATATTTAGAAAGCGATCATCGGTTTTAACAACATATGATTCCTTTTTGTGGTATTATTTTTAATTTATTTGTACCTCGATACGAATTTTTGGTATTTAATTTGTTGTTTAATTCAAAGCTTATGTACATTTTGTTGTTGACGCCGTATATAATTTTAATTGTTAATATTTTAAAAATATTTATATATTTTATTGTTTTCAGAACTATAATATTTATTCCTGTTGCAAGCCACGGCTCTGTTTTTATTCAGAAGTATTATAATTCAAAGCCTATTTACATTTTGTTTATTATTTTAAAAATATTTATATGTTTTATTCCTTTAAAAACTATAATATTTTTTCCTGTTGCAAGCCGCGACTCTGCTTTTATTCAGAAAAAATATTTCTGTGGAGATGCTGCAGATACTTGAACTGCAACGTCATTCGGTGACAATCTCAGTAGTATAGAAATCTCCAGTACCTATACAAATATGATACATTTGTATTTCTATGCTGAGTAGTTTAAGAATATGTTTTATTATTATTCTACATTAGCTCTTCAAGCAAACATCAGCTTTATATTATCCGTACAACTTAGTTTTTTTATATATTTGTCCACAAAACACGGAAAGCAACTAACCAGAGCGACTTAAAAATTTGTTCCAGCGAAAACAGAAAATTTTAAGCGTGTTAAAAAGATATATAATTTGTCTGTTATATCCTCCATAATTGTGACACAATAGATTTCCAGTTTCATATTGATAAAATATTCTAATATTTTAAAATATGAATTACGCTTGTGCTATCTCGAGTCTTCAAAACTTCAAAAGCGGCCGACTCCTTGACATATTCTACGCATTTTGCGAAGTTTAGATAAAAATTCTTTGGAAAAACAAAGGGATTATCAAAGAGATTACTTAAGCTCAATACAAACGTAAGGTAATATTTAAGAGGATTTGAAGGATTACAAGGGATTAATAGAATACTTTTATTTATTTTCATAATAAATAATAACAGATTGCGAAACAAATTAGTGTGGTTAGGTTTAGCTAGTTATAGCAGTTGGTTTTTGTCCTGTAAACGTCATATGCGTCAGATCGTCTAAGAACCAGCAGTACCGACTCGTATATACTGTATGTAAGTTTTGGGATTCATATTCATTTGTTAATACAGGTATTAACGGTATATATATATATATATATATATATATATATATATATATATACATAATTATATAGCCATTAATGTTTATTCCACGTACTACTATATAATGCAATACTTTTATAGCTGCTATTACAGTAGAAGTACAACGCATTCATGCTCTGTTTCTTTTCTGTATTACAAGAAATATGTTCAAGCAGGTAGTTTTCAACGACATGATCAAATACGCACGATATAGTAAATTGTAATATCAGAGCATACATCGATCAAAAAAGGCAACATTTTGAATGATGAAAGCAACTGGAAGATATGAACTGATTATCTGATAACAATGAATATATGGTCGAATGTACAAACAAGAAATTTAATCTAATTTTCTTTTATGTGCGTATTGATAATATCGTTTTGTAAAAAATATCTGTCTGAGAAAAAGTTCGTGGCGCTTTTTTTGACAGATAACTTTATTTCTTACAAAACACAGGCTATACTGACAGAAATAGAAACTCCTTTAGAAGTTGAAAGAAGTTTCGAAGCATTAATTTTGGAGTGTACATATCTGACTTATTTCAATCACTGTCGAGCGCTCTGTAAAAACCATTTGATTCAGTTTCTGGGTCTTCACGAATGGCATCTCGATTTTATATAAAAAATAGCATGAAATTGCGTTGATAAATGGAGTATATTTGTTTTAAATAACTTCATTTTCAATAATAATATTGCCATGAAGAGATCCAAATCAAATTTCCCAGGATTTGAAACAGATCCCAAATAAAAAATAATGCCAGAATAAATGGAACTCAGTATTTTTTATCAAAATTTTGGAGATTTTAGTGGACCAGTTTCCCTGTGGATATTATTTTAATGTTGACGCACTCTTCCCTCTTTGCGTTGACCCTTTCATTCTCTCTTCAGGAAAGTCATATGTTGCTTCATCCAACCATCTCAATCTTCGCTTTTTCTTTTTTACTATTGGATTCCAATCTGGTGTTATATGTCCCACCACATGTCCTAACCCTTCTCTTCCTTGTCTATTTTTCTTCTTATATCTATTTCTATATTTACCTCTTCTGATTCATTGTTTTTGGTGTTAGAATTTATTTTCTATATGATATATGATAACAAAACACATACAAATGAAATTACGAAAAATTATGAATAATTAATATGATAATCACACATTTTATGAAGCATTAACTTAATATGCATACAAACATGCGTTTCTCAATTGTGAAAATAAAATATTATAATATAATGAAATGTAAAAATATAATACAATATGGATTTATTAACTATAATATACTAAAAACAACTGTACTTCAGTGTAATTGTTAATGTAAATGAATCCAATTAAAAATAATATTGCGAAATATTATTTGTCAGTGTGCGAACGGTTTTTTTCTTTTCTTACTCATAATCCCAGTATAAGGGTGTGGTTGACGGGAATTTAATGGTATTCTCTAATATTATAGTTGATGGTCAAAGTTGAAGTTCTTAAACAACTTTATCAATGAATGTAGAGTAGATGTAGATTTCAATAATAATTAATTTATAGGGTGTAAAAATATATTTTAACGTTATTTTGTATATTTTTTGTTCAGAACAATTGATTTTTATAGTATTTCAGTAGAACAATAGTATTTTACTGAAAATCTTATATCCCCATCCTTTAGGCGATCGGTGATAGATTTTAACAACTGCTCAATCAGGTCATAAGATATCGATAAGAACAGTGACAAATCAGTTCAAAATATGAAATGTCAATGTAATCAATGAAATATATACGAAAAGATAAAAATATAAGACGCTGACACCAAATCGATATCGATATATATATATGATTGATATATGTACAATTTCATGATATGAATAAAGTTAAATTATTAAGTTAAATAAATATATATTATTTATTTTATGCCATCTTGAATGAGTCATTTACAATATTATAAACTCGCTATACTAACTTTGCAATGTTACGTAAGGTAAAAATCAATTTGTATGTATATATATTTTCATTTACGGATGAAAAATATGTTAAATAGTGATATTTAGCAATTATTCTACTACTCCACAAATGTCAGTTATATTATATACGAATTTGTATGCCTCTTATGAATCTGTATGCGACTTGCTCATTAATGTCGGGAAAACTGTATGATTTATTTTGCGAACACAGAAGATCTAAATGCAATAAATAAGTAAATGAATTCTTAAGAATTTCAATAAACAGGTCGTAAAACCAAATACTTTACGAACCATTACAATTTCATGCCGGGTACAGCTATATTTAATTTAATTTTACTGGCGTTTCCTCATATATAATGAATACCAATTTTGAACATAAAGAATGGGCAGACAGACAAGACTGAATATTGCAGAAATCCAAAAGAAATAAAACAGAGTTTAAGCTGAAAACACTCTGAAGAAGGAACATACTATCTAAGTGCCAATAAGGAGCTGGAAAATTTTAACAATATATAAACGGATTTGAAGAAACGGAAGCTAAAGTTTTATGGAATTATTAAAAGAATGGAACCAAGCAGATTGACTAGATCGGTGGTAGAATTCTATGAAGCTAACAGTAAGGCCATGGTTGAAACAATAAAGAAGCCAAAATAACACAACAAGAAATAAGGAATATAAACGTTTTTAGATCGAAATTTGGGACTGGAAGGTGGACCAGACAGAGAAACTCAGGAAACCTGAAACCAAGTCATTAGATGAACGAGAAATAGCTTATTCTTCGAGAATGAAAGCAATATTGACCGAAAGGAGGGGAAACATACTGTCAGTGGTCCAGTAGGACCCGTACATGCATAATAAATAATAATAAATACCAAATAGTTTTAATTGTTTTATTTTCATAGTGCAAGATATATGTACACAACATCATTTATATAAGATTTATGGACCAGAAACTTTCGCAGTCATCACGTCACTACCTACTAACCAGCCAAAGTTTCATTATAAACGGATAAACAGTTTAAGAACGCACAGAAAAGAAAGAAACATTCATATTTATATACAACCATAGACTAAATTAGAGACATTATGATAGGCAAAGAGCTCATCACATCAAACTTAAAACTAAACAACCATAGTAGTTAGCTGCTATATATTTGACACAATTTGACAATTTTGAGAGCAATGAGATTGTTTATCAGTTTTATAATAAAGTTTATTTGAAATAGTCAATAGTCATCAAACTGACTAGTAAACTTCTTCAATTAATTCATTTAATTGTTAATGCTTAGTTATCACGGTATGCGTGTTAACACAAAGTTAATAATTCATACCGGCGTAAGTCCAGTAATATTTACTGAATAACGCGCAGAAAATCAGAAAACTGAATGAACCTTAAACCTTACAGAACAGTATCCTTCAAGAGGTTATAGAAATTGCTTATATATATATATATATATATATATATATATATATATATATATATATAAATAAGTATAGAATTGAACATCATGGGTGTCAGCTTGCACAATATTCCAGATTTTACGATAATTTCGCTCTTGTTGTGTATATTCCTAGAGGATGCGAAGGGTGCATAGATTCAGTTTGCTTCAATGAACTCACTGAATCCGTTGCGATGATAGAGGGTCCGTATATACTTATTGATATAAATTCGGTCTTTCCCAATCCAAAATTATTAGTGGAAGAAGACCGTCCATGAGGCTTAAAAGAAACATAATAAGTGCATTGAATATAGCATATTTCTCATAAAGCTTTTAAGCTAATATATTTTCTATGGAATGACCGTAAAATACCTTATCCCTTTGGAAGATTGCCCATTGATACGACTTAGCCTCAACCGTTGTTTTTAAGTTTCATTCAATTGAGACAGAGAAGAAACAAATTCATAGTACAAACAAACTTAATCTTAACTGAACGACCAGAAATAAAAATTTAATTTATTTTAACAAATATATTACTGAACGAGTTTTCTACATACCATCACTTTATAATGAATACTAACTCTAAACTAAAATTTTCTTTATAGGGAGTAATTACATCCACTGTGTATAGAATGTATTTTTTAATAATTCGAATATTTTTAATAACAGTCAGAAACGTGATACACCTGATCTGTTTTAAGTTGAATTTAGTCCGCCAGAAAAATACGTGACTATAATCTCGATGCCTCGCCTACTATAAAATATCAAAACAATTACTTATATTTTACAAAATTGCACAGTTTTAGATGAGATAACATTGATAAATAAATGAACAGGATCAGCGTACACAGAATTATGAGCAGGATCAATTAAATCAGCCTGTTTGTTTGTATCATGCCTTTAAAATTAATCATGTAATATTTGACATTGCACAAACAATGGCAAGAAACAAGTCACTGTTTCTAACACGCTATGAAAAGAATTTAGAATTATTTAGCATTTCAATATCAAATTCAATTGAAACCGTTTAGTGTTCTCGATTAAGTATTGATCAGATGAGATAAATCAAGCAGATAAAAATGTGTAAAACCCATTCATATTACAGGATTAAAATAGTGTTATGTGGGGATTATCTTAAACTACATGCATTAGATATATCGATCTCAACAAAAACATTAACATTATTATCTTCTTTTCATTTAGAAACTAAGATGGAATATATAATTTCGTATCTTTGATATTTAAATATTTCATTTCAACCAAAACGACCAAAAAAGGTTGTCCATGGTTAGTTTGGACTGTATGTAGCTCGTTTTGGATATGTTATACCAGTAAGAAAGTCTCTTTTGAGCCGATTGTATCACAGGTCAATTGAAAAGTCCCTGGCCTACCATGGTAAAACACTTTTTTTGGCAAAATTCGTTTTTTTTTAATTCAACATAGTTCCCTTCAAGGGTGATACACTGCTATTGTAGCTACCCTCCGACTTTTCGATACCATTTTTGTAATACGATTTGTTATTTGCTTCAAAATAGGCCTCAGTTTCGGCGATCTCCTCTTCATTCGACGAAAATTTCTTTCCAACGAGCATTGTTTTGAGATCTGAGAACAGAAAATAGTCGCTAGGGGCCAGATCTGGAGAATACGTTGGACGAGGAAGCAATTCGAAGCCCAATTCATGGATTTTTACCCTCGTTTTCACTGACTTGTGACACGGTGCATTGTCTTGGTGAAGCAGAACTTTCCCTTTCTTCAAATGCGGCAGTTTTTCGGCGATTTCGTCCTTCAGACGGTCCAATAACGCTATGTGATAGTCGATGTGGACGGTCCTTCCATTTTCATGGTAGTCAATGAAAATTATTCCATGCGCGTCCCAAAATACAGACGCCATAAATTTGCCAGACCGTTGCGATTTCCCACTCTTTGGAGTCGGTTCATTTTGTGCAGTTCACTCGGATGACTGTCGATTGAACTTCGGAGTGAAATGATGGGGCTATGTTTCATTCATTGTTACATATCGACGCAAAAACTCGGGTTTATTACGCTTGATTATCTTCAAACACTGCTCCGAATCATCAACTCGTCGTTGTTTTTGGTCAAAAGTGAGCTAACGCGGCACTTACTTTGCACATAGCTTTGCCACACCCAAATATTCGTTAATGATATTGAGAGTGTCTTATATTTCATTCAATTTCAATTTATGGTCATTCAAAATCATTTTGTGGATTTTTAAAATGTTTTCATCGGTAACAACCTCTTTGGGTCGTCCACTGCGTTCACCGCCTTCGGTGTTTATTTCACCACGTCTAAACTTAGCATACCAATCCTTTATGGTTGATTTTCTGGGGAAGTGTCCGGAAACTCGGCATCGAGCCAGGTTTTTGCTTTAACCGTATTTTTTCCCTTCAAAAAGCAAAATTTTATCTACACGCCAAATTCCTTTTTATTCATTTATTTCGCAATAACAAAAGTTCACTCAAAATGATATAATTCAAAAAATTATGATCCGACTGTCAAATTTATACGCTTATATTTTGAGGGTTAGGATTGACTAAGAGACATATGAATTTAAATCTAGTAGCGCCATCTATGTGTCAGGCCGGGACTTTTCAATTGACCTATTATAACTGCAATATTTCTACCTCAATTTTCATAGCATCATTTGTTTTTTAAGCGCCGTTTAATAGGGGTCAATTTAGAATTAGTAGTTAAAAGTTTTAGTAGTTGAATTGAGATTTTTTAGATGAAACTACCGTAAAATAAACGTTTCGTTCTAATATTAGAATCTCTATAATTATCAGTAACCGTTAATTAGTATACAGCACAAAAATTAGGTAAAAAAAAATAGGAAAAAACCAGAAGACATTAGCTTCTTTCTTATTATAAAAACTATTCCAAAAATTTAAGCAAGTTGGAACTAATATTAGATGCCTACATATATTCTGGTAATTTTTTAATTTAGAAATTCTTTAGCCGGCTTGGATGGCGCAGTGGTAAAGGCGACAGGAGGGTTCACCTACTGTTGTGACAGTGGCGGGTTCGAATCCTGCTGGGGCATGGTTGTAAATTTATGTATGTGATTGCTTAATGTTTGTGGTTATCCTAGACAAGAGTGTAAAATCCGACAAGAAAAATGACGCCAGTATCCAGGCAGGGTAAGACCAGATATCATCTGGGATGGCTTAATGCCGAGGACCGTAGTTCGGAGCCCACGTTAAACAGTAGGCCCAGTCCAGATAAACCCTGGATATATACATAAATAAATCATGTAGAAGAACGATATTGATTTGGCAGCTATCCTGTTGTTTGGTATCCATATTGATACTTTTTTCAGTATTTCGAAACTGTGGGCTGGCTATGTTTGTTTTTCAGTTTGTTTAATTAAGGTTGATAAATATCTGCAGTTAGAGTTTCATTGGGTTTTAGCTACTCGTAATACTACACCATACATTCAGTGTAAGACTTCAGAGCCGTGAATATTCTGCTTCAGTGTGAAAATGGATGGCTCTCCTGGACTAACTCATGATTTTTTGCAATTGAGATTACCGCATTGGATAAAGTTTTCATTGTTAATCAAAATACACCAGAGAAATTTTTTTACTTAGCAAACAATAAACCTCGATGTTGACACGCTTCGAAATGCCATTTTCAGTCAGTTCGTGTTGTAGCCATTTTCTATATTTTTTGAATATATTCCATCGCATCTAAACAGCTGTATAAAGGAAAAAAGAAGTTTGAGCTGCGTTTTCGTCTGCTAAGTGTTTCAATTCATTGCTTTAGAAATATTTGGTCTCCATATCATGCTTTTGTCTCTGTCTTTACCATCAAAATAATTACTCCAAATTATCGAAATCAAAACCGACAATTTACATATGATGAAGCAGCATCACCATAAGTTTCTAAAATTTTTTGGTGGGCTTTTTCGATAGCTTTGTTTAAATCAACCAACAAAATAATGTATCTGTATATACTGAATAACTCAAATATACTTCTAATTCCAACCAATTTAAATATTTGAATGAAATATTGTAACATCTTTATATGATGATCCCGGTGTAACCCTAACATTTTACTGTACTAATTAATATCTTGTTAAATCTGGGGGATTTTTTAACATTTTCGTTGTTAAAGTTTTGATTGATTTGAGTTCATTTAGTTTTAGTGGTTATTGGTTATTACAAACTACTAACTCACACTGCAATCGTAATTTCCTTCAATGTAGGTATATCTTCAATATAGAGCAGATAGATAATAGATCTAGGATGCTGCCTTTAGGCATTTGTGAATATGGTATCAAGGAATGCTAAGTCTGGTAATATTTGTTTTTCTACGCAGACATGGCCTTTGGAGTGATTTATCTGAATCCAAACTGAGTTTTGATGGCATTAGTATCTTGAGTTTCTCAAAAATAAAATGTTTTTAAAAGATTTCAATAAAATTGTTAGTAGAGAAATAGGTATGATGATGTAAGAATGTAAGATGCAATATTTAAAGTCATTTAGTTGTATATCAGATTATCAGTTATTATCATGAGTAGGTTCGTAACATTCCAGTATACAAGGACCTATTTTAAGCTTAGGTTACGTTAAATAATTAGTTAACATTTATTCAGTGATTAGATTAGTGTCCAAATTAGTACAAAATTTAATCAAAAATATCGTGAATTAAGTTTATAAAACTGATGATAAAAGTTATCGAACAATTAGAGGAATACCAGAACAAACTTATCGAAAAAGTTAGTCAAGAAGCTTGTCTTAGAAGAGTTATTGGGTCATATGTCAAGTCACCGTAACTTTATCTCAAGTTATAATACAATATCAGAAATTTTTATATAGATAACATATACACATTTGTACATTTAAAAATACTATTTATAAAATTGTCCGTTAGATTTAAATCTCACCACGCCTTGCAGCAAGCAATAAATAAAGTACGACTGTAAAAAGTTTAATAGTCATATTAGCTTGTGCCTTAAAAAGAGTTTATTACCGTTTTTTAAAAATTCATAAACTCTGATAACCAGGATATATTATAGCGCATAGGACGCATTCTACGAATAATTTATGGAGTATTACATATCAAATCGTATAATATACCTCTTTATCATTTTAATATCAATTGGCATGGTTATAATACGTTAGCGATTTTTACTATTGTCGCAGTTGGGAGATCATAAATTTCAATCTAGGATACGGCGGTTTAAGAATGAGAAAGATATAAACAAGGAAGTACAAAAATAAAACAGGAGTTAAAAAAAACAACGGTATTCTCGCTCACCTTACGAACTAGACACTGGATCTCATCAACGGCATGAAAATAAAATCGGATGCCCAAATAATTTGTCACAATATGAATTACTCTTAAAAAACATGATTTCAAGGTTGATATGAAATAAATATACCGGGTTATCGAATAAACTTGCGGAGCAACATATTTCCGTCAAGGATGGAAATTAAAATTCGACGGTATTTATCTTTTATAAAATTATTACAGCTATCTGCGAGACTTGTTTTAAACAATATAAAAGACTTTAACGCATTTCTTTATTACATTTCACTTTAGATATGCTTAGTATAACAGGTCAATTCAAAAGTCCCCGGCCTACCATAGTAAAACAAATTTTTTGGCCAAATTAGTTTTTTATTCAACATAATTCCCTTCAAGGGTGATATACTGATTATAGCGACCCTCCAAATTTTCGATACCATTTTTGTAGTACGATTTGTCGTTTGCTTCAAAATAGGCCTCGGTTTCGGCGATCATCTCTTCATTCAACGAAAATTTCTTCTCAGCGAGCATTCTTTTGAGATCTGAGAACAGGAAATAGTCGCTGGAGACCAGATATGGAGAATACGGTAGACGAGGAAGCAATTCGAATCCAAATTCATTGGTTTTGCCATCGTTTTCACTGACTTGTGATAGGGTGCTTTGTCTTGGTGAAGCAATTTCCTTTTTCTTCAAATGCGGACGTTTTTCGGCGATTTCGTCATTCAAAAGGTCCAATAATGCTATGTAATAATCGCTGTTAATGGTCCTTCCTTTTTCAAGGTAGTCAATGAAAATTATTTTCATGTGCATCCCAAAATACAGACGCCATAAACTTGCCAGCCGACTGTTGCGTTTTTGCACGCTTTGGAGAGGGGTCATCGTGTGCAGTCCACTCGGATGACTGTCGATTGAACTTCGAAGTGAAATGATGGAGCCATGTTTCATCCATTGTCACATATCGATGCAAAAACTCAGGTTTATTATGCTCGATCATCTTCAAACACTACTCCGAATGATTGACTGGTCGTTGTTTTTGGTGAAAAGTGAGCTCGCGATACACCCACTTTACACAGAGCTTTCTCATACCCAAATATTCATGAATGATATGTACACGTTCAGTTGATATCTTTAGAGTGTCTGCTATTTCATTGAATTTCAATTTACGGTCATTCAAAATAATTTTGTGAATGTTTTAAATGTTTTCGTCGGTAACAACCTCTTTTGGGCGTCCACTGCGTTCACTGCCTTCGGTGCTCATTTCACCACGTCTAAACTTAGCATACCAATCTTTGATGGTTGATTTTCCTGGAGCAGTGTCCGGAAAATCGACATAAAGCCAAGTTTTTGCTTCAACTGTATTTTTTCCCTTCAAAAAGCAATATTTTATCAACACGCGAAATTCATTTTTATCCATTTTTTTCACAATAACAAAAGTTGCTTCACTCAAAATGCTATAATTCGCAAACTAATTATCCGACGGCTGTCAAATTTATACACGCATCTTTTGAAGGTTAGGGCTAACTAAAAAACATATGGATTATAGTAGCGCCATCTATGTGTCAGATCAGGGACTTTTCAATTGACCTGTTTATCCTAATTTACATACTAATTAGACTATTTAAACTAAAGTTAAGTTTGGGTCGCCTCAATTTTGTGATTTCCTGTGTGTTGAGAAGTAACTGTGTTGCTTTTACGTTGCAGTAATTTAGTAAACTTATTTCATGTTTTAAGGCGAAATCTTTAATAACTTGAGGTTTTCTCTAGTTATGTGTTGGTTATATACCATAAACACTGATATTTTTGCATCTTATCAGCCCAATTATGCTTTATAATTGATTGATAAGCCAATCTTTTGGATCTTAATTCGAGTAGTATGTATTGGCTAACGGAAATTATTAAATAATTTATTGCGTCTTCTTATCACTATGGATAGGATGATCAAGGAGGACACTATATTTTTAAATGAAAACTCCGTTGAGAATCGCAAGCAAAAGTTATAATTTTTGGACTACAAAATAGATATTCGTTAGGAGATCAGCTCCAAAATTGTAAAAGCTGGAGTATTACTATAGACTTTTGAAAAAGAACCGGTGTATAGAAAAATTAATATGCATCAAGGCGACACACCTCCCATATAACTGGACAAACCATTACTATTATTATAGAATAAATTTAAAAATAAATTATATTTATATGGAGAAGGGCTAATGATAGATCTTGTAAATAACCTCTACAGTAATGAAAATTGTTTAGAATGAGTATTGAAGGCCATTTTATATTTAAATATTTAAAAAAAATATCTTTCTGGATATGATAATTTCATTCTTTTCCTAGATGTTAGAGCTAATGTTTTTCTGCTTGACATGGTTTAGTTTAGCATGGTATTCGGGAAAAATGATGATATGGGAAAGTTTACTCTTATTTATATTAATATTTTTATAGTTTTGATACTACCACTCTAATGTTAATAACTAATTCGTAACATTGATTGCTTCAACTTCAGTTCTTTGCGCTGGTTTGACTAAAGGGGTATTAATCATCATGAGTTACTGCAGTCCACCGATTGATTTTCGATTCTAAGTTATATTACTAGAGAGGTTACGAGTGGTAGTTGATAAAATTGTCCGAATTCAATTCAATTAAATGAAGTTTTTGTGTTTCTTCATGACATATTGTTTTTATCTTTGTGAATATCACTTACTTAATCGATAATCGAAAATGACTTCGACGATTTTAAGATAATTGAAACTCAACAGCTTCAGTTTTGAATCAGCAACCATAGTTTTTCACAGGTTAAGAAAAAGTACTTTGAATTATACTAAAACATGTGACGAACATTTTTTCAAACCCAATACAAAGTTCCTTAAATATTTGATTGTTTGATTTCATTAATAAACCTTCGACTGTAGCTTCTTAAATAAATTTTGTCGATTCGGTTTTATTGACTTATGTTTTCTATAGATTTTGTTAGTGAGATAAATAATTTTCTGACCATAAATTGAAATATTTTGTCCACTGATAGCTAAAATATCATTTTATATTAATTGGCATTAAATAGGAACGTCATTAATCGAGTTAGTATCTAATATTGATTCTCATATTAAAAATATATATTTAACAGAAATGTCTATACTGCCATCTAAATATTGCATGATATACATGATATTGCATGTATGGCAATACTCAATTCAATGTTGCAGTGGAAGAAAATAAAAGCACAAAAAAATCAGTCCCACCCATCCGAATGGACTAAGAAGTTGCTGTTAACCGATCAGATTGATATTATTCGATATTTAATTGGTCACGGTTGGATCAATTAATAAAAAAATTACGTTATAATTTTTTGTTAACCTTTTAAGGCCGACGGTTTGTTTAGTATTGAGAGAAAGAATGAGATAGACGAGGACAACTACATAATATTGTCATCAATATATAAAACACAATCCTGTTATATATTTTTTATACATACAATTTATATTAAAGTTAAAATAATATAACGATATATATATATATATATATATATATATATATATATATATATATATATATATATATAACGATAAGTTGAACTTTAACTGGCTTGTATAATAACTTTTAAAAGCTATAGACCGGTTTCAAAATCTATAAACCTGACAAGACAAACGACTTATACTTTAACCGTAATTTTTTTTCTAAATTTAGTTTTATAATATACAGTTAAATTTATTTATATTAAATTATTAGTACTCATTACTAGAGGGTCACTATTTATATTTCGGGAATAGGAAAAAAAAACAATTAATTAAACTGCCAATATATTTTTACTTTTGTTTTTCAAAGTACTCGCCACGATGGTCGTTTTGCATACGCTTAAACCAATTTTCAAAACATTTATTCCATTCCGAATGAGATATCTTCAAAACAAGATTTTTGAACGCTTCAATAGCTTCTTCGGGCGATGAAAATTGTTGACCACGCAGTTTATTCTTCACGGATTGGAACAAAAAGAAGTCATTTGGTGCCAAATCAGGGCTGTACGGCGGATGACATATCAATTCGATGTTCTGAGTGCTCAAATAATCTTTTGTTACCGAAGACCTCTGGCAAACAAATGATTGTGTACTAATCAGAATTTACTGTTCTACGATCCTCTAGAGGCACTGTTGCAATACGACCAGCTTTCCCGAAGAAACAGGCCACCATTTTATTTGAAGTGCTTCGTGCGCGAACAACTTTTGTTGGATTTGATTCATCTTACACCCATACAGTCGACTGCTGCTTACTTTTGGGCTCATACGAATATATCCATGATTCGTCACCTGTCGCGATTTTATAAATGTATTTCGAAGCACCGCGATTGAATTTCTTTGCACCAATCGACACGAACCTTTTCTGAGCGATTGGCAAATTGTGTGGGATCCAACGCGAACATAGCTTTCGCACAGCTAAATGTTCATGTAAAATCGCATATATGTTGGTGGAACTAATGCTTAGGGATGCCTCAATCTCACCATAGGTGATATGACGATCTTGCTAAATCATTTCGCACACAGCATCGATGTTTTCTGGCACAACAGCCGATTTTGGACGACCTTCACGAAACTCGTCGGACAGCGAACTACGACAACGATTGAATTCACTAAATCAGCGATACACGGTGGCTTTTGATGGAGTTTCATCGCCAAAAGTCAAGTTAAGTTGATTTGTGCACTCTTGTCGTGATTATCCACGTCGAAAATCGTAAAAAATGATCGCACGAAAATGTTCACGATTTAGTTCCATTTTTTGCCGAGACGAAATTTTCAACTGAATATCAAATAAACAAACGGCGTCCGTGCGACAAAATGTTCTGAGCACGTATATGGTCAAAAATGTCAAACTTTACGATGGAACCGACAGATGGACTCACATGGCAACAGTGTTGTCAATTCCCGAAATATAATTAGTTACCCTCGTGTCTATACAGTCTTAAATCGTTTACACATATAATCTTTTAAAAAATATCGTTAAAAATATGCTTTGTTGTAATCTAGGTATCTTATATATAGTTATCCACCCTAGCCGTAGATGATAACACCTGTATGATACGTATTTGAGTTTTGATTTACCCAAATTGTAATGGTCCACTATTGAGAAGCCGAGCTACTGTAATTCAACTCTGGTGACCGTACACTCTGAACTGCAGACTTCTGCCTAAACTCCAGTAGAATGGGTTAGCCCACAACAATAGTGGTTTTAAAACCTGAATAGCCATATTTGTGTGAGAAACCCACAGACTAGTGGTGAATTTCCAAAGGCTTGTTTATAACCAGAAACTTTAATCCACTTCTGGTATGGATTAAAACAATAACCGTTAATTTACTTGAAAACTATTTTATTTTAATCAAAATAAATAGGAACTTCCATCGACTATACGAACGATACTGTTGATTCCACTCTATTATAATATAAATGGAACCCTTAATAGTTGATATATTGATTTCTTAGAACAAGCAAAGCCGTGATAGTCGCGAGATATAACATATATTTATTCAATGGTACGAAATTAGGGAAATATTTAAGTCCTTAGGTCTGCCATTTAGTGGAGAGTAACTAGAAAAATACTGAAGACTCTTTTTCTGTTTCAATCACCATCCAGAAATTGTTTTAGTATAAGTAAAGAGAAAATTTTGTTTTATCTCGATAAAAGCAAGTTTTAAAAGCCTTGATAAATATGGGAGATTTGTCTTGATATAGTTGAATTCATGTGTAGTGAAAATAGGGTGAAAATTAACTTATTTAAACTACTACTTTTCAAGGATTTTAATTTCAAGTTATCATGCTGTCGATGAAGAACTTTTGAGTCAAGTGTCTTTTAAAGTTTCCATTGAAAAGAACTTAATTCCATTGAGATCATAAGTGGCCGCAAGAGGTTGCTAGGTTTGTAATATTTCGCTGATTATAAAATTGTGTGGTGGGTTGTCATTAATGTGGAAGGCAGCTTTTGGTAAAAGGTAAATAGTAAAAAACAGTTTTGTGGTTCATTCATTGTTCCAGTAATTGATACTGATGACATGGCTCTCTAGTTAAACTTTCGCAATAATTGAATTGGATTTTTTAATAACTAAATGGCCAGAGCGTTTTTTGGTAAGGTAAAATATAGATAAAGTTCCTTCACTTTGTTGTAAATAATATTACTTCACTTTGTTGTAAATAATATTATAAAATATTATCTTCATTACAATTACTTTCAAGTTCTTCATTACTTTTCTGCGACCTATAGATTCTGAGTTATTATATCTGCAATGGATAATGCCGATTTTAAGTGTTTCCAATATTATGTTGTTTAATTTTTATTTAACATATATGACGATCGCTATTGATTTTTTGGAAATTGGGAAAATTCAGAATATTTTTTTTGTATTTGTCAATATGTCTGAACAATATATATTTCAGTATATTTTCAAAGCTTTCATAATAAATGTTTAACAAATCATTTTCATGGAATTGAAGGAAACAATGCTTTAACAATAAATTTGGGTACATGTATGTTTTAACTAGTGTTAAAAAGTAACTTTTATGTTTATTATGTTTTATTTCTTTTTAATTATGTCAGAGTCAAATTAAGTTTATTCATAAACTATTATTGAGCGCTCGTCTAGACTGATAACATTTTAAAGAAGTAATACATTATAGTTTTTCATTATATATTTTAGTACCTTTTTTTTGCTCTCTATTATTCGGACACATTACAAATTATAGAAAAGTCAAATGGAGAAACGAGTATAAATTTGTAAAAATCACTCCATTTTACTATTTTTGTTCTTTTTGTTAACTTATAAATTTATATGATTATATTAAGTAGATAAAGTTTTTCGTTATTTATATTTATGATTGACTAAAAACTATTCATTTGGCGTGATTTATTTTTGTCCCTCTGTATAATATAGACATGTGGAATAAATAAAGTAGCCATTGAAAATTTATCAGAAAATTATTATTTACGATGTTATCTGTCGCCTGGCCATTACAGAGCAGGACGCCGGTCTCCGTTTGGTGTTTTTCTTATCTTAACAATTAAGATAAGTACAAATTCTCTATTAGCGCTCGTAATAAGTCTGCGTTTTAAATGAAATGTATAAATAAATAATCGACCGCGCCCTGATCCAGTACCGCATGCCTCTGTTGCAAACGTAACCACATGTCTAGGATGGTCGCGAAAGGTTACCGATAATACAGATGGTTTAATGCGTGTGGAGAATCGAAAGAAGAGCAGAATTACCGATATTTTAAAATGTTCCATTAGAATTTTATCTATTCCTTTGTATTATTAAATTAGTTGCATTTATATCCTATCATAATAAAACAATTTGAGTTCCAAGTGAACTGTTTCTCGAAAGATAGGCAGCATTGAGTGTCGGAAATTCAGTTTTGACAGTTTCAACTAACAACTAAAACTAATAAAAATTAAAATTCTTTATTAGACTTTCTTTATTTTTTCTATGAGGTAAGAATGACATAACTTTTTACATTTAATGCCCAACAATTCATAGTAACACAAATTGTTTTTGCATGTTTTATTATTTTTTATACTTTTGAAACGCACTCCGACCTTTGCTGAGAAATTGACTGATGTGTAAGGTGAATTTGTATATACTAAGAGGTAAACGGGTGAAAATTGAACTTTTATATTCTAAATTGTAAAAATATTCCACGATTGATCAGGCTCACTGAATCACCAATGTCATAGAAAAATTGCTAGAAGGAAATAAAATATGTTCTGTGATATTCTTAAATATTATTCAAGCTTTAGATAAAGTTTGGGATGAGGGTATAAAACATAAGATTAAAATGCTTTTCACTGACCAATATTCAAACAATTTAGAATCCTTTAAAACTGACCGATACTTCAAAGACAAACAAAGAAATGCCTACTCTGACATGAGGAAAATACAAGCAAGTGTACTACAGGGAGATTTATTGGGACCTGCCCTTTATCTGATCTACACTCTCTTCTTCTTTTCGGGGTCTACACTCGCCCACATTTAATGAAAATGTTGTTACAACATTTGTACATGACACTACAATTCTGTTAATTAAGCCAAATGTTACAAACGGCTATTGCCGAAATATGACGCCGGACAAAAGAAACCAAATATGTTGTCATGACTCTTGATGTTAAACTCAGGTGTAAGCAACTTGTTTTTTATTATTATTATTTAATTAATACATTGTTACTAATTGTTTCCGCCTAACCTACAATTTGTCTTTATGATAACTTAAATCTAGGTATATAAATAACTATATCTCAGTCTCTGGTAAAGAATTTTTTAAGATATGCACCTCACTGCACAACACTACACAAGAACAGTCTTTTGATTCTTTTGAGTCTGTGTCCTGTTCTGGTGGTATCCAAAAGTTGCAATATTTCAATATTCGTATGAGAATGGTGTCTTTCCTTATGCCCTCTTACAATTCTCTTAATTTCTTGACTGACTGTGGGTATCTGAAGGTCTCGATGTAGGTAATCAGTCCTATAATATTTGGGTGCATCCACAATACCCCTTAGGACTTTGCTCTAAAAAATGTGTATTTTAATTATGTTACTCTTTGCAGAACATCCCATAATTGAACTCCGCATGTCCATATAGGTTTCAGTACTTGATTATATAATAGCAATTTATTATGTACTGATAATTGTGATTTTATTCCAATTAGTCAGTATATTTTCTTGTATTCCGATTCCAGTTCTTTTCTTTTCTTCTTTATATGTTCCTTCCGAGAGCATCAAGATTCATTCCGAGATATTTAGCGTTGTTGCTATATAGAATGATAGTATTATTTGATGTTATTGGTGCTTGTATGGTTTGTTTATAGGTGAACTTCACATGTGCAGATTTACTTTCATTAATTCTTATTTTCCAAGCTTGTGTCCAATTATTTATATTGTCACTTGCCTGTTGTAATTTTCGTGAGGCTTCTTCACTATTGTCTCCGACAGCTATAATCACGGTATCATCAGCAAATATAGCCATCGTAATATTTTCCGTTTGTGGTATATCACAAGTGTAGAGTAGATAAAGCATTGGTCCCAGTACACTGTAAGCAACTTGTTAAAAACAAATTTGAATAGCTCAAGCTGAAGTACATAAAAATGTACTGGTTATTGGGTAAATATTCAGCGTTGTCAGTATATAATAAGCTTTTGGTTTACCAACAAGTCTTGAAACTAGCGTGGACTTATGATATTCAACTATAGGGTGGTGTTGGCACAAAACAAAATGTCGAAAGCAATAGATTTTTTAAATTAGATTTATTTATTAAAGGCCCATCAGCCTCAAGGGCTATTTAGGACTTATCCACTATATACTTTTTAATATTATAGAACAAACAATATAGAGAACAAAACTAAAAGAGCTTATAGTAAATTTAACCTAAGTATAGGAATAATATGGAATGAACAGTTTAAAAGTCATAAGTTAACAGCAATAGTACTCATAGTTTATTATATATTTTGGAGTACTCTGATGGCAGCCAAATAGTTCATCAGTTGTTCAAGGTTCTTCAATTGTAGAAGTTTTTTAATGGATCCTTTCAGGCCAGAGAGTCGGCTTTGGTGGGCGTGATCTTGGCAACTATGATGTGTTCGATGCTCAGCGGGGATCTATCACAAATGGGCGGACTTTCTCCTTTGAGTAGAAACTCGTGAGCCAACAATAGCCTATTCTGAGTGGAAAAATACCCAATTTACGCCTACTAAAGTTACGAAAGTTGATACCTTGGTAAAACTCCTCTTTTACCTAGCACAATTTGTTATTGATCATTAGGTCCCAGTTTAGTTGATCCAGTTTTTTATAAAGTGCGGTATGATATGTATTCAGATCCCTTCTACAGTACAGATGGTCTTCCAAAAGTGATCCTTCCCTTTTCCTAGCAAGATGATCGGCTTTTTTCGTGACCTTCGATTCCCATGTAAGATAGTACCCACATGTAGGTAATATTCTTGCCGCTGTTACGAGCGGTATTGTTGAATTCTCGAATGTGCATTGTCAGTCGATAATGGCCTGTGCCGATTCTAAGCTCTCAAGAGAGCCCATAGAGTCAATGATGATTACCGCCGAGATCACATCTGGACTGTCTTGAACGCATTTAAGAGCCTTATATATGGCCAGCAATTCTGCAGTGAAAACACTCGTCAAAGTCAATATTCGTTTCTAATCATATAAAGATTCCAAAACAAAGTACTACGAGCTATTGTTGATGCTGCATGCTATGTTACATTCGTAACGACAATCTGCATAAGGACCAGAGGTAGAAACTGTCGGTAACGTTATCAAGGACTATGGCTAAAGATATGAACGGAGGCTCCATCCGCACATTCATGTTAAAGTTCCTCGCTTCTTAGATAATTATGGCTTAGTCAGAAGATTAAAGAGAGTAAAAACATTTTATATAATACAGTGAAGTTATAAGTAAAATTTAGTTTACATTAACTACTATGACATATATCTTAAGCTCAAAATCTCTGTCGTAGAATAAGTACTTTGTAATTTTAAAGCATAACAAATTAAGACAAAAACAAATAGCTTATTAGTGCTAAATTGCGAAATTTCCATAAATAATAATTTAAAAAAAAACTATAATTTTAGAATCATTAATTTTCCCAAGAAAATCATTTAAACAAACGATTGCCTTTATTGTCTTTTGTAACTCTGACAAAAATAATTTTGAATATACATGATGTTATAATAACCATCTGGATGTTAATGGCATCAGCTCTATTATGAATAATTTCAAATATAAATCATTTTTCGCTTCGATTTTGAATGTTCGATGGCGTTGCATATGTTTGGAATACCACATATTATATAGACATTTAAGTTTTGTATAAACTAAATTGTCATACCATATATAACCATCATTATAAAAATGATTACACAAATTTATGCTTAAGAACAAGACAATATTATGATTTATATAATGCCTGACCTAAATACGTGAAGTAGTAAATGTTGCACTTTACCAACATTTTTTATCTAAAACGGCGTTCACAATCAGGCGGGGTCAGATAAAATTAAAATTCTAGTCTAATTGCATTCATTGATGAAAACAAATCGTACGTACCAATTACCGACTCAAACATTTGTTGTTATTTGAAGACCGTTCCTTATAGAAAAATACTAATGAGGTTCATGGCGATTTTACGGTTTGTCCCATTTTTGACGCGGGAACGCCCTGTGGGATCGATAAAAAGAAGCCGCTGCATTTCTCGCGTTATTTTTCTTTTTTCCATCAGCTGAACTGTAATACAGAATCGTTGGCCTTTTGATACTTTTGCGAAATGGGGTGTAACCGTCTTATATTAAGGTTAATTTTAAGAATGGAATTATCTGTTTTAAGTGATATATTTATTTATAGACGATTATTTATGATCTATTTATGATGTTAACGTCACCAATAGTGTCGCCACTATGATATGTAGTTGAATAGAGAATATTTTTGATATATTTTTCATAGAACTCTCTGTAATAATAAATTGCAACAACAATAAAACTATATAGAAGCTCTACTACCCTGTCACCGGTGAATCAGGGATTTTAAACCTATATTTTCTTTTGTTTCAACAACAACTTCTACGGGAATTCTACTATATTTTTATTATGCCCGGTAGTTCAACAATCTCAATTCAACATATTAATTAAAGGCTTATCTCTATATATTAATCGAAAATATTGCCTTTCTTTTTATGGAAAACGAAGGCACTTATGGTAGATTATTCGTGGTTTCGGTTGCACGTAAATCAATTACGGACGCTTAATTTTTAAAATCAAAATATGGTAACATTGTACCGCAAAGTGCCGGCAGGTAATTTTTGAACAGAAGACGAGTTCCTAAATTTTACATTTTGAGTGTGTAAAACATTATTAATCGAAGTTATTTATTTTAAGCAGTGTAAGATCTACATAGACCTAAAATTAGAACAATAAATTGTTAATTTAATGACTGCAAATACATTCATTTAATATACATTTATACACTGTAAAAAATAAATTACCTAATTGTGTTCGTTATTGTTTTAATATACATGTTAAAGTTAAATAACAATTATATATTCTCTGTTTCAATATGCTAACATGTATTACTCCATTTATTATTCCATATTTATGTTTATGACATAAAACTAAAGATGGTATATAAATATATTTGATTTAAAGTTGTTACAGTTCTTTCTTTTGTGTATTTTAAAGTTTCCTTTCAACAACTAGGGGTTTATCTGGACTGGATCTAAAGTTAAGCCTACCGACTGGCGGGCGACCAACTTACAAATAATCCCAGAAGACATCCGGTCTTACCCAGCCTAGTTACTGGTGTGACTGGGATCATTTTCCTTGTCGGATTTTGCACTCTTACCTAGGACAATCACAGATATTAAACAATCATAACCATAAATTTAAGACCATGCCCCAGCAGGCTTCGAAACCGGGACTATCGCAACAGTAGGTGGACCGTCCTGTCACCTTTACCACTGCACCAACCAAGCCGGCTGTTATAGTTCTGAAAATAATCTTACTTATGATACTTTGGTATAACATTCAGTGGTGTAGTTATTTAAACTTATCAATATTTTGTTTATTATTGAAACTTAATAGAAATTAGACTTAATTAAATGCCATTTAAAAAAGTCTAGTGAGTGTTAGTTCTTGAGATAATTATTTCAATCTATTTTAATATTAATTTATAATCTTAATTAATGTTATATATCAAATATATTTCTGATCCTATATTGAAAATGTTATGACAACAAGTTTTAGTACCATATCATTTTTAAATTATTTCATTTACTCTGATAAGAGAGAAACATGGTTAACTTAATAAATTGTGGTCGAAATTCGATCACAGGGTTATCATTAGTTCTTATACTTCTTCTTCTGTTAATGATAAAAAATTCACTACAGTTTCTGCGGTTCATCTTTCGTAAATGTCACAACAGTTTTATATGGTTTACAGGATGTCCATGTCGTCAGTGACGATATAATAAATAAGTAGCTAGCTGGGCGCGGATCTTTGCTTAAATCAAGGTTTAAATTTTTTTAGAAAAATTAACTAATAAATTAATTATTTTGGATATTTATCCTGTTTTCCTTTCCTTAAATTTATTTGAATTATTTAAAGGAGATTAAGCCTAATATATAATTCCACATTATATTTCCACTGTGAGGAGAGTAACCAATATAGTGGGATAACAATGGATTGTGGTACTAAGATTACCTTAAATAATGTGATAATGTATACAGTCTTTTTCAGCATAAAATTACGCATTTATAAGATAGGTTATAGATAATTTTTTATTAACGACGTTTGAATTTGAATATTTAATGAATAGTTTCATTGTCATTGTTAGAGAAACTATCCATTATATTCATGGCTGCCTTGTTCATTATATGATGAACTTGTGCATCAGCAGTAAATGTATAATATACTCGTACAATTACTACTTGCTCCATCATCTACCATTTCAATTGAAAAATCGCCGGCCTATCATAATAAAACAAATTTTTTGGCAAAATTATTTTTTTTATTCAACATAATTCCATTCAAGTGTGATTGATACACTTATTATAGTGACTCTCCAACTTTTCGGTACCATTCTTGTAGTACGATTTACACTTTGCTTCAAATTAGGCCTCAGTTTCGGCGATCACCTCTTCATTCGACTAAAATTTCTTCCCAGCGAGTATTCTTTTGAGACCTGAGAACAGGAAATAGTCGCTCGGGACCCAGATCTGGAAAATATAATGGATGAGGAAGTAGTACTTCGAAGCCCAATTAATGGGTTTTTGCAATCGTTTTCACTGACTTGTGATTGTCTTGGTGAAGCAGCACTTTCTTTTTCTTCAAATGTGGCCGTTTTCGGTGATTTAGTCCTACAAACAGTCCAATAACGCCATGTAATTGTCGCTGTCGATGATCCTTCATATTTCAAGGTAGCTAATGAAAATTATTCCATGGGCATCCCAAAATACAAACGCCATAACCTTGTTAGCCGATTGTTACGTTTTTTTGGAGCGGGTCCATTGTCCATCCAAAATTGCAGGTTGCTTGTTTTCTAACTGGTAAATAATTATCTCTGAAATATTTGTTTAGTTTGTTAGAAATGCACATCACGTTAGTTAGTTAATTAGTTAATTAGATTTCGTATTTCACATTAACGGGCATCTTTTGTAATATCTTCTGTTGAGTTTGTCAATCTGTCAATAAGAATTCAAATTCAACTTATATCAATTTTTTTATAACATCTTTATTAGATATGCTCAGTACAATCTTAATTATAAATTAATTGATTACTACATTTCATTTGTACTTGGATTAATTCACAAGCAAGACGAGTGCGAGATAAATACTAATGACTAGTTGATTTTAATTTTTAGTGCAGCCCGATATTTGCATCCTATAGGTCCAAATTGGCTTTATGATTGTCTGATAAATCAATCTCTTTCATTTTAGATCAAGTTGAGAGTATCTTCCGACTAACCAGTATGTCTAATATGATGATTTCCATTTTAGCCTACCTATAGGATGGATGCAGAGGTATTTAGCGGATTCTGCTTGTGGAATCGGGCATCCATTGAATGATATAATTAAGTTTTTGATAGATTTTGGGCTATTAAGTTGAATTTTCCAACCTTTCATCCACATGTAGATTTTGTTGACTGCCGTTTGTCCTTTTTCTACTGCCCTAGGCAGATATATGTCGTTTGTCATACTTATCTAAATGCATATTCAAGTGTTTGAAAAAGACTATAAAAATTTGAAAAAATAAATAACTTGTTACACGCGAATAATTATAAAAATCTTTCTATTATTTGATCGAAATGGTAGTTTAATATATTCAACCTAATTCAGGCGAATTCTTACTACAATAAATAATTTATGATGAAAAAAAAAACAAAGGGGCCGTTATATATGTTACTATTGTATGGAAATTTTTTTTGTGTTTGAATCCAATTTTTTCTTGTGAGTTATTGAAAAGGCCGTCTAAATGTCATAATTTATTTTTAAATTAGGGGCAGTTATTTATTGCTTGTGTGGCATTTGTTAATTCTTCATGTTAACAACATCAGTCTTTCATCTTTCATGTTATGTCTATATTCTCGTCTTGATTAAACATATTGGATATATAGAGCTATTTTTTTTGAATGTTTAATTCATTCCTACCAACCTTGGTGTGTGCGATGGGCGTTTCTTCTTTTGCTAGGTGTTGTTTCTATTGTTTTGAAGGTAGTCAATTGAAAAACGTTTCCGATTTTTTAACGATCCCATTATAACATTCCCAAGACCTACGCAATAAATATTTCAATTGTACAGTATGTCTGTTTTTGTTTGTTATTAGTGCTAAGAGTGTTGTTCTGGGGTATGGCAGTAGCTGATTACTGTCATCAAGATTGACAAATGAGTCATGAATAATTCTGATCACATTTATTAAGGAAACATCCATATTCGCCCTATTATTTTATGGTAATATAAGCGTAATAAAAAATTTTGGACTACTAAAATTAATATATGATTATATAATTCGTTAATATTATTAATGGCAAATATATACATAGAATTTTGTAACTAAGCTGTAGAAGATAGAGAAGCTGAGAAGAAATATTATATTAATATAATATATTGACATAATTATATAAGATATAATGTGAAATGTAATTTAATTTCTTAATTAATTTAATTTTAGTTTTCACAGGTTTCTGTTGGAACAACTTACTGTTGACGGAGTTAAATTATTTGGCTCAAGATGCCTGTCAAAACAATGTCTTTCCTATAGTAGAGTTGAGGGTCAATTATCTGACCAATTTGAAGTAGCTAATTTTAATAATTATACACACATAAAACTAAAATGTATATTAATGCATCTTTATAAATACAGAAAACAGCGTAGATAATATATACATATGATTGATTTAATATATACTTTTAATCATATACGCTTGTTATTTCATCATGTTTATTTGATATGTTGATTGTATTTTGATTAGAAATATAAATTCAATATAAGTAATTGTTAAATTCGATGATTTTGATAATTTTATATGTAATATAACGGTGCAATGCGGGAGCTAATGATCAGCCATACTATTATGATTTTAGAAATATAATATAATATTCTAATTGCCAATTTTGGTATCAACTATTGGAAGTTGCTGGTCTTGGTATCAATGACGAAGAACGACCTGGGGGATGAAAAGGTTCGAAGACACATTGCAAGATTTATTGAACGAAAAACCAACCCAAACTCCCAAGGAACTTCGTAGCTAATGAATCAGCTATTTCCAGACTTTTATATCCTATAAGAATAATTCGAAATTAGTGAAGTTAGCATCACACGGATTGACTGAAAATTATATTTCGATCCGATTTCATTGTTAGCATAAAAGCATTGTAAAAAAGAAGATATTTCTGTGACCTATTTTAACTAATGATGAAAACTGGATGTACTATAATAATCTCAAGTGAGAAAAGGTCATGGGTTAATCCAGGAGAACTACCATATTGCAGATGTCTACGGACGTCACACATGATGGAATAATGATAAACGATACACTACTTCAGCTTGAATAATAAGTTGTGAATCGCTGCCAAACCAACATCGTCCATTCCACCATTTTCCATTTTCTTGAAAAAAGAAAATTATCAGAAAACACGTAAGCACCTAATATAATATAGTGATTAACTCAATGGAAGAAATTTCCATAAGAAACACCATGCTTTTTATATCTCATTATGTATAATTTATAATAGAATTTTGAGGTCTTATTTGTTTTAGTTCACCACATTTTATTTTCCTGAAGGGCATGTCTAATTAGACCTGTTAAGGTAAATGAACTCAATATCCTCTTTTTTACCTTAATGTATATATTTTTATGATAATATATGCAAATCAAAAATAAAAAAGCAGTTGTTAATGAGGTTTATTAAAATTGGTTATTTAATTATCTGAGATGTAGGTTGTTTTTTTATGTGCATTTTTTTACATCTGGACATAATCAACGAAAATAGATTGATATTATCTGATTTCATTTAATAACACTATGGTCTAAAAATTAAACTATTGCGTACCTTGATATATATTTAAGGAGAAGTACAGTAGCAGTCCAAAAAAAGTGCTAAAGACAAGTAGTAATTTTTCTTTATAAGAGACAATGTTCGAATTTACACAGTCATCATAGAGACAATATTTAAATTCATATATCTGAGATCATAATTTAATCATATATTTTTTCCTATGAAAATGTATTTTTTCCGGTATTTTACGACGATTCATTAGTTCGCTATAAGCTTCATCAGTTTGCTTGTATAATATCTCTGATACAGATGTTGAGGAGTACTCTCCATGATATGGCTTAATATTAGATAACGAAGGCTTAACTTATTAAAAATAACAGAGCAGTTGCTATTGCAAATATGAACGACATCGTTTTAAAGAAAGGGCCGTAGTTGAAGGAATTACACAGACAGCAGCGGTTTCTCATTAAGTGCAGATGTGCACGTGCACCCCCAAATTTAAAACTTTCGTTTTGCTCTGCGCTCATCGCGGGAATCTTCGTTCACTACACATCGGAATATTAGATCTGATTGGTCAATCCTCCGTCGCCCGTATATTATGCTGGCAGAATACGTTAAGCTGCCGAGATTTATGGAATTGGCGCATGCGCACAATCAGCTATTTGCGCTCTCTCTTTCCCCACCTACAGTGTATAATCGGCCATTTTAACCTAGTAAATAAGCCAGAATATATTTTTTTAATTATTAAATTAAAATTTTGTGATGCATTAACAAGTTTATAACAATAATAATTAAATTGTTGTGCTATTCTTAGTATTGTAACATACGTCGGTTTTAAAATATGGAATAACAAAAGTAAGTACGGAATGTAAGGTTAAGTTTTATTATGTTAAAATATCCAAACCATTAATTTTATTAATAGTGAGAATATCAAGCGCCGAACTTGTAACAAAACATTTTGGACATCAAATAAAAGTCAGCATATGCCAAAAAGAAAACGTTGCAAAGGGTATGAGAAAAATAATATACAATTATACTAGAAGTAATATTAAACGTAATTATAACTTTTATACACATTTTGTTGTAATTAACCATCCATTCTTATACACATTTTGTTGTAATTAACCATCCATTCGTTTTAGGTTAGTAAATGTATAATATCTCAATTAAAAGATAATCATTAGTGGAGTTTGTCCATCAAAAATAGTAGCAAAATTTGTGGTAACTGATAAAACATACATTTACTTTAATCATGATATATTTTAGTAACGATTTAATTATTTTATAGTAGAAGTTGCCAGTAGTTGTTGAGGCAAAGCTGATGAAAGTTAAATTAGAATAAAGGAAAAAATTATTTTAGAATTTTGCAGGATGCAAGTGTAGTGGAGAACGAAACTTTGACAATATCAAATTTACCAGTAATAGTTGACCTGAATCGAATAAACAAAACATATTACATTAATCTACAAACTAATTACTACTACCATGAAGGAAAAAAATAATATATTTGTGTAAAAGAGCATAGGTAAATAAATTATTGTTTTGCAAAAATAATGATGTATTGACTGGTGACTTCATTCAGGTGAAAAGTACGATGGTATGCACGATGAAGATTTTACTTGGAGATAGATCAATTACATATACAAATATGGTATCTGGACTTTTTGTAAATAATATTAGATTAATAATATTAAATAATATTAGATAATATGAAGTCTGTTAATGTGGTTTATGGACTTTGTCTAAAAATGTTTCATTATATAGTATATATTCATATTTCATTATGTAAATATAGCAATCATATATAAAATATCATATCAATATAATCTCTATATAAATGTGGTGTTTCTCACTCCGATTTTTTTAAAGATTTATAATAAAATTTTCGAATAGAACATGAGTTTTTATTTTCAAATGGTTCCCAATTTTTATTTACTCGGTAAACAATATTGCAAGACACAAATATTAAAATGTGTATTTTAATTAGCATTTACTTTAAAATATTTCATAAAAAATAAATGTTAATTTTCATATTACTATATTTACTAGTTTCTAAATGAGTTCCCAGCAATTCCTTTGCTATTGTGATATGTTTGATTATTGTGTAGCGACCTTCAGATGTTTCGAATTTTCCCGCAATTCTCAGCAGCCCACAGATTTACTCGAGGCGTTGCACATACCTGAAGTTAGCACCCACGGCAACAAGTGGTACTGATAGAGGGTACGACGTGGCAAACTCGGGTGGTGGAGCCAGGGGATGACGCGACGCCTCGAGGTTCTTTCCGTTCCCGACTCTGAGAGTGATCAGACGTGCCACAGTTCGTAACACCTGAAGGTAACCCCGCCACGTGCTTTTCTTTTCTTTCTTTTTATATTCTTATAGTGTGATCGTGTTTAGTGTTTAATATCTTGGTTATTGTTTAATATCTGTTCGTCTAAAAATAAATATTTCTTCTGCATATAATTAGATTCCATTTGTACCGAAATAAATCGCCGAATATAATGTTTTTATCTAACCGCACCTTTACCCCAAAATTGCTTTTGAATTTCATAGGGCTAAATTTCTTCGTCGCGAAACGATATACAAAGAAAAATGTATTAGAGTAAAATTTTAAACACCAGTTACAAAACAAGATATATGCGCTTGCGTAGAGCTTGCCACGAGACCATGTCTTCACTCAAACTATTAATTAAAATAAATGAAAATGCGCATATGCTAAACTGAAATTACAGCACACTAAAACAGTTTACAGTATCCTTATGTTGGCCCGTATGCACATGAAATCAGTGTACTTGGGGCTCGCGGATGTAATGATCTGTATCGAACCTTGTTCTGTATCGAAGTATTGAACCACGCGACATCGCTGTACACAGAATAAGAAGGCGTCATCAATAACCATTCAAATGATGAGTGTAAAGTAAGGAAATACTATCAGTACTAAAACTCAACTGTTCCACTTTGGGCGCTGACACTGTTAGGATGCATTAAAAATAACGGCACGCGCGCCCCGTCAGTATTGCTTGGGACGTCGCGAGTAGAGCTGTATCTTATCTTTTGACATAGGCCTAGTGTTAGTCTTCGAGGCGTAAAATATACTCTATATTAGTCATTAAAATAAAGGGTAATGTTCATAAGTTTTACATATGTTTATATAGTAAAAATGACCTTTAAAACAACAGTAAGAACATGACATTAATTTACAAAATATTTTAGAGGAGGTATTAAGAAAAATACAACCTAATACTAAATTTATATTATATTAATTTATATATTTTAAAATTTAATATAAATTATTAATTATAAATTAGGGGATATAAAACAATGAACCTCTACTATGCCATAAACTATTTACTAAATTACCACATATTATAAAATTTTATAACAACTTTCTTGTAGATATTCTCTTTATACTTCTCACACTAGTAATAAATAATTACAATACAATAAAAGTTGCAATAAGAAATTTTTCCAAATAAAGGCAAGTTTAATATATTTCATGGAAAAATGGCTTCGCCACTAAAACACCACCATCATATTTAATGAAATCAAGGACTCAGGTACCTACAAACTCAATGACGTTAATATTTTGTGTTTTTTTAGTATATGTACTTTTCAAGTATTTTCTTTATTTTTTCTTAGGCCTACTTTTCTCTTCTTTAATATTTTGGCAGATTACTCTTCCTTAACAACCAATTATACAACTGTAGCAAGTACAATCCTTTCCTAAATAGCTATCTTTTCAGAATTAATGGTATGCAATATTTTCCTACATTTCTGCAATGCCTATAAAATGGACCATTAATTGAAATTACTTAATTGTGAAATATTATTCTGGGATTCATATTGGCTAATTGTATTTGCTTCAATATTGAGTCTTAATAACATTCTTAACAAAAAAAAACCTATAGAGATATTCAAATTAATTTTTTGCTCGTAACTTTTCTTGACTTATCGTACCATACCTAAAATTCATTTGTAAGATAATAATTCCATCAACAGTTTTATTAAAAATACCACCTTGATGATAAATCCTTATACGTATATAAACGTATAAGGATTATTAATTAAACTTCTTGACATTTATTTTTAATATTTTCTTATTTTTAATATTTTCTAAGAAATTCTATAAGCAATATTTTTTTCTTTATTGTCCTGTGGCTTCCAACTTTCAAAGCCTTACGAATTATGAAAATATAGATTATATTGTTTAACATCTATATTATGGATCCGACAAAGATGCTGCCGAAATTCGGTATATATGGCTACTAAGATCATTAAATTGTTGACACAGAGATGGCATATAATCCTTCTTGTAATCGGCTTTAGTTGTGCAGCAAGCTCATGGTGAAATCTTTCTTTCTCATGCTACTAAGTATGTCATAGAACAATTTTGATATATTAATTTACTTCCATTACAAAATTGCAGTGTTGCCAAGTATAAATAACTAACAAAAACTATATATTGTACTAAATAGTAAAAAACTTATCTAATCTATTATTATGTTTTGTTTCAAGACAAAATATAAAAGTTAATATCAGTGTTAAATAAATCATTTCTCTAAAATAAATTATATTCATAAGGCAAGTAACCCAACGGTAAATTTCGCAACATCGGCTTTTGGCATTTCGGCATGCCGGGGGTATATTGCGCCGACGATATACGAATAGAGCCGAAAGTGGTCGAATCGCTGGACCACGATGATTTTTAATGTATACTGACACTGTTACACTTTGATATCTGTATGCTTGAAGTATTTTAAATACAAGACAAATTCTACTGATTAGTTCAATTAATTAATTATGTCAATTAAAATACGACTAACAGCGCACAGTTGAAGAACAAATCCCGAGAGGAAGGTTCCAAGGTTTTGGTTATGTTTCCTGAATGAACTGAAATGGGATCTGCATTATCCAAAGACGGCATCATATCCGTTGAGCATATAATAATAACATGTCTTTTTGTAACTTATATTTAGATTATTGATTGGCGAGTGACTAACGTAGGCTTAGTGCCAAATAAAGTTAACAAAATTAACTAATTTAAAAAAAAATTATGTTAATTTATAACTCAACATAGAGAAACAAGTGCAAATTTCCGTTCTCTTTCAAAGTTCGTTCTTTACAATCTTAAAATAACTTATAATGGTTAAACTATAAATTTGATAAAGCAACAACTAAAAGTAGTTATATAGACCTTATAAATATATGCAAATTAAATCTAGATATCAAATAAATATCGTCATAAAACTAAAAAAATAAACTGTATCAATAATTAATCATAGTTTAATCAAATAGAATATTCGGCTGTAATACATCATAAAATTTATAAAATCAAGGCTATTCTAAAGCCAGTAGTACTAAAATTAATTTATGTTAATATATTTCGGTGATGCTTATAAATTTTGTCTTGTAATTTAATCTAGACGACATTAAATATTGGCTTGTAATGACATCGGGTTTGACGTCTAATTGTATCAGAATTTATAATGAGCCTGTGATTATAGTAGGCTGTTCAATAAATTCACGCTCGTTCACGTATATAGTTGTTTATATTTGGGTTGACTTAACACACATGCGTATATCTTTACATATTAATATTTTTATGTTTTTATATCTGTATATACTCTAATGTTTAATCTTCTCATTAATCTTTTTGGTCGGTTCGAGGAACGTCTTCATTTCGCGACTATAAAACCCGTTCTGTTTTATGTTGATATGAAGACAGGAACAAACACGAAGTGTGGATATAAAATAATAAACAAAATAAAACAAACTAGATGCACCATCCAGACCGCATACATTAGAACCCGCACCGAAGTTGTAATGATAATTTGGTCTGAGACACTCATCTCAGTATAGGCTAGATGAAGATAATAGATCTCTCGCACAGATCCAAGGAGCCTATCTGTATTTTCTCCTGTTAAAGATTTCCTAAAGCTGTGCTGCCAATACTCAGTCCTAAGCTGGATGAGACGTAGACGGTTGCCGGGTATGTGGTAGACTGAGATAAGGGAAAGGCGACAAAATTTACAATGAGCAGACAGGCTCGATGTCATCTAATGATTGTGTGACAAACGACAGTAACTCAATTTTAGTCGATTCAGAGCAACGGGATGGTGACGGAGGGAATGAACGTGAGGCGAGGAGAAAAATTCGATTTTAATTTTAAAGAGCTTGTTATGGTTGGCTTCCTGGGCTCAACGACGCTGTACCTCATTCTTGATGAAGTACTAATTGAATAGTAGTTTTGTGAGACGACAGTAAAAGGACACCACAGAAAGTGTTGATGGGCCAGAACCGCACATGCGCTTTTGTTCTAGTCTAGCCTCACAGAGTGGCGGTTAGAATTTTTAGGTTAATTTTATTTTTTGTTAAGTTTATTTTGTTTGTTAATATAATTATTTATTATTTCATAGATGAATTGTTAGTAAAATATTATCATTTTATAACACTAATCTTGTCGATTGCTATGGAAGAATGGGTATATTTTTATGTTAAATAATAGGAAACAGGACTTAAGACAGGTAAGAATGAAAAATGGTCATATCGCTATACGTTTTTCGTTTATTTGTCATTATACTCATGTCTTCCTGATTTTGCATATATTTCAAAAGATGAAGAAAGCTAAATATTTAAATGAAGTGTCATGAATTTTGAATATAGAGTAAATATAAGATATAAGAAAATGGGTTTAATAAATTGATAACACAGGATTTGAAGCTGTGTGATTTATTATTTCTTTCGGTTTATAGAACTGGTCGGAGCATACTGCAATAATGCAGAAATATTATACATTATAACAAATTTTATTGCAATAAATGGAATAGAAAATGTAATCTATTAAATGTAATACAATATTAGACAGACACATAGAAGTCATAATATAATATATTAAAATAAACTATAGACTATAAAACCCGTTCTGTTTTATGTTGATATGAAGACAGGAACAAACACGAAGTGTGGATATAAAATAATAAACAAAATAAAACAAACTAGATGCACCATCCAGACCGCATACATTAGAACCCGCACCGTCAAGTTGTAATGATAATTTGGTCTGAGACACTCATCTCAGTATAGGCTAGATGAAGATAATAGATCTCTCGCACAGATCCAAGGAGCCTATCTGTATTTTCTCCTGTTAAAGATTTCCTAAAGCTGTGCTGCCAATACTCAGTCCTAAGCTGGATGAGACGTGGACGGTTGCCTGGTATGTGGTAGACTGAGATAAGGGAAAGGTGACAAAATTTACAATGAGCAGACAGGCTCGATGTCATCAAATGATGTTTGTGAAAAACGACAGTAACTCAATCTTAGTCGATTCAGAGCTACGGGCTGGTGACGGAGGGAATGAACGTGAAGCGAGGAGAAAAATTCGATTTTAATTTTAAAGAGCTTGTTATGGTTGGCTTCCTAGGCCCAAAGACGCTGTACCTCATTCTTGATGAAGTACGAATTGAATAGGATTTTTGTGAGACGACAGTAAAAGACTCCACGACACCACAGAAAGTGTTGATGGGCCAGAACCGCACATGCGCTTTTGTTCTAGTCTAGCCTCACAGAGTTGCGGTTAGAATTTTTAGGTTAATTTTATTTTTTGTTAAGGGAATATAATTATTTATTATTTCATAGATGAATTGTTATTACAATATTATCATTTTATAACACTAATCTTGTCGATTGCTATGGAAGAATGGGTATATTTTTATGTTAAATAATAGGAAACAGGACTTAAGACAGGTAAGAATGAAAAATGGTCATATTGCTATACGTTTTTCGTTTATTTGTCATTATACTCATGTCTTCCTGATTTTGCATATATTTCAAAAGATGAAGAAAGCTAAATATTTAAATGAAGTGTCATGAATTTTGAATATAGAGTAAATATAAGATATAAGAAAAGGGGTTTAATAAATTGATAACACAGGGTTTGAAGCTGTGTGATTTATTATTTCTTTCGGTTTATAGAACTGGTCGGAGCATACTGCAATAATGCAGAAATATTATACATTATAACAAATTTTATTGCAATAAATGGAATAGAAAATGTAATCTATTAAATGTAATACAATATTAGACAGACACATAGAAGTCATAATATAATATATTAAAATAAACTATAGATTCAGATAGAATAGAATACATTTTTATAAAAGGAAGAACTATACCTAAAAAGACAGCAGGTTGTTCATTTGTATACTTCCTTATTATATTTAGATTGAACACTTCTCCACACTACCTATGACGTGAGTTCCGCGAGTGTCTTATTTTTATTTAGTAGTCCTGACAGCTTTATTTGCTTCTAAAGGAAAAGTGAGAGAAGCAATGAAATAATTTATAACACTTTTGGTAAAACATATTTACTTTTTTACGGTTGTGCTGGATTATTGCCGTGTTTCCGTCTTTCAATTTCCTTTCAAATCACTTTTTTGTTGAACACTGAAGCATCATTTCTAGGTTCTTAACTATTTTGATTTTTGATTGCTGATCGATTGATATCGAAGTTTTAATATACAGACTACTGGATAATAATCCAAGTCATTTTCGGTATTTGGTTCTTCCGCTTCTCTGTAATGTACATATTTTTCTTGTAGGATTCTTCTAATTTCTTCCTCGTCCTACTATTTAATCACTGCCTGCTCTCCTAGAGCACTTGCTACATCATCTGCTGCAAAATAATTAGTATACATTTCTATATACATTTCATATATCTCCTCATGCATACGTACTAAATGCTTACACAGATTGTTTACCAAAATCCTTTTCGTATCAGATTATCTAATGAATCTAATAGTTTTCAACTGTTACCCTAGTATTCCTTCCTAGTGTATTTGATTTTAATAGAATATTCAAAGATTCTATTATCATATTTGTGTTGATTCCAGCGTTTTTTTCGGAAGCAATGAGCCCACATTTTTATTCTGTTCTCGTCTTGTTAGTAATACCTACAAAAAGAGTATAACCATAAAATAATATTTATTATTACAGTAATTGTAGCAAATAATTGTACAGATAATAGAAAAATTCGATTTAATCAGCATTTTGTAATGTAAAGATTCATCAGCTGCACAAATATAGTTTTATCTGTTTTTTAACAGTTTTTCTCGTTTCCTCTTTACATTGTTCGACATATTTTATTTTCCTTTGCCTTGAGTATTACAATTGTTTATAAAATTCCATGAACTTAAGAGCCTTTGTTCTGTTTGTGCCCTGGTTCCCATAATGTTTATCCAGGCATCAAACAAATAATAAATCACAAAGTTTCAAATGCTATGTTATCAATTTACTCCAATCACTTTTTATTAAGTGTACGTTTTATTTATACTATCCTAGACTTCACTTTCAACTTTTAGCTTTATTCATTGTTTGAAATATCTCTAAAACCAGTAAATATATAAGTATAATAACAAATAAAAAAACGTATAGAAATATAACCTTTTTTCATTCTTAACTTTTTTATAATCTACAAATAAGTTATGTTTCCTATTATTTAACATAAAAATACATCCTTTGATCCATAGTAATCAACAATATTAGTGTTATAAAATGCTAATATCTTACTAATAATTCATACCGCATACACTTATTTTCATATTGTCTGCCGCTAATTTTCTCTATGAATTAATAAACAATTATATTATCTAAACAAAACGTAAATATAAAATTAACCCAAAAATGACTTCTAACCACAGCTCTCGTAAACAGCAAGGCCTATATAGAAAAGGATGAGTAGCTGTGAAATCTGTCAGGCTGGATTAGAGCAAACGAGCATGTGCAGTTCTGATCGTTCAACAATTTCCATTGAATCCTTACTGTCGAATATGTCCGTGTAGATACAGATATTTCTGATGGGAAGGGGAGAGGAGACTTTCGATTTAGTCGAACTAGCTGCGCGGTCATTTCCCGATATGCCAAGGTGAGAAAGGATCCACACTAAAGTTATCTTGTAGCTATTCAGATAGAGGGTACGGATAATTAACTGTTCCAGGCAACATTCGAGGGAATTTCGAGAGTCGGTAAAGGTGACACATTCTTTGGAGGAATCAATTGCAAACTACCTATTTTTGTATTTTGTTATAGATCTCTCAGATGGATCCTTCCATCTGCATATAAAAGTAAAAACGCCAACTGGTCCAGCATGTTGTGATCACCCTTGTTGTTCGCAGATCCCTTTCTACATCTTCTGCCGAAGGCGTTGATCGAAATAGGTCAGGTGACACCTACACCTAATTCTCTTTAGCTGAATATGAATTCTGGAGTAAAACGGAATTTGAATTTTGTAGTGGATTATGTGCCAAGATTTTAGTAACAACCCTTTAATAAGTACGAAGTTTTGCATCGACAAGAACAGCAGGAAGATAAAGCAAGAGATCAAAGAGCAATAAGCTTATTACACAGAAGGAAGATACGTATTAGTATTTTCTTACTAAACATAATATATAACATAATATATGAATACGTTTAAAATTACACCAACAGATCAGTTGTTAATTGAAGGCTAGCTCTTAGAGGCCCTTAGATAATAAAAGGTATTTTAAGAGACTACATAAAAATAATTCTGAAATTGATCGCTGCGACATTATTGCAGTTTTATCTAAACCTGTGGAAAAGGCAGACTATGTTGAGTTCCCATTTAATATTAATGTTAATATACAAAGAAATAATCTCAGACTGATTGACATTTACTAGTATAGTTATATGTTAAATTAAATTTAAGTATATAAGTTTCAAATTAACTCAGATCGTAGTTTAAAATTGAAAAATGATATTTTTTTCTGGAAGGGTGATGAAAAAATAATATTTTTATTCAAGAACTGGACAGTATAGGCAAAACCGATATTTACATTTTTTAATTATTAATGAAAATGAAAATTATCAAAACCAGTCCATTCTACGATACACATACGTAAATAGATAAATAATTCTTTGGAGGAAGAATTTCCTTGATGGAGTTGCTGAAATAAATGTGTTTCTATCAATATTTTAAACAACCTAGTAATAATAAGAAAATTAATGTGACAACGATAAACACTGGTAAAGCGTTTCCTCGAGAAGTCACCACTGGCCTATCGAAACAACTCAATGAGTCGAATTGATTTTCTTCGCATGATTTTCATAAATAATGGCTTATATAAATTGTCTCGATCATTTTAATCCTTATCCGAATAAATATAATGTCTCTACACACCCATCAGATAGTAACAATCCTTCTTTATGTTCAGGTAGATTGGTGGAATTTCAGTTTTTTATTGTAAGCCTGAACCAATAAATTTCATTTTAATATGCTTAATTGTAATAGTCCATAAAATTTTCACGGAATATTATTGTGTATCAATATATCTATACATGTCTATATATCTATTAAATTGTTACTTTTTATTGCTATATTGTGCTGTATTTATTTAAATACCAATTGAAAACGTGACTGAAATGTCTGTGAAAATCATGGAAATTTTTTTAAACATTTGTATAACATTACAATTAAAATAAGAAAGTGTATTAATTTCTAATAATTTAAATGTTTCTTTTTTCATACACGGCTTCTATCTACAGGCTCTGCGCTCTAGTTTTACAGTGTTGGTATTAACAAAATAATTGTAACTTTTTTAACTTTTTATTATTGTGGACAATATTTCAAAAATCTTGTGAAAGTTGAACAATTGTGAAGGAAGTAAATGAAAAATAGGAAGACTTGATCAATTAGTGATGCAAATCTTAGCTTATAGACAATAAATATCTCAATCCTACTGGTTATGCACGACAAGACCAGTTCGTTGAATTTAACATTCTCCTAGCTTGATCTTCCTAAATGAAATTTTAAAATGTTACAATGATGTTACAAATGCAACACCAAAGTCGATTTATTTAGTATGGATGTGATGTATCATTTGTCCGTACTTCTTTGAAAATGAGTGTAATGCAATAACGGATATTAATTTCAATGCAGCTAAATTACATAATACTGATGTAAACAATATGTGGATTGAATAAGATACTACCACATGTCATCCAATGCTACACTCTAGATACTACATCCACACTTAGTCGCGTACTCCTTCGTTTCGGTAATCAGAATTGTTCTCATAGATCAAGTAATTTATCGCCATTTTATTTATTTCTATTAAATATATTGGCATACATCTTCCAATCAAATCAATCTTCTGCGACTAGCATTATATTTTAGGATGAATTTAAATTCTACATCAAGAAATTCAAAAAAAAATCATATATTTTAGGGTATCCTTTTCATGCACTAGGGTTTATCTATATTAGACCTATTGTTTAACGTGAGCCCCGAACCACGGTCCTCGGCATTATGCCTACCGACTGCTATGATCTCCAATTAGGAGATCATCTCAGGAGACATCCGGTCTTATCCAGCCTGGTTACTGGAGCGCCTGGGATTATTTCCCTTGTCGGATTTTGCCCTTTTGCCTAAGAAAAATAACAACACAACAGGGGGACTGTCCTGTCGTCTTTACCATTGCGCTAACAAAGCTGGATTAAATAAAGAATTGTTCGCAAACAATATCCAAATTCGAGAAAGACAACAATTATCTTTGTTTGCTTGTTTCCGTTGTTAGGTATTTTCTATTGTTGTCATTGTTTCATTTCCATTCTTTAATCAGAAAGAATATCTCCGAAATGAATTTGAAGCAGCTTTTAACAAACCTGTTAATAATCTAAATCTGTTTAATCAAATACTTTTTGAAACTTATGATGATGGTGCTCCACCATATCTCAATTATCGGTTTTGGTTTTGACAATTTAAAAGTGGTGATTTTGTAGAACGATCCGTAGGACCAAAAAGTTCGAAGATAATGTATTGGAAGACTGACTGGACAAAAATCCTCAAAGAACTATCAGTCTGTTTAATAACTGATGAATAAACTGTTTACATACGTTTACATGTGTTAATAAATAGGTTAAAAATGGCATATGGTTTCGAAACATTGAAGAAGTACGAAAATGGATATTGATCCACTCCTTGGGATCGTTATAATCCTTTCAACAGTGTATCATCATGTTGCCAGAGAGATGGCAAAAAGTTATAGAAAATGGTGGAAAATATTTTGACTAATATATATTTTACCAATCTTTCCAGTAAATGCCTTTTTAAAGAAAGAAATGGTTAAAATAAATGCAGACATCTAATAGTAGTGCCAACAATATAGGTTAGGAGTACTTCCCTGGCAACAGGCATCAAGTATGATATGAGACCTTAAGGATTCTTGATTCCTAACAAATGTCGGAACCAAGTATTGGTGAGGAAACGGTATGTCTGGGCGGATACTGATCTAAAAATCTCAACTAAGCAATTTTTTAAGGATACATTTTATCAAAGAAATATGTGATCAGACCTAGTCATAATGGGAGACAACACGTTTTATCTTATTCCATTCCGAATCCTTTGATCAACTGGAATTAGTTCATAGTGGATGATTTTCTTTCAGTTTCACCAATTATATAGCATTACTTTTACTGGGGTTAAAGATTAGAAAATGCTGTTATACGATTTACATTTTGTGAAACGGTATTAAGCCAACTATTATTAATAAAAATTATTAGTTTACTATTAGTTGAGCATCGACTGTATCTTCGTCCACCAGTTTTCCTTTGATTGTTCGGAATGGTACTCTTTCTACTCAATTTTCCATGGTACCCTTTTACGGAATGATTTACAAATGTTGGTGACTCCATATTCCAATAGAATATAAAGAAACAGAACTACTGTAATCCGCCTTAGGTGGACGTTTACCCTAAATCCAAGCTTCCGCCAAAATTGCAGTAGGCTATGTTAATTCACAGCAACTTCAGTCCGCTTTTGATAGCCTTGCACCTTGACCTGCGATGCACAGGCCGGGAGCGCACCGACTAAGGTTGTTTTTCTAAACTTGAATGCTTCTTACTAGGGGTCGTTGAGCATCTTGAATCCATCTTTTCTGACCTTACAGCTTCAGCTGCGATACTTTTACCCAAAATCCTCTATACTATACCAAGAAACGATTCGAGTAATAGCATGTCTTCTTTTTTTAATAATTAATTTGATTCCGGTTAATTGAATGAATGGAAAAGTGTTTTCTTTATGATCGCCCGGACTCCTATTTAATGCGATAGGTTATAAGATTTGAAAGGGTTCAGAGAATAAAAAGTATTTATTTACATAAAAAAACTATTTTATTTAAAGGAAAGAAGAAACGACTTGTTGACTGGACGTACAAAGCCACATAGACGGTCTGTTAGAAAACAGGCTAACCCGTCTCACTCGCTCATCATTCATGGGTTTCATCAGGAATATTTATTATTAATAATCCATTAGAACATACTAATTCGTAAAATAACTTCCAGTACTTTGTGAGTGTTACATTGATCAATTTGGACAGGATTATTCGTCACCTATTAGATTAAACACACTCAGTGTACCAACATGTTAAAGAGTAATACAAGTTCGAACTTACCGTATTTATTTCAAGAACGACAATTATAATTAATCAAAACCTATTTAGAGGGGACGAAAATTCTCATGATTGATTCAGATTGTCTTTGCAACCAGTCAATAGAATAATTCGCGGAATAGGCTCGCGTACTCAGTGGAACAATCGCCGTCCACCGTACCGCAAGTCGTAAATAATTAATTGTTATTTTCGACCTTTGGAGGTGGCTGCATTGTCTACATACCATATTAGATCTATCATCGAATAGTACCGACCACGTAAACATAATTTAATTTCGACTTTAATTTTATAGGTCAGATACGCTTCCGAAAACTTCGGTTCATTCATAATTTTCTTGTACCAGGTGTACCGGAAAGACCGAGAAATTGCCGGTTTTTGTTTCGAACTACATAATTTTCAAGAAAATGAAAAAATGTATTTATTCAGTGTTGGCCATTTGATTCTATAAATCTTGCCCATCTTTTAGGCAGCTGATTGATCCAATACCAAAAACACTGTTTGTTCTTTCAGCAAAGCCATTCATGGGGCTATTTTCTAATTTTTCTAAAGTGCTGCTCTGCAAGAGCGTGCCCCATTGACGCGAAAAGTTAATAGTCGGACGTGGTTATGCCTGGAGAGTATAGTGGGTGCGATAATATGTCCCATCCAAGTGCTTTCAATACTTCCTTGACCGGTTTTGCTTTATGAGATGGCACGTTATCGTGCTGTAACATCACTTTGAATGATTTTCGATCAATGCATAGTTCAAGTTGAACATTTTTTGTCGGTAGCAATCACTATTAACTGTTTCACCTGCTTTCTAAAGTTCGTAATACATCACGCCATCCTGATACACAACGTTTCCTTGCGAACAAAAGAATTTGGCCTTGGGGTCGGTCGGTCGGCTTAGCCAGATGATAAGGGCTTTCAAAATAAGTCCACTTTTCATCACCTGTGACCATTCGATGCAAAAATGACTTCTGAAGTAACATTCCACAACGATTTTTCAATTTTCTCTTTGCCTATCATTCAATTGATGTCGATCTTCCCATCTTTTCGATTTTCTCAATTGTTCGTAATCGGACGCTAATCGTTCCCTGGTCCACATTTCTACTTTTAATTGTCTTTGAGTTTGGGTTGGGTCTTCATCCAACAATTCTTGCAGTTTCGCATCTTTAAACTTTTTCAGAACGTTTTTTGTCTTGCACATCGAAATCACCACTTTCGAATTTTTGAAATCATGCCTCACATGTTTTTGAGGTTAGATCATGCTGACCGTAAGTTTATGCCAGCAAACAATGACTTTCAGTGACTTATTTCTTTTAATTGAATAAGAAAAGTAATATATGTGAATATACCTTTTCAGGCTCGAATTTATGACGAGGTTAGTTTCGCAAAATACAACATGGGACGAAAACCCTGCTACCATTTTGATTGCCTATAACTTTGCTCAAAGAAAAGATAAGTAAGTTTTTTTTTCATAAAAAATCTACTTGGTCTCCACATTTTTTCTTTTCGTTATGATTGAAAAATTATATCGGTCAAATGGTAACCGCGATTCCCTATGCAACTTTCGGCTCTTTTTGAGGCAATTTCCATAACATCCTACAACATCTGAGGCTGAATTTCTTCAATTTCGTGACGAATATTGTCTTTAAGATGTTGAATCGTTTGGGGCTTATTCACATAAACTTTTGATTTAAAAAAACCTTATAAGAAAAGTCTGGTGCTGTTAAATCCGGAGATCTGGCTAGCCATGCTGAATCGCCACTTCGCGAAATTAGTCTCCATGGAAAAAAGTCATTTAAAAATTGAATTGTTCAACGAGCTGTGTGTACTGTGGACCCGTCTTGCTGAAACCACATGTCCTCTAGTCTTTGCTGTTCCATTTCTGGCACAAGAAAATTTCGATTCATGTCTTGGTACCGTTTAGCGGTAAGAGTAACTGCCATACCTCATTGTAACAGGTCATTTCCAGCATGAATACCACACCATACAGTGTTTTTTTTTGTGGAGGCAATGATGTTTTATGAATTACTTGAGGATTGTCTGTTCCTCAAAACCGACTGTTCTGTTTATTGGTGTGGCTACTGAGAAGAAAATAAGCTTCATCGCTCATTATCAATTTAGGCGAAAAATCTTCAATTTCACCAGGCACCCCTAAAATTGTATTACTGTACTCAACTCGTTGATCAGGATCTCGGTGGCAACTTTTGGACTAATTGAATTTTGTACGGGAACATTTTCAAATCAGTTTTCAAAATTCGCCTTAAACTGCAGAAATATGCAACTGGGAACCATGTCTCCGAATTGATGTTTCTGGAGACTCTGCAACACTACCACGCATCAGAGCCACATTTTCAACATATAGCATACAGCGGGACTTTTGCCACACCTGTTATAACATGTATAGTTTTGAAGATTGATATTAGTAGACTAAAATGACATATGTCTCAAATCATAAAATTACATACTTATGCCGACATATGTTAATAAAACCGGTAATGACTTTCCGGCACACCTGGTATTATGCAAGCGTAAGAAATAGATATATTAATAACGATGCTATAATTTTTTTTATGTTTGTAATAACATAAACAAACAAGGTTATGAATTAGTTAATTGATAGTACAAGATTCTTTAGACGCCAATCGTCATTTTAAAAGCGCTGATATTTTTCTACGGAAGCATACCGCTACAAGTAAGAATACTTGATTATTATGAAAAGTCCATCGAGGTAACTTTGATAGGTAATAGGTAGCAGTTTAATAGGTAAGATTTTATTTACTGTTATTTAGAAAGTATGATATTTCATGGTTTAAACTTCCAAAATCTTTCTACGCTAACCTAAATAGTCCTGCGTTTACGGATAGTGGAGTTGCCAGAAAATCTAATAAAGCCATAGCCAAAAATCACCCATAAAACTTTTATTTGTATAAAACGGTAAATCTTCAATTTGCAACTGGCGAATTTTGAAATTGAATTTATGACAAGATTACAAGAAAATTGACGCAGTAAACATATTAAAAATATTTTAAAGATTTTTCTCAGAAAATATTTCATATACAGAAATAATTACTACAATAAATTACCTTATAAAAAGCAGGAAAACAAAACAGTGGTTATGATTAATGTGTTGAGGAAGAAGTAATACGTTTTTAAGGTTTTTTAAGCAAGCTTATTCATAGATATTTCAAACCCCAATCAATGATAGCTATGCCGTTTCTATTGATGATTTTTTGTCACTGTTATTAGTGATGGTATGATTGGTGAACAACAGTACCATATGATTTTCACAATTCTTTTATGAAATCAGCTTTACAATGTTAAGAGAGTTTGCAGAGACCGTAACACATTATCCCACATATGTGTAGGTCCCAGCCAACCTACCTATTTTTACCTAGCCAAGCGTTGTCATGAGACAAGTCAAGCCTTTCCTATTGATCAATTCTGTCTATTTTTTAACTCCTGCTTCAATTGCTTTTAGCTAAGGAACAAGTTGATTTAATGGTTTGACCAAGTTTATGTAGCTTATAATAAATAATTGCTTTATACCAAAAATTATGCATTAAGAGACCCAAAATAATCGTAGAGGAGAGAAATATTATTCCAGACCATCAATTTGGCTTCCGTAATAAAAACATAATAAAAACAATAAAACAAATACATAGATTAATCAACCAAATTAACAAAAACTTAAACGATAACAAATATTGCTGCATTTCTCGATATTTCTCAGGCCTTCGACATGGTGTGGCATACTGGCCTGAGTGTTAAACTGAAAAGGATTTTTCCCCATACGCACTTTCAACTGCTGAAATCGTACCTCACAGACAAACATTTTATTATCAAACAGGGTGACGAATACACTGACCTACACCCAATATATTCGGGTGTTCCGCAGGACAATGTTCTTGGCCTATTGTTATATCTATTATATATTTAGGCCTATAGGGACCTATGGTATTAAACTGTGGGGTACTACTAGCAAATCTAACATAGTCATTCTCCAGAGGTTCCTAAATAAAGTATTGCGAGTCATCGTCGATGTCCTATATTACGTGTCCAACAAACTGATTCAGCGCGATATCCCCATAGAACCCACAACTAGTGTGATTCGGAGTATTTGTGCGAAGTACTCTGAAAGAACTACTGCATCCCAATGCACTCGCCAAAGAGTTAAATGTGCGCGATGACAGTGAAGTGCGTAGGCTCAAACGCACACTGGAATAAGCCAGAATAGTGTTTAGAATAAGTTAGGATAGACTTTAAAATAAGTTAGAATGGTATCTAGAATAAAATTTAGATTATAAGTTGTACAGCAGATCACTTACTGAAGTGATTTTCGACATAACGGAAATCATATAATAATACTTACTGCCCACGGGTAGATTGTTAACGTTCTAGGAGATTAATGAAAAAAATTGATATTTTTGTCAGGACGACTTCTGTCTTGTCATTTGGGGATACCTTGATATTTTCAAAATGTATATACAATTTCTTTCTTGCTTCGGAATATCCGAATGTTTCATATGGATTGATGACAATTTTACTACAAGCTACATTTTCAGTGATTATTTAAACTACTGTTGTATCATTTTATGTAAACCTTAAGAGTAATGTATTTCTAATTAAGATAAAACAAACTTTTAAGATACATTGGTGCCAAAAATGTTGTTACAATACTTCCCAATACTGTGGGCTGCAATCGAGAAATTAACTACCTACTCATGCCATTATTTTGTCATAGGTTTTATAGATTTTTGACTTTAATTTTTGGTTGTGTTAAATATATTTCAATGGTAAATGTATTACAAGCCTTCCATTATATTCTATTTTCTATTAAATAAAATTGTGTTTGTTTCATTGCAAATCATTGCGCGATATTTAAAAGTATCTATATAACTAAAATGAAAATTTAAATATTGTAAAAAATATATTTATGAAACTATGATGTACTGACGCACAATACATCGTATAAAGTGACTGGTACATCGATTAAACTACGTAAGGACATCATAACTGAAACAGGTAGTGTACTTGGCTAAACATAGCTAAAACTAGCCTAAACGTTATTTAAAAACTATAATTGAACAACTACATAAAGTCTTGAACGTTGCTGTAAAACCTTAATGAAACATCTCTTTGACCTCTAAACTTACACAAATAAATTAATGCAAAAATACATATTATCACTAATCTAACTATTTATCTACATTATTCTATTTAAGTAACAAAAAATAGAGGGCAAAATAGTTCTCAAATTAATATCAAGTTCTTATTAGAAGAAGTCTTTAACATTTAAGTAAACGTACTATAGCTATAAATCACAGACGTTTTGCAAGGCATACTCAAGGTCTCTAGTGGTTTCGATATTTTCAATATGGAGATCTGTATCATCCTATATCCAGAAGCTTCCCTGCGTGCATCACAATTTCGTCTTGTAAGTACCGTTAACTTCTTCCATTGGCATATCATGAGAATACCCAGCGTTAACAGTACCATTTTTCAGATTATTTTCGCTGGTCTCCAGATCTGCTTTACTTCCAGTTTGATTCTGAATGGTGCTGCTGCTGCTTGGAGATCCATTAGTCATCGAAGAATCCGTCCTGTTAACTTTCCTGTTGCTGGTTTCCTTATCAATTTTGCTAGCATAGCGGCGTTTCTTTCCCGGGAAGAAGTCGGACATCTTGCGGGCCCATGGATGAATCAGTTCTTCATCGTACATGTCGCTCTCGCTGCCGGTAAAGTAGGACACGGCCCAGCCAACGAAAACTGTAATTATACAGCCGAAGCAAGCGTAGTACATGTAGGTGATCGAGTAGAGAGCTGTCAGTGGATCCCTGAAAAAACACACGGCATTAATATTACGTCAATAAAATATATCAGCTCCGCGCCGCCAGATGGCGCTGTGAGTTTTACCTCGAATTCGATCAGAACGCCATGCATAATTAATGAGGTCCCAGATCATGTTTATTAACATGGATGAGGCCATATGGTATTTATCATATTCTCTGGGGTGATAGCAATAATTTTACGGTCCAAGATTGGGTGTACTGGATGGAATTAGATGTTGCGAATGTTTAGTAATGAAACGCTTAAACTTAAGCAGTTGATGTCGTGTAGGATTAAACGCTACAACGAGTTTTATCTCAAGCGGTGGTTGGAGTGTGTTTTGGATTAATTAATGTTAAAGAGAATTTTTTTTGTTACTACTATCACTCTATTTTGTTACTACTATCACTCTATCAGATGAAAGGATGGTTTTATGGCACTCTGGTGACTCTGTTAATTGCTTTTGGTTATTTATATTTTTTTGGTTATGAGAATGTTTAGTTTAACGTATAGGTTTGTAATTATGGGATATTTTAACAATGTCTAGTTATTATTAAATCTGCAGCTCAAAAACAATAGTAACTTTTCTTTTCCAATACATTAAAAGGCTGAATTAATATTACACACAGTGTTCAAATTTACAATGTTTTAAATAATATATGTGTACTTTCTTCAGTTGTAATATTTAAAAGAGAAACATGTTGCTTGTTTTATTTTATATACGGTCAGCTATAATTCAGTATTTTTTGGAAAATTTACAAGAAAAAAAAGAAATGAAATGACACGTTAAAGGCAATTTAACATCAATGGAACATATACTTTGATATCACGGAATCATGGAACATAATAAGAAATGAGATGTATGAAATGATTGCAAACAGTTTTTCATTATTACAGCATTAAACATTTTTCTTAAAATGATACTCATGCTTGATTTTCTTAGATATATGCTCTGTTATAACTCCACGACGAAACTTTAGCACACTAACCGTTTTGAATTACAATTGTTAAGGCAAATAAATTTGTATTGCATGGAATATTAACAGTTATAAAATGGTTTCATAGAATTTTAATTTGGACACATGGGACAAAAGACGAAGTAAAAAAAAATAGATAAATGAAAGCCATAGAGAACAAAGGCGAGACCGAAGAGTGAAATAAATAAGAAAAGAGCATTTTTATTTAAAAATTTATGTAAAAAATTAATCGTCAGCCTGTTATATTTATTGTTTGTGTAATATATATTTTACGTTAGAAATATGGAAAGAAGATAAGCACTATATGAAAACATAAACTAACTATATAATGTGCATAGATGGAACACAAAGGACAAATAGAAGAAATTATGAATTATTAACAGTACGTTGGTAAACATTTTAAATCATTGTTAAATATTAAGGTTTTTAATGATTAATGCAATAAGATATGTGACAATATCACATTTTATTTATTTTATTTATTACTTTATATGCCTAAATGTTGGAAAATCAAAAGTTAATTTAATGATTGTAAATACAATCCTTTAATATACATTTCTAAATTGTAAAAATAAATTAACTAATAAGAAACTAATGTATTACTTCATTTATTATTCCATACTTATGTTTATAACATAAAAAAATTAACTATATTTATATTTGATGCTCTGAAGTTGTTACAGTTCTGAAAATAATGAAATCTTACAGATGATACTTTGTTATAATTTTTGGTAGGGTAGTGATTTACACTTATTAATATTTTGTTGACTAGTGAAATTAGATTTAATTAAATGCAATTTAAAAAATGTTATTGAATGTTAATTCTTGAGATAGTCTCATATATTTTAATATACAGAAAATTTTATTTTAATTAATATTATATATTAAATACATTTCTGAACTCATATTGAAAATACTGTGAAAACAAGTAACATAACATTTTTAAACTAATCCTTTTACTCTATTACGAGAAAAACGTGACTAATTTAATACATTGTAGGGCGATCACTAGTTTTTATTAAGAGCCATAATGAAAAATGTGTGCTGCTAAAGTTTTGTCGCGGAGTTACAAAAATAGGTATTACTTGTAAGAAACATAATTAAAAAATACTTACATTGTTTCAGCTCTAGTGGTATTCAAAGGCGCCAAGGAGTCGTTGTAGATGGTATACGGTACTGGAGTGGTGGTTGGTGTCCAAACAGGAACTCTGTGCTCTGGACGGAGGATATTATCGTTGAAGGAACTGTTCGAACAACCATCGGTATTCAGAGGTAGTATGGCGGCTGGTGGTTTGTCGACAGTAAGACCTCCGAAACTGATCCAGAGGATGATAGCATGACCGACAATGACTCCCACCGAAGCACCCTGTAAATCGACGACAAATTTATCAATATTTTCGGCCATCAACAGTTTCGTTCGTATTTTTTTCGATCCATTTAATTGACTTGTCAGGTGTCGCACTTTATAAGCTGACGTTTATAGCCGAAACATATCTGACGATTAAAGCCTATCGGGGACGAAATCAAGGCTTTAGCAAAAACGTCAGGTTGTATTTATCGCCGGTCTGACGAGACTGTTTCACAAACCTTCCCTGACAGGACCAGTTTGTTTCCGTTTTGGTCCTGAACGGAGTCCCGACGAATTTGGGAAATTTCTCTTTGGGTATTGATGAAATGTTAATGAGATGATTTGTCGGTCGGAAATATGCCGCGTATGACATGGATGGTTTTAAAAAGGTTTATTGCATATTTAAAATAGGCTTTGTTTAGAACATATGATAAAACGACAGTAGTAATGGGTTCGAGATTTTGTTAAATAATTAATTATTTCAATTAAGATCGAATAGATTGGTAAATGTGTAAAGCACATATAACAACGATGTGTCGTTTCCAGCAAATTAAGCTCTTAAATTGAATTATGCCATCAGGCAAAGATAGTGCGTATCTATTTTTAGTGACTTAATTATAAATATATTTTATTTTATTGCAATATATTTTAAAGGTACAAATAAGTCTTATGCTCCAAATCCTTATGCAAAAAAAATGGACGGCATGATCCAACTAATGTATACACGCAACTATTGAGGGTTAGGGCTAACTAAAAAACATATGGATTTAATTCTAGTAGCGCCATCTACATTTCTTCCAAAACTGAAAGTGATAACTTTAGGTCAACCACTGAATTCTATCCATTCCATCATGTGTTTCAAAAACATGACGTTAGACAAAAACAGAGCAGATCACACTAAAAATCAAAGATCTGCATTGGTTAGTTGTGAAATACTCCCAACTTTGCCTAAAATTAAAGGTATTAATTTATCAGTCAGTTATAAAGCTTATTTGAACTGACAGGGTGCAAATATGGGGCTGCACTATAACATCAAACCAACTTGAAATTCAATGGTACGAAAATAAATTTCCTCTATTAATTACCAATGTTTATTGCTACATAACCAACGAAGAACACGCGATAACATCGAAATCAATGCTCAGGAAATCAGAAGATTGACGTGAACGAAACCAGACGAAATTATATAGCGAATAAGTGTTATTCTTAACTTTAGCTTAAGTAGCTTAATTTAATTCTCATTTGAGAAATATATACTGTTGTATTTATCCCGCAGTCGTCTTCATTGATTAAGATTGTACTAAGAAATAATAAAAATTGTGTTGTAAAATGCCTGAAACTGTATTTGGAAATATGTAGGATATATTGGAACAACTAACACTTGTTCCAGTCGATACCTCAGCGCGCAGCACTTTACTCCTTACGAAGAAGAACAGCTTTGTTATTCAATATATTTCTTGGACTGTGTATAATTTTTTTTTAAATCATAATAATTAAAATATAATATTCTGGTGGTTGAAATCTTAATCTAATTTAAATTTTTAAGTGTTAATTATTGATTAAATTCTATGCTAATATTACAATCGTTTTATTTGTGATATTGGCGTCTTTTTTCTTATTGTATTATTTTTTTTATAACAAGGTCTAGATAAACAATCAGAAGAGCATGAGTAAAATACTTGAAAATATGCTTTAAATATATTTTTAGATAATAACTTCATCATGATAATTTTTCAGTATAAAAATATATTAAATAATATAAAGACCCAAAGTATTTTCATTCTTCCTCCTAACCCTGTGTTACAGATTTTTTTAAGTATCGTTATTTTACTAAATTGATATAAAACATAAATATTTGAATGCATTTATCTGGAACCATCAGCTACTATCACCACCACTTTACCAGATGGAACGATGTGTGAATGAAACATTCTGGATTTGATATTATGATTCAATGATGATAATGTCAAGACAGGGTGATAGGAGTGGAAACAACTAAGGGTTAATAAACAATTAATTTAGTAAAACTGTAGAAAATCGTATAGTAAAGTATAAACGATTTATATCCATACATACGTGTGTAATTGTTGAGAATATACATGAGCATTTGATTAAAATGGGTGAGGAAAGAATTAATACTAATTATTTGTGCACATATGGTAGATTAATTAGGGATAATGCAGTGACTAAATATACTTTTATCAAGTACAATGTACACAGGTGGCAACGGAAGATACTAAGGATATATACAGTGATATCAGAATGTTTTGACAAGAAAATATAGTATCAAAGGAAACAAGAACTAAACATAAAAAATGATGTTCTCTAATAAAAATAAAATACTTTACTTAGATGTATAATTATTGGCTAGGTGGATTAAGACTTTAGGGTATTCCATAGGTGGTTTATAAAATATTTCAATGTAAATATAATAAAATAACCCTAACCTATATATTATTGTGACTGTTTAATTACCTTTAATTAGGTGTACTATAAAGTTAAAATAAATTCTATTTTATAACATTTTTGTTTCATTATTTTACTTATATTCGGGTGTTGTTATACATCGAAGTCAATTGGGTAAACTGTCAATGTTAAATGCGGCAACATTTAACATTTTGACGTCACAAATTGAGATGACGTGACTTCACTGCTACTTTTGATAGACTATCAAATTATTATGTACCAGTCTTAAGTAAAACCCCCAAAATAATTCGGAAAATTTACGAAAAATGGGAAATAAATGGAATAACGTATTGAGGCACTTCGTACTCCCGATTTTTTCTCTTTGTTGCTATATTTTAATAAACGTAAACCAATTTAATTGAAATGAAATATAATTATAAGTGACATGGATCAAACCAGAGAGTTTTTTACAGTTTGAGTAACATTTATGAAAAATCCCTCAAAATCAGTAGAAAGTACTTCATATTTTGAAAGGGGACAGATAAAGAATTTCCTCGTTACATTTTTTTAGACAAGAGATGATCGCAGGAGGCGTAAACGGCGTAGAAAACCATCCCCATAACCCACGACAAGCTGAACAATACGGTTATAATAGGAATGTTATACATAAGCGAAATCACAAAAGCATATTGTCATTAATGCTTTTAAAAATATAATACAGTTTATAATTTAAGCTTGGTTTTGTGAATAGTTGTTTTGTAAACTATATAGTAATATTTTTATCAATATTACTAGATTCTTGCATGTATTCTGATCATGTTTAACTATAAAAATGTAATTATTGGACGAAACAGCCTTCTATACTAACATATAATAATAATGTCATTCAATTTGTTGATTTGACATCGGCAGAGACTTGCAATAACAGTTTAATTCGGTTCAAATAGTTCAAGATGCACTACATCTTGCTGATATCACCATATCCATTCATATTCTACTTCGGTGTGGATGTGGATAGATACCGACATGTTGAAACGGTTCGAAATGATATTTCGTATTTATGTGGTGGCCATTTTCACGACTTTTGAGGTTTTCCAGAGCTGGATTTTCGCCCAATGAGTCTTGCATTTCATTACCATCGGACTTCAAATAACATTTTTTTAACATATAATAACATCTATTTTATAACATTTTGGTTTCATTATTTTATTGATATTCGGATGTTGTTATACAACTCCCAAAATTGTCAACGTTAAATACGGCAATATTGCACCGATTTGACGTCATAAATAGAGGTAAGGTGGCTTCACTGCTACTTGGGATGGACTATCAAATTATTATATATTAGTCTTAAGTAAAGCTCCGTAAAATAATTTGGAAAATTTACGAGAAAATGGGAAATAAATGCAATGACATGTTGAGGTACTTCGTACTCATGATTTTTTCTCTTTGTTACCATATTTTAATAAATATATACCAATATAATTGAAATGAAAAATAATTATAAATGAAAGGGACCAAACCAGAGAAATTTTTACAGTTTGAGTAACATTTATAAAAAAATCCCTCAAAATTAGTAGAAAGTACTTCATATGTTTAAAGGGGGCAGATACATAATCTCCTCGTTATATTTTTTTAAAACTATGGGCCTTTACTACTAAAATGAAGTGAAACACCGATATTCTAATGCATTTTTCCAAAACCATCCAGATCTTCGAGCATAAACATCTTACAAATCACCCCACTTAATAACTACATCGTCCCCACCCCTTGGAGCACTCCGAACTTTGCCGAAACCCCTTTTCCGCTCAACAATCCGGTCCGGAAACGAGCCACCCGTCCTCCTCGCCGCTCCCTCGTCCTTGCCCCGGCTCCCCCACCTCCGACCATCGCCATCGCTCGGAACCTCCTTCGAAATTTGTTAATTCTCCACTAGAAAGTTTTTTAATAGAGCGCAATCTTAGCACATTTACATTCCGAACTTTCGAAGTAACTCGGACTGCGGCCCCATTTTGTGATCGAGAGACGGTGTCGAGGGGGGGAAGAGGTAGGGGAGATTGGAGTCGGTGTAGGGACGAGAGGGTGGAAGGTGGGCGCTTCGGCGATGGGGGTAAAATTAAACAGCTTCACGGACGCTCATCTGACGCATTCCCTGGTAAATTTATTGGCGCGAAAGTCGGAGATGTGTCTGTTGGAAAGACTTCGAAAGACAACGACAAAAACGTCCGGCTCGGGGCAATAGGGAGACTAACAGTTGTTTTCTTTTCTTATTCCCTTTTTAGAGAGCATTTTACTGAGGTAATATAGTCCGTAGAAACAAACTGGATTTATGGAACTATATTAGAGATATATTATGCTTCTTTCTCATTTCGGACTTTTATACTTTGGAGGATATGTTCTTATAGCCAAAACGATATTCTAAGAAACTGCCTTCATTAAAATGCCCCTCTAAAAGAGAAATTAATCTTTGTAATGAAGGTTTTTTTACCCATTTCACAAATTATGTTATGAACGTCATAGGAATTAAATGAGAATACGGTAATAGTAAAGACAACTATTATATATAAGATCACTCTCCTAGTACTTTGACGATAATTGAGACAGTAATAAATATATCCCTTTTACCATCAACACACAATTAATTGCACGTAGAATTTGCTGAAAATAACTGAATAACCTGACAGAATTGTTTGTGTTAATTTAACCAATAAACAGAATACTACGGTTAAACTATCCAAGATAAGTGCTCGAAGCAACAAGCCAGAGTACCAACTAATCAAACTGTGTTAACAGCTTAAACAGAATATTCGTACTGCGGAAAATGAAATATTTTCTAGGTTCTTAAAGAACACATGATCAAGAGATGGTTATTCTCTTTGAAAAGCGGCTAAAAAATTAATCTATTGGCTTATTCTTAAATAAAATGGATAGTGCACTAGAAAAGATAGTAAAAAAATTACTAACAAATTTCAGATAGTTTTCAGTATTAAAAGGCTTTTTTGCAGTAGAAGGTTGCGGATATTATTATAACGCCTAAAACAGGCAAATGGCCAATACTATTGCTACCAATCATATTCAAATTATTCGAGAAGTTATTCTTAAAGTGCCTTACACCAATTATAGAAGAAAAACAACTAAGTAAAATTGCGTGAACATCAAAATTACTCGACAACAGTGAACTTACACGGAGATTAAAGATACAAAAAAACCCTTTACACTAGTTTGGTTGAGTTATACGTGAAGAGCTCCGTTTTAAACTTATGTGGAGTGGCAAGCTTCCTTCAAACGCTAATTCGTTATAGATCCGAAATCTTAGATCTGAATTTCAGAACTATATTAAGGAAGAATTACTAGATAGTGTATATCTAGCAGTAATATGTGTACCATATGCTTTTTGAAATATCAAATTTTATTTTATTATATACATTTTTGGGTGTGAGATGCAACGTATTTCGAATTGATCGTTCTGAACTGTGAACTTTTCTGACTTCTAAAGAACAAGCCTCAATGAATGGATCCGTAATCGCCGATTAGCCAAACGCGATTATTAAGTACCATTATCGAGATAGACTATGAGAAGCTTCCTTTCGAATTTTAATTATTTTTTTTTTCGAAACTAAATTTTTCAACCTTCCCGACTTATCAGGTAACTCTAATTCCTTTTAATGATTTTTTGTATTTTTAAAACGTCAATAAACATCTTGTTGGAATATTTTGCTATCATTATAAATATCATGATGGTTTAACTAAATACTAACTATCTTACCTTCCAGTTGGCACAAGGTATCAACATAGCCATGATGAACACTCCTAGTAAAGGTCCAGATGTAGCTGAGGTGACCAACATTGAGGATTCAATAACACCATCCAACAGTCCGACTCCGAACGCCATCGCCATGATAATAAAAGCAAAGATGATCCCTATAACTTTGATGCACCACAGTTGTTTCGAGTCCTTCATTCCTTTAATGCACGGCAGAGGGCGGATGAAATCCTCGAAAGCTACGGTGGCCAATGAATTGATGTTCGATACATTCAAGCTGCAAACAACAGTAAATAATTTTTCGTTTTAATCTCGAAATGTAAAAGGCATTGTTCGCCTATTCGGGTACAAACATTATAGGACTCGGTTCTTTATGAAATGAAAATCAAAAGACTTAGAGACTAGAGAGTATTAGTAAGTTAAACTTCGCCTACTCACCTAAGTGCCCCGTTAAAAAGACTGGCCATAAATAGTCCTAAAATTCCGGGTAAATAACTGAAGCGATCCTCGACGAAGAACGGGAGGATTTCGTCGTATTTCTGAATGTAACCGGACGAGAGAGGATCGCAGGAGGCGTAAACGGCGTAGACAACCATCCCCACAACCCACGACAAGCTGAACAATACGGTTATAACAGGAATGTTATACATAAGGGTCCTGAAATCACAAAAGAATATCGTCATTAATGCTTTTAAAAATATTATACTTTTTATAATTTAAGCTTGGCTTTGTGAATAGTTGTTTTGTAAACTATATTGTAATATTTTTATCAATATTACTACATGCTTGCATGTATTCTGATCATGTTTAACTATAAAAATATAATTATTGGGTGAAACAGCCTTTTATACTAACATCTAATAATAATGTCATTCAATTTATTCATTTGAGATCGACAGAGACTTGCAATAACAGTTTAATTCGATTTAAATAGTTCGAGATGCACTACATCTTGCTGATATCACCATATCCATACATATTCTACTTCGGTGTGGATGTGGATGGAGACCGACATGTTGAAACGGTTCGAAATGATAGATCACTACCGTAACATCATTGAGACTATAAAAATGATAATTGGAATATGACGAAACAACATCACTATAAGTTTGAAAAGGCTTAAACTACTGATCAAAACTTTCAATTATTATTTTCTATAGGTAATTCATTACGTTTCATTATTTATTATATTGGCTTGAAAAACAAAATGTAGGTGCTTCAAGCAAGTATTGATAGATAGAAGGCTTGAGATTTCGTTATCTAAAAGTAGTATTTTTTCTGCATCTCAAAAAATTTTCTAAGACATCTTCGTTTAGTTATTTTTTTAATCAGATATATATATATATATATATATATATATATATATATATATATATATATATATATATATATATATATATAACCAAATATATATATATATATATATATATATATATATATATATATATATATATATATATATATATATATATATTTGGTTCTTGAAGACCAAAATTACATAAATCCTTAATATAACTTAAAACTTATATATATTTATAAAACAAAGAAACAAATTTATCACCACTGATAGAAGTTAACTACCACAATTCTCGCAAAAACTAAAGTCATTAATTGCTTTCAAGAGGATTTCTTTTGGTTCTATAAGGACTTTCACCCACTGATTAATTGTCTTCAGGATAATTAATTTTCCTGAATCGATGAAATATCTCTTTATTCGTTTGTCTATTTTTTAGATAGTGCGGTAAAAAACTGACAATGGTTTAGTTAAGTAGCATACTTACTTTGTTACTTTCTTTTGTGACTCCATACTGCAATAACGCTGAACGAAATTTTGTTGACAGCCGAAGATCGACAGTGACATGAATAGCTGACCTACTAGAGCTGATGTAGTGGTGACACGAGCTGTTAGATCAGTACTCCAACTAAAACAATGACATAGGTGTTATAAGAGGTATAGTTTCATTATTCGTTTTTCATAAATCCAGATAATATTAACTAATTTATCTATATTTTTAAAACAATTATATTACTATATACCTAGTATTACAAATATCTACAAAAACTATTCTGTCTTTGTTCTAAAATTTATTTAGTGATTGTTCTATACATTATGCTCAAAAACTTGGGAAAAACTTACTGATGTATATATCCCGTATTCACTTTTCTTGTTTATTGATACATTTATAACAGAACGGTAGTAATAAATGTATTTGTAAATAATTGTACTAAGCATATCTAATGCAACATGTGTGATTAATAAAAAGGTATGCTCAAAAATGATCTTCGAAGATATACCCTTTAAGACCAAAGGATTCAGAGGAGTTTTCAAAATTTAAATCTTTTATGAATATATAGCTGTGACGTTGTTATCGTAATGATATTCCCAGTCAGTACCCGTAGTACCGATTACTTATTAATAGATCGACGAAGAAATTGAAAGTACTTTATGTGGACGGAAATAAAGCTCCATCTCTTCTATGTGCTCGTTCTGTACATCCGAAAGAAAACATTGAAAGTATCAAACTTTTCCTTTCTTCCGATCTCCGATCCCTCCTAGAAACAAAAGCTAACTTTTCGGACCATTTTTTTCGTCAAATAATATCGAAATCTCATACTCTCATCTCAATGCCAAAATATGTGTCGACGCGTTTAATTTAAGGGATTTAGACTTAAAGAAGTTGTCCTGGTGAAAGGGCAAAAACTGAATAAGCAGACTTTTTCTCAAAAAAACTTAATCGAAATTAATTCATGGTAAGCTATAAAGAAATATTGTAAATATCAAAGAAAGAAAACTTAATTAATAAAACTAATAAACAGTAAGTTTTTATTTCGGTATTAAAACTCGGGTGTTAATGTTTACGCCAAGACAAATTGTACTTGGTTTTTCGAAACTAACCATTCAGAATACCTGCTAAACCTCCCGGAAGCAATTACAATAGGAAAGTTAATGCAGCCTCAAGACGTCCCAGGACGCCTGTAGTTCGAGACAATTTAATCCATGGGCGAGGCACATTATTGGGATTCCTACCGGTGCAACATTTTATCCGAACTGCAAACGATATTCCAGAGCGCAAAATATTTTGGCTCCAGATTCCTGCAACGAACTGAATATAGAAAGCTGTAAATACACATCTAATTCCAGAATAATGTGGTTTTTAGGTCTGGAATTTTCGGAAAGGGGTTATATATTGATAATTTTATTCCTTTTCTTTTTGTATGTATATAGGTTTTATCAAATGAAACGTCTAGGATTCTTTTAATAAATTATCGAAAATAGCGTAATTGTATGGTATCTTTAACGATCGATAATTAACAAATATCTATAGCCTTTATAGATATGGTACAAATACAAGGAAATGGATGAACTCAAGGCAAGAAATATTTGAAGCCCGATTATTTAAGTGCAAGCTACTTCTTCCAAGAAAGAATCACAATATTTTATTGCACTCAATTATTATGAGAAACGAAAAATATGTATTATTGAAGATGGAAACAGAAATACAGTACGATAAATATGATAAAATGATCTTTGACAGTGATAACTCCAATATATTTTGTCCCAGGTTCTTCCTTTAGATAACATTTTCCCTATTTTCTGACACCATGGTAATACAATATCGATTTTGGTTTGGCCAGTGTTTTAAATAATGCATCATTTAATTTATTCAATTGAGGTCAGACCCAAGTGAGTTGCTATACCTTGCAGATCTCAACAAATACACAACAATATTTTATGACCACGAATCTTCTGTGTAGGTGTCGATATGGATAGTTTTCTTTGACAAACCCATAAATTTTTCCGCTTGAGACTATTACTCTGTCTGAATCTACTTTGAGACTTCAAGCTGGGGTTTCGTCCAGTAACTCTTGCAATTTATTGGGTTAGAACTTTTTTAGACCTCCAAACTGTTCTCTGTCTGACCGACAATTCGGCCATGAAGGTGTAATATCACCGTAAGTGTCTAAAAGTGTTTTCAACAAAACAAGCAATGGAGAAGTCGAAAATGGAATTTTGAGCATTCCATCATTCTTTTTTTTTTCTTTTTTTCAAATATTGTTGAACTGCATATAATCGTTAAAAAAATGTAGAAAAATAAATATCACTAAATAAAAACAGCTTCCGTTTTGTGTTTTATTTTTTTACTACAAAAAGTCTTACCGCGTGTTCAGTGTTATGAAAATTCACGACAAAGCACGTGCGTCTGGCAAACCAAAAAAAATCGATCCCCACAATTTTCTAAACCGCCGGTCTCGAGAACGTCCCCATCTACAAAACCGAATATCATTTTAAACCGCCATTAAAATTATATCTTCGTCAAAGTTTTTCCTCATCTCTCGACTCGACTTTATTAAGATCGGACCCGGAGAAACGAATTAAAACGATTGGAAATATCGTCACGGTAAATTTACTTTACTTGCTTTTTATGGAGGCTCAGACGACATCTCACCATTTTTACTATAAATGACAATGGAAAAAGTTTAATCAACTTGGTTTTATTATATGAATTGTTTTTCTTATGTTTTGTTCATTTATTAGTTAAGTAATTCTTAAGAATTGTGGTGTAAAGTGGTTTGCCAAGTAAAACCAGATCTGGGAAATATCATCCAGAATCATTTCTTTCTTCATTTCCTTTTAATGTGGATTATAAAGATGGGTCTTGTATGTGCTTTTTTAAGTTTTAATTCAAACTGTATCAATATCAACATATATTAATGTAAACTCATGCTATACTCAACTCTAGCTGGTCTTCTGTAGTTTATTGCTGTGTTTCACGTATGTGTTCTTTCATGTATTTCTGTCTCTGTTCAGACTTCTTGCTTCGGCCGAGATTTTCTTCTCTTCCGAAATATTTCTGGGATACACTCATCTCAAGTTCACTTAAGTCGGCTCTGGCTGTCTTGTCTCTTCCATGAGCCGTAAGCCCCACCAACTGAGTTGCCTCCTTTCTGTTTATTCTTCTAGTGATTCAACATTGAGGTTCTTTCTTAATTATGTACATGCTTCTCGTGCTGTCCATCTTTGTTACACCTCTGACTCGTCTGAGATATTTCATTTCTATTGCTTGTGTCTAATTTTTGTCTCTCTTTGACAATACCCACGTCTCGCAACCGAGTGTTAGAATTAGTTTATAAATTGATTGGTTTATTGAATTGATTTCTGTACTTTCATTTTAGTTTTCTTTGATTTTTCTTTTTATTAGTGAATTTTCTACTTATATAAAGAAGTACAACTTAATGGTTTTTCCAAATTATGGCATCCATATCCATGTCGCCATCTTCATTAATTTCGATGTCTATACCTAGATACTTAAAGGCATTTACTTGTTCTACTTTTACTCTCTATATACCTTTAGTATAACATTCCATCTGATTAAAATTTTGTGTAGGTCTTCTGACCTATCAGTTGCTATTATTACATCATCTGCAAAAGCTCCTATCGACATTATTTTTTCCATATTTTTATACCCTATATGTAACCCTGATTGTCTATTTGACATATCTTTGCTATTTCATTAATTAATGTTTTATACATAGTTGAGCCTAAACTTGAAGGATTTTCATATCATGTCTGCTATGACTGTGTTGATATTTATCTTGTATAATTCTTGATATATTTTTAAAATTTAAATAGTTTTATAGCTTAACATTTTATAATTTTGTTTTAATATTTGTATAATTTAGCGATTGGTTTAAGTTGTACCTTTATGAATTATAAAATCTAAATATATCAATTATGTCTAAATATATTATATAATATATACCGACCAAATTATTTTGATTCAGATTGATAATATAGCATAGAAATACATTTAGCATCATGTTATTTATAATATCATAGGGAAGTAATGTTGAGCTTGGAGGGCTTTTTCCTCAAGTTTAAACTCTAACTGCAGTAGTTGATTTTAATAGTGAAAGAAAACCTTAAAATCGGAGTGATATTAACATGTTTTGCTATTTCAATCACACAATTTATGTATTTTAAAAATCAAAAGTTTTTTCACGCACAACGAAAACATTCGTTATGACACTTGTTTGTTAAATATTAAATATGGTTTATGAATGAATGAATCCACTTTAAATCCAACTATTTATTTGTTAAAAACAATATAGTAAATTTTACTAATATATAAACATACATATAATTATAAAATAATGTTATATATTGAGCATATATACTGATTATTTAATTATATATATTAAGCTCAATACTAGTTTTTCGTGCTGTTTCGAGCATTTCGACTCGTCTATACGAAACGGCCGAATTACCAGCAAAGCAACGAAAACTGCTTCTTAATGAAAACGTTAAAAAAACCTCTCCTCGAAAACAAAAAGACCTTTCGGATTAGAAAATAATTAAAGGCAGAAGTAAATAGAACACTCAATAAGAGAGAAAAAGGCCGAACCTGTTTCAGCTGACACCGAACAGACTACGTCGGCCCTATTAGCTTTTACCATTCAATTTTACAGCCATTTTGTTTTCTGGATGGTTTCGCCTAACATAGGAAACGTCATCTAATTGGCAATTCCTTAATCAGTTTCCGTTCTGCTGTGAAAGACTCAAAGCAAAGGGCTCTTTGACATTTTATGTTATATTTACAAACGTATTTCGATATTTTACTTCCTGACATTTGACATTTTTTTCAAGTTTCGATGCAAAATAAAATACACTCTTTTGTCATCATTTCAAATTAATTAGTATTTCTTTGTTATAATATATGATTTTATACCAGCTATATAATGGAAGTTTACCACATTTACACACACTAACATATTTGCCTAATCATATGAGCTTATGTAAACAGAATACATTTTAAGAATTCTTTTAAAAATGACAACAAATTTATTTCTTGAATATAGTAATTATCATTATGGTACCATCTGATGAAATGTACTTGATTTTATGGGCCTGCCTATGTTGAATTCTTCCATAGCTATTGCCTAGTACTGCCGTTAGAAACATTATGTTCTTAGCATTTTATTTACATGAACATATCATATTTTCCCATTAACAGATATCTTAGGTATAAAACACATGGGTTATGGAACCGTTAGAAAGTTCCCAACACTCAGTACACCCATATTACTTATAAATTAAACGGTTAGAGGCACTATTGTTCCACATAGCTATTCTGCTTTACAGATCGGAAAGACAAACGTACACTGAAGACAAACAGAGAGAAATGAAGAAATTACTGACAATATTGATTCAGAATAGTTTATTCAAAAACAAAACCAAAAAAAAAAACGGAAAAACACATCAGGTCGATAAGAACAAGAAAATATAGTTCAGATAACAATAAGAATTAAGGATATCAAGTTCATAGGAAATCAAGAATAATTTTAGCTTAACTGAACTTATTTAGATTCTCAGCTTCAAAACAACATAGCTTCAAACAGTTGTGAAGACACTTCTAACAAGATCAGATAGAAATAACATTCAAGAAAATATTAATATAGAATAGGTTATTCAAAAACAAGAAAAAGTAATTTCCGGCTTGGTGGCGCAGTGGTAAGGCGATAGGACGGTCCTCCTACTATTGCGATAGTCGCGGGTTCGAATCCTACTGGGCATGGTCGTAAATTTATGTTTGTGATTATTTAAAATTTGTGATTGTTCTAGGCAAGAGTGTAAAATCCGACAAGGAAAATAATACCAGTCACGCCAGTAACCAAGCTGGGTAAGTCTTTGGGATGATTTATAAAGTTGGTCACTCGCCAGTCGGTACGCTTAATGCTGAGGACCGTGATTCGGAGTCCACGTTAAAATTTAGGCCCAGTCCAAATAAACCCAAAGTTGGTAAAAAGAGACTTTAAAATATATATAAAAACAAAACAAAAATTATTGAGATAACAATAATAGCAGAAATAACCAAGTTCATAGGATCTGAACCTTAGTAGGAATTGTGACACATGAATGTTATGAAATTTATTCATTAATAAATTAAAATAATTTCGATAAGTAAAGATGACAAGAAACATAATTATGCAGTCCAAAATAGCTTTTAGATTTTACATCAATATACATTGATTAACATAATTCAAATAATATGCCGTTTACCTTCTGACATGTTTTGATAATATCAGATGCGAAAGGGAATATTTGCCATTTGGTTTATTTAATTAACAAGTCTCCAGGTTCAATCAACTATGGACAATTGACTGTACAATATATGACGCTCTGGATATCCGAGGACAGAGAGGATTCATATACGATAATTGAGTCAATTAACATGGAAAATATAATTATATTATTATTATTAGGCGATTATTATAGATTATTCTACAAGTTAATTATTGTATTAAATATTTAAATATTGTATTTCCAACATTAAAATTTCTGTTGTCTATATTTTAGATGAAATAAATTTTTTGAAAAATGTGCAAAAGTCACTTACTTGAAAAAATCGAGCCTTCCATCACGTTTACTAAGGTAAAAAACATTTCCAGGTCCACCAGCTTCTACACAGCCTTGAGCAATGATGGCGAAGCTGACGGCAATCATGGTGAGTCCTTGCATTACATCAGCCAATATAGCAGCCTTCAATCCACCCTAAAATATCATTAAAACACCACTATAATACATGTAATATATATGACACGTTACGAGTTATTGATAAGATAAAATATATGTCCTTTTTATTATTATACAAATCTCGAAGGATGTTAGTTCTGGAGCCGTGTTGATTTTTATTGGGCTTTTTTATGAAGCGGAGTTTTAATAGTTTATTTTAGATCTCGTAAAATGCTGCCGGAGAAGAGAATCGGTTATAAATCTCTGCCCGTGTTTGTGTTGAACATTTATGTCGGAATTATCTTTATTTTGGGTATTTTAAAGCTGAATAATGCAAAGAAAGCATCGCCGAGAGAACCTTGGGACGCATATAAAACATGAATATAGTATTGTGGCTAGGAAATGGGTTAAACGAATTGAAGTATTGTCAGTGGGTCATTGTAAAAGTTTCAATTTACCATAAAATTTGATACTTTTCGAATAAACTGTATTACTATTTCGAATAAGCAAATAAAGCTTATAAAATAGACGGGTATAAAATAACCAAAATATTTTATAATAATCAATAAACATATAGGATGTGGTATAATTTATGTCATTTAATAAATAAAATTAACCAAAGTAAATTGGCACATGATATATTTAATATATCACGTATAATCAGACAGTACCAATAACAATTCCATATAGTAACATCGCAAAGTGTCTTGGAATATCCCCACTGGAAGGAAACTATTAAAAAGAAAGTAAAAGAACTGGAGATGAAATATAGACAAATGCATAGATTAATTGGAAAAAATGACACGGTGAATGAAAAAAGAAAGAGCTAAAAGTAGATAAATTCAGAACCCAGTTTAGGTTTTCTGTGATGAAATATGTTTTCTCGTGGTTCTTGAATAAATAATATCGTTATATTTGCAATTACTCGCATATATTGTATTCGCAGATATTACTTTTTTATGCCCTTTAGGCCCTTTTAAGCCCCGAAATAGTTACCGTGTTATTAATTATTATATATAAAATGTTAATTTGTTATTTTTGTATTATAGATACGACGAATAACTTACCAATAAATTGAATATGATGCTGGCTACAGTAATTCCACTAATCGACGCCCAGTAAGGTATACCGATGACGGTATTTAAGGCTACACAGGGTGTGAAAACCGTGACGCCTTGATTGAGCAGCTGTCGTACCACGTAAGTGCCGGATGCCAAGCATCGTACCAATCTGGATTTGAACCTCATATCCAGATACTGGTATACTGATGTTATTCCCAAACTGAAGTAGACGGGAACAAAGACAAAACAGACGATGGGATAAGCGAGTACCATACCATACAGGGTCTCCCACATCGCACTACCTCTGTAGAAGAGCTCAGATGGATAACCTAAAAAAAATAAAAACCTAAAATGTTATGATGTACAAATACTAAGCGTGGTACTAATTGTAAATTATATATTTCGAACAGATGTCAGCTCTGTCAACTCTAAGAAATAGTTGTATTATGACATATATAATTAAACAAATATTCAAAGTTAAGTAAATATAGTTTGTTGATCATGTCGAGATATGTAGTACATAATATTACGTCTCCAACAAACTAATTCAGCGCGATATCTGCTTAGAACCCATAACGAGTATAATGCACAAAGGTTAGTGTAAAGTACTCTGAAAGACTGTTAGTGCATCCCAATGCACTCGCCAAACAGTTAAATGTGCACGATGACAGTGAAGTGCATAGGCACAATTATAATAATAAATTCATTATAAATTTCTACAGCAGATTACTTACTGAAGCGGTTCTACGTGTCAGTATAGTTATATTGTGGTGGGTTCGAATATGATCAAGACAAATACTCTGACACGTTTATTTACTATTGAAAAAAATGACAAAAATTTACAATATTTCTAGGTATTTTGCCTCACTAGTTACGTATTTTGTCCACCTTTCCGGATGTTTTTTGATGCGTGTATCGAAGAATTCCTTGGGCAACTGGGACAGCCATGTGCGCACGAACTCCTCTACCTCGTCGTCGGTGTTGAATCTTTGATCTCCAAGGGCTTCTTTCAGTGGTCCAAAATGTGATCGTCTCAGTGTGATATATCTGGTAGGGGGTTGTTCCAGTACCTCCCTCCCTAATTATGATATTGCATCGAGCATGAAATGCGTGGTATGAGGGTGCGCGTTATCCTGGAGAAGAATCGCACTTCGTGCTGGAATGCTCCTCCGTTTCGAGCGATAAGCGGGTTTCACGTATGTTTTCAGAAGGTTAGAGTAGTATGCAGCATTAATGGTAAGTTGGGTGTACAGGAAATCGACGTACAGTACGCCCCAGCAGTCCCAGAACGCCGTACATAGAACCTTACCCGCGGACCTGGTTGTCTTTGCTTTGACTGGCGCAACTTCCTCCTTCTTCCTCCATTCTTTAGACGACATGTTGCTTTCGGGAGTGTAATAGGGTACCCATATCTCGTCTTTAGTGAGTATTTGGGTTAAATAGCCGTCCCCCTCTGCCTCGTATCGCGTCAGCAAGCGGCGATAAACTTTCAACCGCGTAAATTTTTGCTTGAAATTCAACAGTTTAGGAACCCATCGCGTCATTATTTTGCGATATTGAAGGTGTTCGTGGATGATGTTATGTCACTGATAATACTAACGCCTAGTTCAACCGAAATGTCTTGAACATTCATCCTACATTCCTCCGAAATGAGTTTCTACGCGGCGAATGTTGTTTGGTGTGATGCTGGTTCGCGGTCGCCGATCATGCGGCTCATTTCTGACGGTTTCGATGCTTGAATGCTTTGGCCTATTTAAACACTGAAAAATGTCCGTCGTTTTAACGCCTTCCCACACTAAAAAACGAATGACAATACGTTGAACTACGGCGGTCGACACTTGACGTTCACTCATGGTCATAGCATGCCCGTAAAACATGCGCTCCCGACAAAGACTATGCCATACTGTTCATAACGGACCCAGCTATGACATACTCATCTACAGCGCTTGTCTCCAACATATTTGACCCACCCTCGTATAGCAAAAATCATAAAAAGTTTTTATTGCCCACGGGCAGATGGTTAAAGTTCTATTAATAATAAAAAAAATGTCGAGAGAGCTGTAGGTATCTCCTATATATGAATCAGCTTAGCGAAAATTATGCCTCCTTTTTTGAGGAAAACGAGAGCACTGGGAGGCATGATATTTGGCAAGATAAGGCTTATATAGAGGAAGAATTTTAGGTCTAAAGTTTTTGTAATATGGCTACAATTTGGAAAATTCCAATAAAATAAAACACTACCAAATCTAGCAACCAGTAATAGCCGTCAGGATCGGTGACAGCCTCTATTTTCATTGGACCTGGCCGATCCGCTGCCCGCTGCCAGATCCTATAATAATATAATAGATTCATTACTTCTGTTGTGCGTAAATCGATTAAGGATATGTAATTTTACGTTGTGACGTAAATTTGGCTGTTCCGCAAATACCGGCAGAGCAATTTTAAAAGGGAAGACAGGTCCTTACGTTTTGTTTTTGAAACGATATTAACACGGAAAGAGAGTGTGTTAAGATTTAAGATATTAAATGATATTGTTTAGTTTAACTTGATATCTGGTGAACTCGGAACAGCTTAGAAAGATTATTCTTGCTTAAGAATTAGTAGTAATTGATAAGGTTCTGGAGACATAACATATCATTGTAATAAAGATAAGTGTAAACTGTAAATTTCTGCAAATTTTATTAATATTAGTAAATGTAAACATTATTAAAAGCATTTCGATACAAAGTTGTAACCCAATATTGCAGGTAATAAATACATTAATTCATGTAATCAAAAGTTGAAAACGAATGTTTTAATTTCTCATTTGTTGGTGTTTTTAGTCCTCCGGTGGGGCACCAAGCAAAGTAGAAAACAGTAGATTAACGAATGTCAAAGAAGACAAATTAAAGATCTATAATGTTATGTTAAAGATTGTTATTTGTGATGGTGAGAATCCAAAATATTACATAAAATGATAGTTTGAAATAAATAAATTTACTGACAGGAAAAATATGACAACTACCCTTTTAAAGAATGAAAGATAAAATAAATAAGTAAAGAGCGATGCAATTTTATTTGTGCGTAAATATGTGTGTAATTAAATGTAGGTGTAGCGACCTTGAGGCATGTCGAATTTTACATCGTGGAATAACGGTCTACAAAATACCCAGAAATATATTCCCAGATGTTGAACACGGGCGGGGTGCCAGCAGCGCCAACTAGAACCCGATAACGAATAGCCGGCAACCCCGAGACGTTTATCTGGGATGTTATTGAAGGGTATTTCGAGTCATTCAGTGCTCAACCATCGTTTGGTTTATATGTGCCACCATCGACTGTCCAAGCCTCGTCTCCAGGTATCACCGCTGCCATCCGTTTTATCTAATTGTATTTTTCACATTTTTTTATATAGATAATAAATAACGGTCACATAATGTAAACACCACTGTTTCATTTCGTTTTACCTCCATTCACAGAGCCACGTCATTTACCCCAAAGTAGGTAAAAATTTTTTTTAAAAATATTTTGGTCTCCTTTTACCAACGACGGTTTATCTGAACTGGACTTACAGTTTAACGTGGGCTCCGAACCATGGTTCTCGATACCGACGAAGACTACCGACTGGCGAGTGATCAACTTAAAAATCATCTCAGAAGACATCCGGTCTTACCCAGCCTGGTTACTGGCGTGACTGGGATCATTTTCTATGTCGGATTTTGCACTATTGCCTAAGAATATTCACAAATGTTAAATAATCACAAACACAAATTTACGATCATGTCCCAGCAGGATTCACATCAGCGACCATCACAAAAGTAGGAGGTCACGTCGCTTTTTTTACCACTGCCCTAACCAAGCCGGCTATAAAAATTATTATTTTATCAAATAAGGTTAGTTTAAATAAATTTATTGTCTTTCAATATATATTTTAGGTGAAAAATATGTATAAAAGATAAAAATAATATTAATACATATAAGAAGTAATAATAATATGTAGATAAAGTGAAACTAACAACATAATTTACCTAGAACACATGGATAATAACAATTATTTTAGTTATTTACTTAATAGTGTTTTAAGGGGTCAATAGTTCAATTAATGACTATAAATATATTACATAATTTCTATGTTGTAAAAAATCGTTAAATGCTTAATTGTGTTTGTTATTGTTTTAATTAATATAAAATTATGTATTACATCATTTAATATTACAAGTTTATGATTATAACATATAAGTAAATAGAAATCATATATATGCTTATATTTGAAGCTCTGAAGTTTGCAGTTCTGATCTTTCCTCCTTTTTGCTCTTGTGTTGTCTATAGTTTTTCCAATTCCTATCCTGTTCTATAGTTTTGGTTTTATTGTCGAAATACATTATTCTATCCAAATAAAAAGTCAATATATATAAACGATCTTTTAATTGTATAGGTAATTTATGATACAGATTAAACTATAATGTCAGTGACTGATCGGCTATATTCGATTTACAAATATAAAAAGTGATTTTTCATGTTTGAGCTATTAGAATCTGATATTTTTTGTTTGTCTCATTCAGAATGTGTTAATCTGCAGATTATATCAATAAATATTTTAAGCATCGAAATAGAAGGCCTACCAGACTTCGAACAGTTGAAGATTATGTTAATTGTAATATATTTGCGTTGGATTTTTTTTGGATGCGGTTTAACTAATAGATAAAAATACCTGTACATGTCATACGTTAAACGTAAAAGTCATACGAGAACGCATTAGAATTTGATTTGTGTACATCTTCGACGTTTCAATGAATAGATAATTTATGTTCCATTCTGTCACGGTGATATATGGTGGAGTATTGTTATAACAAAACATCTTTAGAATTTACACAGATAGCAAAATATATTTATGATTGTTAAATAAAATCAAATTCAAAATAATGGATATTTAATGTCCAGGTACTTTTAGCGTTAATATATAGTAAAAACTGCTTCAATTTTGTATTTATATCCTTAGTGTTTATATATCGTCTTTGTGTTTTCGAGCTCTTTTTATTTACTAATAGATATTTTAATAAAATCAGGTATCAGGTATTTAAAATGTTTATAGCTTTACCATGATTTCATTAGCGCAGTGCAAATGCAAAATGATTTATCAAATTTATTTCAGACTCATATAAGTGTTGTACTTTTTGAAAAAGAAATGTAGCCTCTCTATTGCTCTTTAACATTCTAATGGATGCAATTATGCGAAAGGTTTTTAAAAACAGATATGTCGTCATATATGATGCTACAAACTCCCTTTGATATTATTGAGTGCCCGATAGTATGTTCGCTGTTAAATGCGCTGTGTTTGCTGATATAGATGCTTAGACTTCTAGCATTCTTTACGATATAGTTTGCATTGCAAAGCCATATTACTTGAGAGTTAATGAAAAAGTTTTCCTTTAAAATGCACAGCCACTGCACAGTTGAGTAGTTTTTAAGAAAAGTCAGATGAAATTCATCTTTGAACTTTAGAGAAATGCCAAAAAGGCCCCAGTTAGTGTCAGAATATGCATATAGGAGATAGGGAGATGACGATAGGAGCCCATATCACAGAACACCAACTAGGTATGTAAAATATGAATATGACCACGCTATAAAATGGAATGAAAGTATTGAGTAGCAAGCCAACATTTAAAGCTCTTTCTCTCATCATTTTATCAACGGACAACAAAATTTCGGCTAAATACCATTTTCGGTCATCAGAATGTTAAGTTTATAAAGTATTTCTTTTAAAATATAAGGATATATGGAAACATTTTCCCCCTCGTCAGTAAACACTGACTTTCTTCGCTTTCATTGGTGTTCAACTTACCTTGACGGATTGCTGTATATTCTTGTTTAGGGTAAATTAGATGGCTCGGTGAATGGAGGTAAAACGAATTGAAACAGTGGTGTATACATTATGTGACCGCTATTTATTGAAGTAATATAAAAATGTGGAAAATACAAAATAGATAAAACGGATGGCAGCGGTGTTACCTGTTGACGAGGCTTGGGCTAATAACGTCATCGATAAGTCGATGGTGGCACGTCTAAACCAAACGATAGTCGAGTACTGAATGAATGGAAATACCCTTCAATAACATCCCAAATAAACGTCTTGGGGTTGCCAGCTATTCGTTATCGGGTTCTAGTTGGCGCTGCTGGCACCCCGCCCGTGTTCAACATCTGGGATTATGTTCTCGGTGTTTTGTAGACCGTTATTCCACTACGTAAAATTCGACATGCCGAGTAAGGTCGCTACACTTGTAATTGTTGATTATTGTCATCACTGATGTGAAAGAAGGCCAATAAGTTATAACAGATCTAAACACCCTTGCATTACTTATTGTAGTACTTAGAAGAACTTAAGATGGAGTTAATTGGATGTAACATTTTTATATGAACACTATTACGTATTCAAAAATTATTGAAAACATTCTGTTTCAAGTATCGATAAAAATTGAAAATCTAGCATTATCTTAACATACTTTAAAAAAATGTTTTGTTATCTTCCCGTAGAAAAATATTACTGATAGAGAGTCTAAACAAATTATATCAAAGATTGTTACAAGATAGCTGGCGATAAGGCGTATCTTATCAGTTATCAAATGTGAGGAACTGATATTCATAATATTATTTTAAATTACTACACTGTGACCCCTGTTACACACTGGAACGCAAAATTAAGTATTTTAATGTAGTTCTTTCGTACTATATATTGTAATGTTACTGTGATAAAATGAATTTGGAAGTGATTATTTTAGCTATAATAGTTCTAACAGTATGTCAGGTAAGTTTCACGCAGCTGTAGAATCGCAAATGTGCTTAATATCTTATTTTAGACTAAGCAAACCTCAGTGAGTGATCTTTACGATATAATGCATGATATTCATTCCGATGTAATTCACTCAAGTACCGAACTGTATTATCGCCTTGATGAATACAGTACGTATATATCTCACGCCAGTCACGAGACGCATGAGTCATTTATCAAGGAACTCAACATAAACGTTGATTACTACACGTACTACATCACTAAAATTGAAGAAGAAGCGAGTGCAGGCAGTGAGTAGTTTACGATAGTTTAAATTTTGTTATTTCTGTTAATTTCATTGCAGATTTGGATATTTCTAGTTGTATTCATTCGGCAAACTCTCACATTAATGCTTTAAACGAAAATTTGATGTCGTCATTGCGTGGTTTGGATGAATTGGAGACTGGCGCACAAAGTCTCATGGAGAAAGCTTACTTAGAAATATATACAGAACCTAAATTTAAATTGGATAATATGTGGTCAGAGGTAGAACAATGCCTAAACGATGATTGCGCCACTGAATTACAACGGGAGCTTATGAAACAACACCAGAATATGACCCAGGTTATGAACGAGTCGTATACGAATGTGGTAAACTTTATTTTAGAAATATTTGAAGGCAGTTTACGAGATTACAGTTTTGATAGGAGCGCTTATCTCTCTGAAGTGTATTTTTTGTTGAATCAAATTTATGAGTGTACTAATCAATTGGTAATTAGTCTCACAGGGAGTGATTCTAATACCGATGATAACAATAACAACAAAATCTAGTAATTAGACACAACATTATCAGATCTGCTAAATAGTAAAGCACTATTATAATCAAAAGTAATAGGTTTAATTCTAGTATAATAATTAAACTTGATTTATGCAAGAATTTAATGATGTAAGTATATTGTAAAGAAGTTTTATAACTTAATTATATTAATTTTTTATTATATTTACATTATATGATGTAAAAAATGTAATGTATTCTTTTTATTAAACTTTATATCTTTCTAAATATTTTTATATATATTTACTTCCTTATATATATATGATGGACTTACTAGATCGTATACCTGGTTTTGTTTTGCATAGGGTGTTATCAGCAAGGTAACAGATTAATTGGTTCAAAAAGTCCACACCAGTAAAACTCAATTATTTGGCAAAATTAGTCTTTTTTATTCAACATAATTCCCTTCAAGGGTCATACACTGATTATAGCGACTCTCCAACTTTTCGATACCATTTTTATAGTACGATTTGTCCTTTGCTTCAAAATAGGCCTCAGTTTTGGCGATCACCTCTTCATTCGACGAAAATGTCTTCCCAGCGAGCATTCTTTTGAGATCTGAGAGTAGGAAATAGTCGCTGGGGGCCAGACTTGGAGAATACGGCGGGTGAGGAAGCAATTCGAAGCCCAATTCATGGATTTTTGCCATCGCTTTCACTGATTAGTGACATGTTGCATTGTCTTAGTGAAGCAGTACATTCTTTTTCTTCAAATGCGGCCGTTTTTCAGAAATTTCGTCCTGCAAACGGTCCATTAACGCTATGTAATAGTCGCAATTGATAGTCCTTCCTTTTTCAAGGTAGTCAATGAAAATTATTCAATGCGCATCCCAAAATACAGACGCCTTAACCTTGCCATCCCACCATTGTGTTTTCCCACGCTTTGTAGTGGCTTCATCGTGTACAGTCCACTCGGATGACGGTTTTCTGTGTGGATGACATATTTCATTCATTGTCATATATCGACATAAAAACTCGGGTTTATTACGCTTAATGATCTTCAAACACTGCTTCGAATCATCAACTCCTCGTTGTTTTTGGTCAAAAGTGAGCTCGCCCGGTACCCACTTTGTATAGAGCTTTCTCATACCCAAATGTTCGTAAATTATATTATGTACACGTTCAGTTGATATCTTTGGAATGTCTTTTGAGGGTTAGGGCTAACTAAAAAGCGTATGGACTTAATTCTAGTAGCGTTATCTATGTGTCAGGCCGGGGACTTTTCAATTGATCTGATAAACTGTATTATGAGCCGCTAAAACTAGCAAGCTGATTACCATCTGTTTAGATCGACGTAGAATGACTTGCCTGGCATGTAGTTTACAAATGTTGAAGGAGTTTGAAAATGTATCAATAATTGGATTGCTGTATCACAGAACGATGGGAAAAGTTGTAGAAAATGATAGAAAATATTTTTATTCCTACGTTTTAAATGTTGATCATGATTGGAATACATGTAAGCCGTAAAGAGCTAATGTTGCGGAGTTACTATTATAACAAAACCTGCAAATATTTTTCTTGTAACTAACATTGTAAAAAAAAAACATGAAACAAACAATGAATGATGTATGGAAATATTTGTGGCTTTCTAGCTTTTTAAGTTTGGAGTCATCGACCTTGACCTCACACGTTACCAAACCAGTTTAAACGTCCATGACACTTCCCCATTGATTGTTGTACGCAAATTCCCGTTCGTCCAATGACGAGTAAACATTTATTTGTTAACAAACGAATGCTATCTCGCCGTATTATCTTTAACGCCTCGTAGTGTTTACACGAATGATATTTATGTCCCAGTGGCACACGTGCTTGGTTAATATTCCAATTGTTGGATCAACGCAGTTGGACGAGGCCAGAGTAGGTGAAGGGGTGGTGGCGGTGATGGTAGGGGGACAGGTTGAGTTTGCGTTTCACGTGACAGATATAAAACAGGCATTAGCCAGTGTTTGTTCGCGTTGTTTGCTATGTTGTGGTCGACAGGCCATTTGTAGTTTTCCGTTATGGAGTGTACGCGACTAAACCGGAGCGAAATTTGTCGATTGTTTGACCATTTTCGTGATAGAAAAGTGTTATTCGTAATATTCGACAGCAACGCTCGAGTTCGCATAATGATGAGAGATTATTAGTCGTCCGTAGTATTTCGTTCAGATTTTCGAGTTCTTTACATACAATCTTAATATAAATTAGTAAATTTATAGACAGAGACCGTCGAGGGAAGCATTTGGCGGCTGTCAGTTTACGGAATTTGTAAAAATAATGTAGTATACAAGGTGAAAATGCAGGAGGTATTGATACATTCTCGATGCTAAATCCACAGGTTAGCTAATAAAAAGCGTTTCATAGATTAATATCAAAGGAGTTAGAGGCTTGGTGAAAATCCATGAACACCAATTCCAGAGTTGTTTACAGATGAAGAATCTATATCTTATGACTTATGCTTAACCCCCACGCACAGAAAAAAATGTTCGTTGAATTGACAATGACTATAAAAAATAGATGCTCATTTTTCGAGAAAAATCTTCCTAAATGATTTTCAACTTTACGGTTTTGTTAATCATCTATATTGTTGCATTTGGAGTTGATTGCTGAACATTGTCTGAATACAAATGCATCCAGAATATATAATTGTTCAGACCTCTTGACCTCTCAAGCATCGTTAACTGCAGTAACGCTATGTAATAGTCGCTGTTGAAGGTCCTTGTTTTTACAAGGTAGTCTATGAAAATCATTCCATGCGCATCCCAAAATATAGACGCTATAACTTTCCCAGCCTACTGTCGCATTTTCCCACCATTTGGAACGGGTTCATCATGCGCAGTCCACTCGGATGACTGTCGATTGGACTTCGGAGTGAAATGACGGGGCTATTTTTTATCCATTGTCACATATCTTCAAACAATGCTCCGAATCATCAACTCGTCGTTGTTTTTGGTCAAAAGTGAGCTCGTGCGGCACCCACTTTACACAGAGCTTTCTCATACCCAAATATTCGTGAATGATATGTACACGTTGAGTTAATATCTTTAGAGTGTCTGCTATTTAATTAAATTTCAATTTACGGCCATTCAAAATCATTTTGTGGATTTTTTAAATGTTTTCGTCGTTCGTTTTCGAAGAAATTAAGAAAATATTTTAGATTCACATGGAGAGTTTTCAATATAGTAAATGTTATCACTAAAGAGTACAATTAGCGAATTATGAAGCAAAATTTGAGGGTTCCATTTAATTTGAAGTTGCATTTAAAATATTTGCAAATCGTTGTAATGTATACTTTATAATTTTAATAATAACTGTTAGATAAAAACTTTATTTGGCCATATAAAATAAAACCAGATGCTTGAAATATCGCAGATAAATATGTTTTAGTTAACTGCACCAAATTTAAAAGACATTGTTTTTTTTATTTAAGGCTATATATAAGCAATATATATGTACAATGCACATTTTATTCTAAAATAAACTGAGTATTGGATGAACTAGGCATTTTAGATAAACAATATAAAATAACTTACCAAGAAAAGATCTAACACCTAATGTGCCTCTGGCTATACTCAGCATCATGGCGGCCATGGAAACTTTTCCTGCTGCGAAAACATAGTCGGCCTTCGTTTTCTCTTTCGGCCCGAAGAATCTGGAGTACACTGCCACGAATGTGCTGGCGATTACGAAAATAAAGAACACCAGATAGTCCCATACCATCGACGTGACATTTTTCGACATCTTGATTGATTATCTCTGCCAATGTCGGTCAAATATCTGAAACCAACAAGAGACGATAATTATTAGACGTGCGGCAATTAAGTTTAGTTTTGTTCAACGCGAGCTGAATTACTTCAAACCATATTTGCGTTTCGTCAGTTTATTTTGCTATTCGCTTGTATGTTTAGTTGCCTGAAATGTATAATTACAAATATACTTTCTTAGAACATTTCCGTGTTAGCTGTATTAAAATGATTATACCTGTAATTCGTGTATGATTTAGATAAACGGGATGTTCTATGATGTTCATAGTTTTTGTAATTAGCTTATATATTATACAAAATTGAGAAAATGTTTCTAAATTGTTCGTGTTATTGTATGTCTTATGCGATTTTACAATAGCTGGGAAATAAAAGCAATTTGTTATATAATACTGTGTGATTTTTCGTAGATTATAATAACGTATAATACAATGATCTAAACTTTTTAAATAAAACGCAAAATGGTGTATTTATTTTTTCTAAATAATCCCTTCAAAGTAGGTGACATGAGCTGAATTTTTATTGAAAACCTCGCGAGGGACCAACGTTGTATATCAAGGCGCATTTCTGTTTTAAAAAAAGTTAAAAGTCATCAGTCCACAATTTTTGTTCCAGAATATTATGATTTTTTTACATCTTACTTTTTAATTACAATAGCATGTAACAATATAGTAATAGAATTTTAAGTTTTAACTCTGATTCGGAATTAATAATGGAAAAACCGATAATATTGACATAAATACCAAATCAAGTAGTAAACGATAAATGTTATAGTTGCTAATGGTAAATGTAATAGCCAATATGTTATAATTTCGTATAAATGATAAAAAATTCTAATTAATATACCTTTTATTGAAAAAAAATTGCATTTAGTATTTATACCATACATCCAACATTAGCAATAATTTAAAAAGAATAACATGTACAATTAGTTAATTATTAGCTTCAAACTTTACGGTAGGTTCTTATAACATTTGATATAATAAATGTGGTATCCGCACAAGAATATATTTACATTTTGTGTTCGCTTTATTTCTCTAAAAGCTATAAAAATATTCTTAAAACCCATAATTTTGAAGAAAGCAACCATAAAAGTGCGGCACATTTAATTAAATAACGAAAAAGCATTAATGTCTAACTGATAAAAGAAATTCCTTTTCATTATCAGTACAGAATAGGAAGTTTGGGAAAGGAAGCAGAATATCCAATAATAAATCTGATAATAAAAGAAAACAAGAAAGTTATTATGTCAGAATAATGATGACCAACAAATGAGGGATACTTTTAAACCATCTGGCAGTGTAAAATATGATAAAATAAAAATAAAACAAATATTATTTCATACTTTTAGATTTGCATTAATGATTAGTAAAATGGATTAAATTATCTTTGTAAACTGATTTTTTATTGCTGAAATCATCAAAAGAAATGTTAACAAATTATAACTGAAGAACTTAATAATTTGTGTTTTATAACATTCAATATTCAATTAGCTGAATTCAATATTAATTATATTAGATATTCTTTAATATATATTTTAATTATAATTTCAAATCAGTAGCTTTATATTAAATTATCACTTTATAAAAATAAGATTATAGGTTATCATAGGTAATGGTTATCATAATTTCCTTTTTTCAAATTCATAGAAAATTGTGTTTGTTTGTTTTCGGTGATCATTGTTTAAGTGAATATCGGTTTCGAAACATCGCTAATGTTTTTGAATCATTTACATAAGACTGCATTCCAAAGGATGTTCGTTACTTGAACCCCATATGGATTAATAGTGAAAAAATGTATGGACTGAGTTTCCATTTGTAAACAGCTGCTGAAAAAATGGATCATATACGACAATAATTTACAAAAGGTATTGTGTGTGAAGCTTTATAAATGGTTGTAATGCTCGTATAGAAGCAAATTAGGTCGATGAAAAGCAATTGGTATTATTGGAAATATAATGAGCTGCTCAAATTTGGGTAAAATAATAATTCGAGTCTCTACAATCACTATAATTTCTATTATGACATGATATTACAAATTGTAATAAGACAAATGGTTTGTATTGATTACTTTATGAACAATTAGTTGAAACAAAAGCAGGTGTACCACCCGACTGGTAATGTTCTTTACCTATATCTATGTCTATATATGTTACATACCATAAATAGAATATATTACTATGGCTACGTTTGCAGATTACACTACAATACTTGCCATTGGAGAGAATAGCGAAGCAACTAGAAGAGAGAAACACGATAGTAGAAATAAATAGACCCAGAAATAAAAAATCAAAGTCAACAAGAGTAAATAAGCGAATGTTGAATTCACTTACAACCAAACTATTCACATACCCGTAAATATGCATAATACTATTATCTCAAGTATCTTGGGATGCCTTGATGATTTGGAAACTTGACGCAAAACTTCACTGGAAGGTTTATATCAAAAATAAAATAAAAGAACTGGAATAAAATACAGAAAAAGGTATTGGTTATTGAGAAAAATAATAAGTTTCTGGTGTAAAAACAGATCTAAAATTTATGGGATACAATTATCGGGATGTTCTGCGAGAAATAACATCAACATAATTCAAGTATTTCTGAATAAAGCCCTGAAAAGTATTGTAGATGCACCCAGATACTGTAGGAACAATTACCTACACCGAGACCTTCGGATTCCAACTGTTTTATACAAGACATGAGGAAAGCACTGAAGTGCTGCAATTCGTGGACAACACTGAACTAGGACGTAGACTCAAGAGAAGCAAGTGCACCTAAATGGTAAAAACAGTGAAAAGTTTATTTTATTAGAGACTAAGTAAGGGCCAATAGGCCTTGCTAGATAAATACCTAGATTTAAGTCACTGTACAGATATATTGTAATTTAATGGGAAACGAAAACCTTTTGACAAAAAAACTCAATAGCTAGATAGACATAACACGTTAGTGTTACAATATTACAAATCCCAAATAGTGGAAAATATCACCAGTCATATAGGGCCAAAATTGTTTCTCAAAAAATCCTCAATAATTAATTGATGTTCCTGATCAGTAAATAATAAAACACTAAGTACATTGCACTAATACAATCAAATACACATTTTTAAACGATTCTATATATGTATATGTATACACAATAAATCATTGAGCTTACCCCAGTAAAATATAAATAAAAAATCAAAACTACCACAAATAATGAATCTCGTGTTGGTTAGTCTCGTGTCAACCTCGTAACTGTTCGAACGCAAATACGGAATGAAAACTTCCGAATATATTTAAATATCGTGTAAGGCATTCACATTAATATTTTAATATTGAGCAAACAGATAAGAGAATATAAAGCAAACCTGGAACATGTCAGAGTTTTCCATCGTACGTTTTTTATGAAATCACGTGGTCCAAGGATGTTAGCGCTGCGTTCGACAGCACATATCCAAGAAAAAAGCAATTTGTATGAAATTTATGCCGATGTTTCAGGTGAATGCGGCTGTCGTTCGTTAACGTGGGAGCTGTTTTTATTCGGACACATTTCTGAAAGTTTTATTAAATGAATGGAGAATGTTTAATTAAAAAAAATACCTTGTCTAATGAACGTGACTAGAATTTAATATTTTCAGCTTTTTATTTTTGATTTTTTCGGTTGAGTTCTGCTAGTTAAAAAAAACCGTTTGAATATCGCAGGCAAGTTCTTCGTGATGGGTTGTCTGCTTTCTGTCGACGTAGTCGCTGTGTTTCTTCTTTTTCTACTTGGCTCTTTGGTCGTATCACTTCTGGTACAACGAACGTTTATTTTTTAATGCTTGATCCCGATAATTCCTCTTAATAACGAGTTTCCTTCATGGTTTTGTTTATTTTGATAAGTTTATGACAAATACAATCAGCTAATCCTACCAAGAATATCTAAACCAATTGTTGATAGAAACATTATTTTTTTCTGTTTAAAAAACGAATTGAATTTGAATTTTCTTTGTGACCTGTTAAATAATACATGCTAAATACAATCTTAATTTACAAATTATTTTATTAATACTGTTCTGTTTTACTTATGTATCAATTACAAGCAAAACGATTGTGGGATATATACATCAGTATGTATTTACCAAACTATAATAAAACTAAACTTCTTAAGCTAAGGTTAAGATTAACATTTATACACTATACAAATCCAGGTGGTTTGGTTCCCTTCATTATTCTGATTTCCTGGGCGGTGTCATTTAACTGTACTGCTTCCACATCGCTGTGATTTAGTAATTATTCTTTCATGTTTTAACGTGAAATTTAGGATAATTTCGTAGATTTAGTTACTCGATTTCGGGGTCATCATTTAGTTTTTCATTACTTACGTAGGATTAACCATTGGTATTTTTTTAAAACTTTTTTGGCAATGTTTGGAAACTAGTCGGTTTAATCAATTGACTTAAATTTCTTAAGCGACACCGCATATTAATAGAGTACTGTTTCTATATACCTTTTATTTCGAAATTCCAACGAAAAGTGACAATTCTAAAAATTTTAGTATGATCTATAATTTGTCACAGTTTACATGATATTCGTTATAATTATAGGAACGATTTATAACTACAGATTCAATTCAAATTAAATTCTTAGTAAAATATATTTTTTTATATGGTACAAATTAAGTTATGCGTGTATTTCTGTCTCCAAAACTTGAAATATAGTTAACGAAAAAGCGTTTAGTAATGAAAAAGTACAATAACAAACAAGTAACAAATATAACAACGCTTTAGCGGGATTAGAACTTACTTATTAATTATTATTATTTATTTATTGTTGGCCATAAATGAGTGTTACTATTTAAGGAATAATTATTTCCTATCACGTTAACACGAGGAGTGTCTTAAAGTTCTTGATTTTTTTTTAATTTAGAATACTCAACTGTATATTAAATTCTGAGGAGTCTGTTGAGGTTATATATCGTTATTACGTCTATATTTGGAAGTGTTTTGCTTTGTTTATGTACCAAGTCGCCGTACCAAACTTTGCGGCAATATAGTTTCGTATTTGTTATATTTTTAATCTTCATATTCCGTTGATTTATGAAACTTGTCGATTGTCGCCTGTTTTTATTTTCAACTCAAGCTGATACTCTAGGATTAGGTTATTAAATGTCATTATTAGCTTTAATATCTTGCGTAATAATTTCTCAAAATATTTCGAGGCAATTGTTGGTAAAGAAATAGTAAAATTCGACATAATTTAGTTATTTGTGAGGCTTTGGTAATTTGATTACATATCTCATACTTCTACATAAGCATTCAGTTATTTTCAAATTATTATGGCTTCTTTAAGCAATTTTAGTAGTCCCACATATGAGTAGATCCGAGCCCATTGTTTTCCATGGGATTAGATTTATTCTTACATATTTGGTAATTTTTTCTCTTGGGATAATTGGTATATTAGTTTAGATTTTAAGTTGTCACTATTAATTTCAGTGTTATTTGCCTTTCTCAAACTAAATGTTCAGCAGTGCTTTTTTTATTATCTCTGGCCCATGATCCATTGTTACATCTTATAGGATAGATAAATGTTATAGGCCTCCGAAATGGCTACATTGTACTTGAGTCAGTTGATACCTGTTAAGATTAAATTAATGGTTGGTATATGTTGGTATCAAATCGCTATTTTTAAGCTTGTAAATTTCTTATTATTAAACAAATAAAAAATGATAAAATAATAAAATAAAAATTGGAACCTGTTAACTGTTATATTCATGTTAGGTTTATAACTTATTTTGTACTGATTTTGTAACAAATTTACATTTTAATGTAGCTGCCTGGTTGTAGGTTTGTAAATCCCTATTTTTGAACATTCTAAAATCTCCAAAAAACAAATACAACAATACCAGTGATTTAAAATCATTTCGTAAGATCTTCCAGAATTCAACGTCGAATTTACATATATAGATTTTCATTAGGTAGAGGTTTCCATAAGTGGAGTGAGCAGTATATTAAATTTTTAAAAAGTATTGTATTGAATAGATGTCGCATTTGTCGATAAAGAGATTTAATAAAACGAATATGAAAATAATAATTTTTTGGAGATGGCTTTCTGAACATGGAACATATATATTATCGCAAATATCCTAAGCAAAATCCACAATCTAAGAAATGAATTGAAACAAGGTTTTAGTTTCCAAAACGAGTTCATATTCAGAAATTGATAAAAAATTGTAAAACTAAAAAAACTGAAATTTTTATCGCACTCTTATGGATTAATTTGATGTATGAATTCAAGAAAAAAAAGACCTAGTTTAGATACGAAAAAAAAAACAGTTCAATCAAAATAACGCGAATAAGAGAATAGTTTAAAAAATAAGTGAATTAAAGTATGAATTAGTATAAAGTAATAATTTAGCTTCCTCTGATTTCAGATGTCTTACAAATTCTTCATAAAGAATTCATTAAAAGATTAGATAATAAATGACGTAGAAGTTGGGAGAAATTATAGTGAAAAATACAATTATTTTTGAGGACAGAACCGACTTCAGGATGGCCAAATGTAAGAAAATATAGGATGGTATTGTTGACGAATTACGTAGAGGGTCTGATGACTCAATCGTTAAACAATGCTGGCGCAGTATTGGGACTGGACGATGGGAATGCTGAGATAACACTTTTGGATATAAAGGCCGGCCCATTGACTGGAAATAATTATGGAGAAATAGAGATTTAACTTCACAGGAAATTTTGGTGAGATGTTTCGCGACGTCCAATATGTAGATGTCGCTATCTTTAACATATTACTTGTTTTATTCGCTATACTAAGATCCGCGACGAGATCTCATTGATTCGTTTCGTTCTACGGTTTTTTTATTTTGTACGCCATTTTCGATGTGCTCTATATAGAAAACGGTGTGGGTAGATTTACGTATATACTAATAAAATAATTTATTTTATTAGTATATACAAGTCTGTAGTTGAAATGCATTCTCGTTATAGGAAGTGTTTGTTCTAGGAAATGCATCATCGTTTTTTATTAAAAAAGTACCCGGCGATCTTTAAGAAATGAGTAGAAAACATAACAAATATTAAACTGGTTGGGTTAATTACCTGACTCTATAACTTCAGTCCAGATGTTCCTATAAGAGCAAACAATGTTTTACGTTGTACCGTAGTGTGACATACAGTTATGAATAAATCAGTAGACCCACTAATTGAGACTGATTCTATAGAGGCAAGACAATATCTCGTGCTCCAGACTCCAACAAAATTGTTTTATTATACAGTCAGTAGGTCTTTGAGCTATGTCTTATTTTATTCAGCGATTTTGCCACGTCGAGAATATAACAAAATTGTTGACAAATTTTTAAAAAAAGTAAATTTAAAACCCTCCAATTGTACATTCCATAATGATTTTTGCATAAAATATTAAAAATACTAACAAGGTGTGCTATATACTCTTGAATATAACATGTGAAGAGAATATTAAGAGGGAAATACTCAAAGTTTGCTTTCAGTATAAGAAAACAAAAAGACAGAACTCTGATAGACCATATTAAATTGAAGGCACTAAACATATATGAAGTTTTTTGCTTACGGTTTTATATATACCTATATAATATTTATATTTTATAGATATATTTACTTTTATATTATATTTATATTTTGTAGATAAATTTATATTATATATTTATATTTTTTTATTTTTAAATATTACATTAATATTTAATTGAATTTTAATTAATAGATTTATTTCAGAAAAAATTGTTTATTATTTAAATTTAATTGGTCAATTAAATATGACAGTGCCAAACATTACTAATGAGCCAATCAAATGTCTTCACAGTAAAATATTTTTCTTACAGGTGCCTATAATGGAGATTTAAATTGACCAATCAAATTATTTGAATGGCCCATTATGGCGCCCTATGGATGTTGGGCAAAGCAAAACTTTGCGCCAGAATCCCCTATTGAGTTGCATCTCTATTACTCCATTATAATGTTTTGCTGAATAATGATTTTTCATTAAAAAATTAGATAATAAATGACATAGAAGTTGGGAAAAATTATAGTGAAAAATAAAATTATTTTTGGAATTAAAAATCGAGTTTTTTTTTATTCCGTCATTGAACAGCCTGGTACATGTAATGTTTATAATACACACGCTTTACATTGTAAATAGAAAAGTTATGTTCCTTAGCGCCGAATCAGTCCGTTCGGTTGTATTGCATAAATCACTAGTGACACCGAGTACTTTCACCTGTCTAGCGGAATAATGAAAAAAAAGTAATCTGTGTATTTACGCAAACGCGAATCATCTCGTCCGTTCGAACGCGTGCCAGCAGACAGAGATGTTATCAGAAAATTTTATTTAAAATTGGCTTTAATAACAAACAAACGTTAATCGCTTTATTTTGCACATTTCCTTCAATTGGTATGAGATAAAATTGTTGTAATATGAATTCTATGATTTATATCACGAGTGATATTAGCGGCAAAAGTTGATAGGAACACTCATTTATTTATTCTTATTGTTTTGCGAAGGTTTGACGTCATTTGAGTTCAGTCCAAGTATCTTTAACTATGACAAGACGGTTTTGGATCAATCTAGGTCACGTTTCTCCTCGCGTCGCGGTGTGTTAGACTTGGTCAACAATTACATGATATATGAATCGAACAAGATTGCAGACTCTGGAACAATAAACAAGCTGGTGATGCATCATTTTCTTGTAATAATTAGAGTTGGGCTATAATCAACCCATTTTAAGAATCGAAATATCAAAAAATATATACACATGTACACAACGTGATATAATAATGATATTAAAGCATATTAGCAACCTAAAACGTAAAGCTATTATATTAGGCTTATATATTAGTTTTAAAGGATTTATTTAATTTGAAGTTTCTGGACAATGCATTTTATGCTACCATGGCCGCTACAATGTATAGGCTATCGACAGCGGCTACTTTTTCCCATCTTTCAGGTGATTTGCGGATTCCATCTCGAAAGAACGATGTGCTTTTTCTAGAGCTTGTCTTTCTTTCCAGGCTGTCCACAAATTGACCCATTTTTGGTGTATTCATAAGAAGCGAAACGCTGTTCACTTAGGTCTCCACTCATATGTTGGAACAAGTAGTCAGAAGGAGCAAGGTCTGAAAAAAGGCGGGTGTAGTAGAGTTTCCCTTTTTAATATTTCCAAGTATGTTTTCAACGGTTATGCAACATGTGGTCGAGCTTCCTGCTGAAGAATAAAATTTTTCTGTCTTTGCTTGTAATCCAACCATTTTTCAAGCAGAGCTCGGTTAAAGCGTATCGATTTTAGTCGATAGCGATCCGAATTGATGGTTTCATTGTGTAATACCTTCAAATCCTCGTCTTGAAATATTTTTGGCTGTCCAGGTCGCTCTTTGTTTTCGGTATCAAAATCACTAATTTAACGTCTAAACCAATGTTCACACATTGAAATCGATAGGGTATGATAGCCATAAGTTTCTTGGAGGAAAAAAGTAAAATTTCTCGCAAATGCGGTTTACTTGGTAAAAATTAAGACATTTTCTTCAAGGCACCAACAACATTTTTTTGGTCACGCTTCGAAGAAATGACACATACTGAAAAGTATAGCCTTAATATAATCATCTGTTTTAAATCCTTTAATTATTATTAATTTATATGCCTGACGTTATAGTAAGTTGTGTATGTTTATACTAATATTACCATTAATCACAATAGCGCTATCGGAATCGAAACCAACTTCGATTAGTTCGGTAAATAGTGAATTATCAATTAAGTATTGTAATTTAAATTAATCGTGTACCTATCCTAAAAGATTACTTTCAATATCAAATTTTACCGCATTTATCGTAATTTTAATACTTGTTCGGTATGAGTTATATAATCGACACATTGTTTATAATAAAAATTACTCATTCATGATATATATAATCAAATTATCAATATAAGATAATATTTCTCTTTATAACTTTTGGTGTTGTAAATCGTAATAAATTTAATTATAATTCGATAATATTATTATTCATATTCCATTATAAAATCAACTTATATTTATTTATGGATATAAATCGTATTTAAAATACTAAAATTTAAAACTAATAATTATTAATTATTTTTAGAGGCTAGATTCATACTCATATATTCATGTCTACTGTAAAATAATATATATTCTTATAGACAAATAATAAAATACAAATTCTTATTAAAGGAAAAATATAATCTACGTTTTTAGAAAGGTGGTTAATAATCCATATATTTTTAAGTTCATTAATCGATTCAAACATTCCTATGGTTCCAGTCCCTATTATATTGTTAGCTATTCCTAATTATGTAAAAGGTACCATTTTATATATTGAATATTTGTTTCTATTCTATATTTTCGATAATTTACCACTGCAACATTATTATACTGCAACATAGTTGTTGTAGGGTTATAATAAAGCCAAGTATTTACCTTAATCAATTAACATTAGCCCATGTTCTAAAAACCATTACAGAATGCACTACCATTTGAGCGGTAATGTGTTGACAGCACCTTCTCCACAAAAAAAACTGTTTCCCAGTAGACAAATTAAGATTAGGCAAGTAAAAAGCTACAGAGTTTTTATTGTTAAGTGCTATTATAATAATTGAAAAATTTGGATTTAAGAAGACCAGATCTATTGGCGATTTTAGGACCACGAGCTGTTCAATATCAATATATTCAAAAGTTATTGAAGCAGTACGCGAGAGTAGCGTAAGCCTGTGAATACATTTTTGGCGTTATGGCAAGAATTGAAAGGCCAAAGAACTATAACTACCGTATACTAACGTGAAATAGGAGCAGCTAGTGCCACTGGTGCTTGATATCGCGAAAACCGTGTTTCGTGTTTATGTTGAATTATATTACTCTAGACGATATATGGTTCTGTAGTAATGTTCGTCGGGTTGGTCAGTCGGTCGAAATGTGTGGCTGCCGCTGCGATTATTTGCCGGAACACTCACTACAATTTTTGGAAGGAATTTGCACGAGAACTGAAAACATTTGTTGAAGAAATATTGTTTATTTTAATATTAAATTATACATGTGGTCGACGGGAGGATTGACAGGATATTTGCTTAGGTAGAGGAAGTACGGTAGCGCTGTGGAAGTGGTACTATCACAAGGGGATGGAGAAAAGAAAAGAGAACGAGACGTCGTCGTGATGGTCTTTTATAGCCTGTAACTGCATGGTACCAATCAACCGGCGTTGCCAACTTTTATACTTCTTGTTGATGAATTCGTGGTGGCGTAAAGGACCGTGGCGGTCGCCACATTGCTCCCCTCCTAGTGGAACTGCCGTGGAATGTACCTCTATGCGGTGCAAGGTCTGGAGTGCACCCGCAATCACGCAAATAAACGCCCGGGGACTGCTGATGAGATGGGGATCACAACCTCAGCGAGGAGTTTTACGGGATCAGCTGCCATCGTTTAGCTTTGTTTGAGGATACCTATAAGTTTGTTACTTGTCCCGTTTCGTGATGTGAGGGTGTTTATGTGTTGATGGTATATATGATGGGCTTGTGAGGGTCTCGTCCATCAGGCTAGTCTCGCGGGATGTCGTCGACCATTTGATGTTGATGGGTTCCGTTCCTCGTGCTATCCTTCCATGCACGTGTCAAGCACCTATCAAGTGGCTTATGTTGGGTTGATTTACCTATTAGGCACTTTGATCACGTCGGGGTCACCAATTGTAGTAATGTTCGTCGGGTCGGTTAATCGGTCGAAATATGTGGCTGCCCCTGCGATTATTTGCGCTTCGTACTTCGCCAATTGATTTTTATTTGACATTTTTCTAGGGTAACATAAAATAAAAGGTCTATGCCACACAACCACCGTATGTAAGAGGACAACTACACATACCATATGCAAAATGTTATGGAAAATGTCGATATATAATGTACAGTGGTACATATCTCTAATACATAGAGGTTATGTTATAATATTCAAACCAAATATTTAAGTAGGACCGCTCTGTATATTAAAATACTCGCGCTAAAAGGGATTATAATACTAAAGCTATTATAATACTATATTATTATAATCTACACATCTTATAACATGTTTTTGATTTCCTTTGAAAAATGTACATTTTATAGTTGTTTCTTCCCAACCACTCAATATAGTTTCGAACGTTCCTTAATCTCAAGAAAAATAGTTGAGTCGTAAAAGCTTTCATATCTGTAATTTACATACGAATTATTTTTACATTTTTACATATTGAGGTAAAGAGAGAAAAGGAATGAACTAATACAATGATTTGAGGTATCTTCTATCTATGAGGTATAGAGACTAATAGGCTAGCAGGTCTAAACATTTGAGGTTATTCGTCTCTAAAGATGATAGTTGGTCTACACATAGTTAATCTACACTTAAGTTTTATTTTCACTCTTTTTACTATATCACTCACTATTTACTGTATTAATTATATGATATTATATTACTTCAGTTATTATTTGGCTTTGATTTCTAAAGATCTCCTTTTCCTTTTCAACTCTCCATAAGGAAGTTCTAACTATTTTAGATCAATGTTAAAAAAGTAGTACAACATAATATAAGGACCTTCAGAGTTCTTGGACCTCAATTTACGTCAATAGATTAGGTTTCTCAACTATTTTTCTCCAAAATTATGAACTGAAATATATTACTAAAAGAACATATGAAAAACGACGAGTTTTTTCTGTGAGATTTCTACCGGTAGAATAACTTTTTTTAAGACTTTTTATAATTAAAAATTAATATATTTTTCTTACTCATTAAAATAAAGTTTTTATACATAATTATTAGATAGCTTATTATCCCTTTGTGTTATTCGAATCGGCGATAGATTGTTTTATATCAATAAAATCTTTTCATACGAGAAAACTTTTTTATTTAATATTATTTCTCCTCGAGTCATATGTCATTGTCAATATGTTTAAAATAATCAATTCTCCCTGAAAGGAGAGAAATTTGATATAAAGCCCGAGAAACTTTCGCAGAAACTTCCCGAACAACAACAAAAAATTGTAACCGTAACAAAAATGAAAATAGCTCATTTACCAGCCATTTCCAGTCGAGAGCAAATTGATTCGGGTTTCGAGAGGTAGAAAAAAGTTCGAGCCAACTTTGTACGGCGTACCGAACGTATCACACATCGGGGCCGGCCTAAATCGACGTAACACAAACTGAATAAAATGTAACGTAATTAGAAAAAGTCGTTTATTGATGTGAGACGAAACTCGAACTACGAATATTCCAACTTTACTCGGTAGTTTAACTTTCGTTTGATCGTTACCTATACAGTTTTATTGTTCAAGTAGGTTATTCCGGGTTTTATTGCTTTTTGAGGAATAATAAACGTTGTAGTGCACTTACACAACATTGTTTTCCCACCGTGTTGCAAATAATACAATATTGCCAACGTTAAAGATTATTAAATATGCTTTTAACCAAAATAGTCTCTAGTATTACCTATAATAGTAGAATGGATCAGTACGATATACAGTAGATGGGCAAAAGAGTATGAATACAAAATATTTATTTATAAGTAAGTTGTTGAGTCCCCATTTGGTCTTAAAATACCTGCAATTCTTTGCGGAATAATGTGTAAATAGTTTCCAATTGAATTTTGTTCCATTCTTATACCAAAACATCCGACAATTGCTTTAGTGAGGTTAGAGATAGAAATCTACTCCTCATTCTCTCCTCTCTGTAATGGTAAAATTGTATTGAGGTCTGGGGATTGTATGGCTAAAGAAGGTATTTGTTAATATTCTGCAAGATAGTTGATAGATATAGAAGAAGCTGATAGTCTATAAAGGACCATTACGACGACGTCTCGCTCTCTTCTCTTTTTTTTCCTCTACACCCTTGTACCAGTACCACTTCCACAGCGCTATCGTACTTCCTTCATCTTAACCTAATATCCTGTCCATTCTCCCGTCGACCACGTGTATCATATAAACAAGTATTTCTTCAACCAGTGTTTTTAGTTCTCGGGCAAATTCCTTCCAAAATTAGTAGTGAGAGCTCGGACAAACAATCGTATCGACAGCCACACATTTCGACCGACCGACCATACGAACATTCCTGCAGATTTAATGCTAGTAGCGCCATCTATATGTCAGGCCGAGGACTTTTCAATTGACCATTTATTTAATTATGAATAATAGGTTAAATGGGGAAATTAAAATGTCAATATTTCCTTAATTGTTTGATGTCCAAAACCCTAAATCAACTGAATGGTCTATGTAAGTAAGAGAATAGCACATATAAGTTAAGGCTGGATAGAAAAAAGTGTAGTTTTCCAACAATTAAATATATAAAGGTATACATATTCTAATTTAATTGCAATTGGAATTCACAAATAAAGTAAATGAAGACAAAATAAGTGAAACCTTCTGTGGTGCGGAATAATACACTTTTCTTGTTTTCTTCACTACTTACTTACATACATTTTAATTGATGATAGGAGATTCTTCTGTATTATGATATCGTCTGTATCTCAGGTAAACCTGGCACTTGTTCTATGTCACCCATTTAAAATTTTACCAATAAACAACACTCGAGTATCTGATTCCTACCTTAAAGTGTTAGTAAGTCACTGTACATGAAAAGAATATTCCACAATTATTTAAAAAACAAAACGTTGGTCGTTCGCCAATGAAGGGGTTAAAATGCTGCAATAAAATTTCCTTAAGCGAACGATTTTCTTTCGTTCTGTTGTTTACGATATAATCGCGCGTAGTGCCGATTTGTGTCACGTTTCCAAACCGTGATCGCTTAACGATCTTCGGATTCGTGCCAAACGGTTTCTGTTCGCTTTATTTACGGATGCGTAGACATTAATATAATTGGACCTTTAACAGATTCATGCCAGAGCCGCCTGGCAGAGCTTCTCAACAAAACGGGATCCATTAGTTGCTTTTGTTTACCGCGTTATTTTCCCAACCTTGTTTCGCGCGAAGTTTATTTGTTTGAAGTAATTAATGGTTTTATAAAGTATCTGGTCTGATATTACTAAACATCTTTCACACTTGTTAAGTATTTCAAAATCGAGCATTCTCATTCTTCATGTTTGATTTATGGAAAATATATATTATATGTTATTAATGAAACTTTCTCTACTCGATGTATTTCAACTTTACTCATTACTCATTAAAATTTGGTTGATTTTTTATTTTGTATCATTACTATTAGCACTACTGAAAAGCACACGACAACTTGTTATTTAACATAGAGTAATGCAGCGACCTTGAGGCATGTCGAATTTTACATCTTAGAATAACGGCCTACAAAATACCCTGAAGATATTCTTCCAGATATTGAACACATTCGGGGTGCCAGCACAGGACGTCAGTGCTGTGATAATAAAGATTTGGCAATCCGGAGACGTTGATCTGGGATATTATTGAAGGGTACTTTAGATTATTCAGTCACTGACCATCGTTCGGCTCAGAAGTGCCACCATCGACTGCCAAAGCGTCTCTTCAGTTAAAACCGTACCGCTCCTTTTATCTATTATAGTTTCTGTATTTATATAACGTCAATAAATATCAGTCATATCATGTACCCACCATCGTTTTATTTTCATCTAGCCATAAACCCCTAATGTTATTTTATCTTAATGTTGGTTATTAAACTCTAGAGCATTACCAGGGTTCAAGGAGTTCTGGAGGAGAGTTCTTATTCCAAGATGACCAGCTAGAACCAAATGGTCCTTTGTTGATATCGCCTTCGGGTTCGGAAGAGTGAAGCGTTTTGTGGGCGACAGAGACCCTGGGTTACGACTGGGATTGTCGTAACTGATTTTCTGCCGAGGTTTGTGGATGGGTAGAGATTTTATCAAGGTGTTGTCGTGATCTAAGGCGCCTATGGAGAACCTTACACTGAGCTTGTTCGGGAAACTCTTCATGAACGGGATGCCTGATTGGAGGTGAGTGTTGACGTTCCTCATAAACCATGGGATATTGAGTAACGCGCGGACTTTTTTGGATTGGAACACTTGGAGTAATTCAAGTTGTCTCTCAGAAACATACCTGTATCACACCTGTGCTCCGTAGAGGAATACTGGACGGACTAGCATTTTATACAGAGTCGCTTTCTGGGGGATTGGAGTTTACTTTTTCTGCAGAGGAGTGGAAGGAGTAGACTATACACGCCATTGCCTTTGCAGATAGCGTGGTGAATTTGGGCTGATATTGGAACCTGCGGCCGAACTGGAGACCGAGTTATGATACCTTCTGGAGCCAGGGGATAGGGACTTTATCGATTTTTAGGCGATAGGCACGGAACTCCGTCTCCGCGATAGAACAGAATAACCTGAATTTTACGTGGGTTTACCTGCAGCCGCCAGAATATGTACCACGCGTTCGCCTCGTTCAGTTGGACTTGAAGTTTGTGTCGAATAGCATCAGGACTGGAACCGGTTGTGGAAAGAAACAGTAACATCTACATAAAATGCTGTGTGGAAATGTTTGTGGAGTGGGAAATCAGCCATGTAAAGGTTGAACAGAGCAGGAGCTAGTGGAGCACTTTGCGAAATAAATGAAAATGTTTGAAACCTTGAAATATTTTTTCGAGAGGAGACTGCATCACCGATCCTTACTTGAAAGGACCTACCGCCCAAGTATGAATCTATCAGGGAGATTAGGTCATTCGGTAGATTCAGCTGTTTTGCTTTAAATATTAGATCGTGGTGCCATACTTGATAGAAAGCTTTGGAAACGTCTAAAAAGATGGCTCCAGATTTTCGACTTTTCTTAATGCATGGTGGATTTTTGCTGCGACGCGAGTAG